>NW_004524593.1:8420835-8430909 GCF_000260255.1 Octodon degus | reverse complement strand
AGTTTTCAGCATGTAGAGAGCCAGTTTTTCCAGCACCATTTGTTAAAGAGGCTATCTTTCTTCCAGTAAGCATGTTTGGCCCCTTTGTCGAAGATAAGTTGGCTGAGTGTGTTTGTAGAGGCTTCTGTGTCTTCTAATGTATTCCATTTATCCTCAGGTCTATTTTGTTGCCAGTACCATGCTGATATTATCACAGTAGGTTTGTAATAGAATTTCAAGTCAGGAATTGTAGTGCTTCCTGCCTTGTCTTTGTTGCCCAGGATAGCCTTTCCTATTCTAGGTCTTTTCTGGTTCTAAATAAATTTTAGGAATGATTTCTCTAGGTCTGGGAGGTATGTTGGTGGTAGTTTGATAGGGATTACATTAAATCTGTACAGCAAGTTTGGGAGTATGGCCATCTTCATGATGTTTGTTCTTCCTATCCAGGAGCAGGGAATATCTTTCCATTTTCTGAAATCCTCTATGATTTCTTTTTTTCAGAGTAGTGTAATTATCCTTGAAAAGATCTTTCACTTCCTTAGTTAGATTAATTCCATGGTATTTCATTTTCCTTGGTGCTATTGTAAAAGGTATTGTTTCTCTAATTTCCCTCTCAGTGTGTTTGTTGGCTATGTAGAGAATTGCTGTTGACTTTTGGGTATTGACTTTGTATTCTGCTATGCTACTAAATTTGTGTATCAATTCTAGTAGCTTCTTCTTCTTCTTTTTTTTTTTTTTTTTTTTTTTTTTCTAATAGCTTCTTGGTGGAGTTTTTTGGGTCTTCCAAGTAAAGTATCATGTCATCTGCAAATAATGATAATTTAACTTCTTCTTTACCTATTCTTATTCCTTTTATTTCTCTCTCTTGTCTAATGGCTCTACCTAGTGATTCCAGAACTATATTGAATAGGAGTGGTGATAAAGGACATCCTTGTCTTGTACCAGATCTGAGAGTAACAGATTTCAATTTTTCCCCATTTACAATCATGTTAGCTGTTGGGTTGTCATAGATGGCATTTATCAGATTGAAGTAGAGGCCATCTATTCCAATTTTCTGTAGGAATTTGAACATGAATTTGTATTTAAAAGGCTTTTGTCAAAAGCCTTTTCTGCATCAATTGAGATGATCATGTGGTTTTTAGATTTGGCTGTATTGATATAGTGTATTACATTTATAGATTTGCATATATTGAACCATCCTTGCATGCCTGGGATGAATCCTACTTGGTCATGGTGTATAATCTTCCTGATGATTTGCTGTATTCTATTTGCTAGGATTTCACTGAGGATTTTTGCATCTATGTTCATGAGGGATTTTGGCCTGTAGTTCTCTTTTTTATTTGCATCTTTCCCTGGTTTTGGTATCAGTGTAATACTTGCCTCTAGGAATGACTTTGGGAGGATTGCTTCCTTTTCAATTTCATTGAAGAGTTTGAGGAGTATAGAGATTATAACTTCCATAAATTGTGTGAGAGTAAAGAGTCTCAAAGTAACTATTGATAATCTTCTGAATTTCCACTGGGTCTGTGGCAGTTATACCCTTTTTATTTCTTATCGCTTGTATTTGAATTTTTTCTTTCCTCTCTTTGATGAGGTTAGCTGGGGGCTTATGAATTTTATTTAATCTTTCAAAGGACCAGCTTTTTGGTTCGTTAATTCTTTGAACTGTTTTCTTCATGTCAATTGAATTAATTTCTGCTGTAATGTTTATGATTCCTTCCCGTCTTTCTGCTCCGGGTTTGGTTTGCTCTTCCTTTTCTAGATGTTGGAGGTACAACATTAGGGTGTTTATTTGTTCCCGTTCTGTTTTCCTAATATGTGAGTTCACAGCTATAAATTTTTCTCTCAGAACTGCTTTCATTGCATCCCATACATTCTGATATGTTGTGCTTGAATTTTCATTGAATTGTAGATATTGTTCAATTTCTTGTTTAATTTCATCTGTGACCTATTGGTTACTGAGTAGAGTATTGTTCAATTTCCATGTATTTATGGGTTTTTTCTGGTTTCTTTTGTCATTTATTTCCAGTTTCATTGCACTGTGGTCAGATAATATGTATGAAATAATTTCTGTTTTCTTGCATATACTTAAGCATGACCTATGGACTAGTATGTGGTCTATTTTAGAAAATGACCCATGTGCAGCTGAAAAAAATGTGTATTTGATTGTTTTTTGATAAAACACTCTGTATAAGTCCACTAAGTCCATTTGCATATAGTATTGCTTTCCATCCTTTGACTTTTAGCCTATGAATTTCTTTATGAGTTAAATGTGTTTCTTATATACAGCAGATTGTTGGATTTTGTTTCCTAATCCACTGTGCTGGTCTGTTTCTTTTACTTGGTGAATTGAGTCCATTTACATTTATGGATATAATTGAGATGTATTGACTTATGATTGACATGTTGTTTACCTGCTGTTGTTTATTTCTTTTTCCTTTTTCTCCTGTGTTTAATTGTTTGCCATATTTAGTGGGTTCCTTCTGTTCCTGTTCATGAAGTTCTGATTATTTTGGTCCCTCTCCAGAACATCTTTCAATAGTCTGTGTAGGGTTGGCTTTGTCATCATGAAATTCTTTAGTTCTTTATCATGGAAGTATTTCACTTTTCCATCAAACTTGAAAGAGAGTTTTGTAGGGTATAGTAGTCTGGGCTAGAATTTGTTTTCATAGAGGACTTGAAATACTCTGCTCCATGCTCTTCTTGCCTTCATGGTGTTTGAAGAGAAATCTACCATAATTCTGATGGGTTTTCCTTTGAATGTGATCTGCTTCTTTTCTCTAGTGGCTTTTAGTATGTTGTTCTTACCCTGCATTTCTGGGATCTTGACTATTATATTTCTCGGTGTGTTTTAATTGGGTTGAAGTTATTTGGCATTCTTTATACTTTGGTTACCTGAACATAAGATTGTTTCCTCATATTTGGGAAGTTTTCTGAAATTACTTCTGCCCATATTCTTTTTATATCATTTATATTGACTCCTTTCTTATTGATGCCTATTAGTCTCATGTTGTTCGTCTTTGCATTGTCTTGCAGGTAATGAATTATTTTTCCTGCATCCTAGTTGTTTTTAAGAGGTCTTTTTTTACCTTTTCATTAGCTTTGATGTCATCTTCAAAATCTGAAACTCTGTCTTCAGTTTCACTCAAACAGTTTTGCAATCTTGTGATTGAGATTTTAAGTTCCTCTATATCTTTTTGGCTCTGCATCGTGTGATCTGTTTCTTTCCTGTATTGCTCATCAAGGAATCCATCATTTTTCTCATCTCTTCTATTTTTTTATCTGTGTCTTCTTGAAAAGCAGTTATTAATTCTTTTACTACAGAGAGTATTTCTGATCTGATTTCTTCGGTATGTTTCTGCTTTGATTCTTTATTTCAAATGCTATTAATTCAGAGATTTCTTTTTTTATTTCAGAGATTATTTCTGATCTGAGTTCCTCTGTGCCTTTCTCCAGTTGTTTCTTTTCTTCAGATGCTATTGTTTCTGATATTTCAGCTGTGTGATTCCCAATTTCTTCTATGTTAGTGTCTTCTGCACTTGTTCTGGGTGTGCTCCAGGCCTAAGATTGCATTTTTCTCCTTCTCTTTGTCGTTTTGTGTAGGGGCGGAGTGTTGCCAAGAGAGTAGGGTAGGAAGCGTCCAGAGAGGGTGGCAGAAGGTCTCACTCACAGAACTGGCCTGGGCTTGACCTGGGGAATTCCAATTAGCTCAGGGGAGCGCAGGAGCTCACCCCCACACTCACCAGGCCTGAGCTTGGGCTGGATGAGAAGGCCTTTTTGGTTCCTCATTTGTATCCCCCTTTTTTGTTTAGTTTTGTCAGAGAAGGGTAATCCATTGTCATTTAAATGTTGTAGGTATGTGAATTCAGCAAAATAATCCAGTATAGTCCAGTAGTCCATAATAGTAGTGGGTTATCTGTAGGACTGGCAATGTCAGAAGTTGTTGACTTGAGCCTTTTACAGCTCAGCATATTAGTATAGCTTTACTTTTCATACCTCATTTTTATACTTTTCTGCTGGATGGTTAAGACCAAGATAAAGTAAGACCTATATAACAAGAAATGTATATCACTTTGTGTATCTAAAGTGTACCAATAAAATTTTTAAAAATGAAAAAATAAGAAATGTAACTTTTGTGTCTGACAAGATCAGTCAAATCCCATCAGGATTTATCCTGAAACAATATACCACTGTTTGTACATCCTTTCTCAGTGTCAGCCATGTGGATGAGCCACCACTGTTGCTTGATCAATTTCCTCTCAATGAGAGCCTGAGAGAATGTTTTCTCTCTCCTTAGGCACACTGTACATCATCAATCGCTTTCCTCTGTGGCCTCATAATTTCACTGATCAGAAAATTTGGGACATCATCTTTTTTAAATTAAATTTAACTTTATTATTTCATTTTGAAGCATAAAAGAGAAATACAAGAACAAAAATCAGAAGCAATGACAGAAAGGGGATAACACACAATGATACATATGTTACAGATTTTCAGAACCATGATAGCTGATTAACAGTGGTTGATATATTTATTTTTATCATCAAATCTGTTGCTCAGATTAACATATAGTTATGTAAAATTGGACATATGATTGCATATTACCCCTTGTTTTCTAGAAACTTTAAATTTTTCTTTTTGTGCCTCTTGGTTGTTTTTTTTTTTTTTTTTTTTTTGTCTTTTTAAAACAATTTTGAAGAGTATAGTAAGGGTATAGTAATAATTGATATGACATTAGAAATGGTACACATTTAGAAGAACAAGATAACAAGTATTCAAGCATGATTTTTGTATTACACATTGCTGTCCTTTATGTAGTTGCTTAGATTGCAGTTATCATCATATAATTATTCAGAGTGAAAATTCTACACATTAACTGCTATTTTCAAAAAACTGATGGAAAGTTTTAGTACAATCACCTCAGTCATCTTGTATATATACTTGCATGTTTTTTACCCTGCCTTTTTCCCTATCTTTTCTTCTTTTATCTTTGTTATTTAATCCTTAAGTTTTGATTCTTTCTGTTTTACTATATCTGTTATAGTGTTCAGGTTTTATTTCTTTTGGGGTCTTAAACTAGGGAGACTATATGATTTTAGATATGTGAGTCTGATTTATTTCACTTATGAGTAGTTTGTCTTTCTTTATAGCTTAATAATACTCCATTGTATGAAAATAGTACATCTTTTTTATCCATTCCTCAGGTGATGGGCATTTTGGTTGCTTCCAGTATTTGGTTATGACAAATTGTGCTGCTATAAACATGGGTGCACATATATCACTGTGATGTGATGTTTTCAGTTCTTTTGGGAAAATATGAAGAAGAGGAATAGCTGGCTTGAATGGGATTTCCAGCCCTAGTTTTATTTTAGAATTCTCCACACTGATTCCCAAAGTGGTTGTACCAGTGTACATTCCCACCAGCAGTGGAGAAGGGTTCCCTTTTCCCCGCAGCCTCTCCAGCATTTGTTATTGGATGATTTCTTTATGATAGCCATTCTTTCTGGGGTCAGATGGTATCTCACTATTGTTTGAATTTGTATTTCTCGAATAGTTATTGATATGGAGCATTTTTTTCATGTAATTGTTTGCCTCTTGTATTTCCTCTTCTGAGAGGTGTGTCTTCATCTCATACGCTCATGGGATTGGGTCTTTAAATTTTGAGGCCTTAATTTTTTTTAGTTCTTCATATATTTTAGATAGTAGACCTTTGTCTGAGTGATTATTAGTTAAGATTTTTTCCAAATTTGTGGGTGGTGGCGCCGGGGAGATGGCTTAGTGAAATAAGCGATTCCCTGGCAAGCATAAGGGCCTGAGTTCAATCCCCAGTTCCACAAAAAAAAAATGTGGGTTGTGTTTTCACTGTATTGGTGATTTACTTTGATGTGCAGAAACTTACTAAGAAGAAGAGGTCCCAGTTGTTGATTCTTTCAGATATTTCCCAGGCAGTTTGATTTTTGTTCATGAACATTCTGCCAATGCCTATATCTTCAGGATTTCCACCTACTTTCTCTCCCAGAAAATTTAGTGTTTCTGTTTTAATGTTTAAATCTTTAATCCATTTTGATTTTAACTTAGTGCATGACAGTAGACCTCAGTCTAGTTTTAGTTTTTGGCATGTGGAGAGCCAGTTTTTCCATTACTATTTGTTGAAGAGGCTTTCTTTCTTCCAGTGAAGTTGTGTGACCCTTTGTCAAACATAAGATGGCTGAGTGTGTTTGAATTTGTATCTGCATCTTCTAATCTGTTCAGTTGGCCTGTTTTTTTGCCGGTACCATGCTGATTTTATCACAGTAGCTTTGTAGTATTATTTCAAATCAGGGATTGTAATGCTCCTGCTTTGCCTTTGTTGTTCAATATTGCCTTTGCTATTCTAGGTCTTTTCTGGTTCCAAGTAAATTTTAGGAATATTTTCACTAAATCTGTGAGAAATGTTGGTGCATTTTCATGGGGATTGCATTCCATCTGTATAACAATTTTGGAAGTATGGCCATTTTCACAGTGTTGTTTCTTCCTATCCAGGAGCAAGGAATATCTTTTCATTTTCTAAAATCTTGTTCGATCTCTTTTTTCAGAGTATTATAATTTCATTGTATAGGTCTTTTACTTTCTTAGATTAATTCCTATGTATTTTTTTTTTTTTTTGGATGATATTGTGAAGGCTATTGTTTCTCTAATTTCTTTCTCATTGTGTTTGTTATCTTTATAGAGGAATGCTATTGATTTTTGGGTATTGACTTTATAACCTGCGGTGCTACTGATTTTATTAATTCTAGGATCTTGCTGGTTGAGTTTTTTGGGTCTTCCAAGTAGGGTATCGTGTCATCTGCAAATGATAGTTTAAGTTCTTTACCTAGTTTTACTCTTTTTATTTCTGTCTCTTATCTAATGGCTCTAGCTAATAACCAAAACTGTGGTGATAGAGGACATCCTTGTCTTGTACCTGACCTCAGAGTAAATGATTTCAATTTTCCCCATTTAGCAGTATGTTGGCTGTTAGATTGTCATAGATAAGTTTCTGCCATCTATTCCAATTTTCTGTATGGTTTTGTCAAAAGCCTTTTCTGCATCAATTGAGACAATCATGTGGTTTTTGGTTTTGTCTCTATTAATGTAGTATATTACATTTATAGATTTGCATATGTTGAACCATCCTTGCATCTCTAGGATTCTGGGATGAATCCTACCTGGTCATGGTGTATAATCTTCTTGGTGATTTGCTGTATTCTGCTTGCTAGGATTTTATTGAGGATTTTTCATTTATTTATTTATTTATTTATTTATTTATTTATTTATTTATTTTGTGGAACCGGGGATTGAACTCAGACCCTTGTGCTTGCCAGGGAAGCACTTATTCCACTGAGCCATCTCCCCAGCCCCCATTATTGAGGATTTTTACATCCATGTTCATGAGGGAGATTGGCCAAAACTTTTTTTTTTTTTCCAAAACATTTTTTTAATCTATAGCTTTCTGATGAACCCTGAAGTGCTCTGTAATCTTGTGTTTCTCAATCTGAGTGTCAAAGATTTCATTGTCGTGGTGTCTGGACTTCTGTAGCTACTACAGCTAGATGTAAACATCAGAGAGATATGCTGAGATTTTTATGTAGTTTCTATCAAATTTTATAGAAGTGGTGGAGACAGCTTTCCCCTGTGTTCTATACAGAGGAATTTTATCGAGGTCCAGATATAGTCACAATAGCAAGCTGCTGCTGACTTGCTTTAGGAAAGCCACACTGTCCTTCTGTGGTAGACAGTGAGTGTGCTAAAGATGGTCCTGGCAATGATTTTAGCTTGCATTTTTTAAAATGTTGACCGAAAAGTTTTATTGTGGCTCTGTAGCTTCTGAGCTGCATATTGGTAGCACAGTACCTAGGCATTTTGCAAAGCTTAAAGCATCTAAGTAGTTATTACTACTAACTGGTTTTGCAATGGTGATGGGAACTTTCTTTTCACTCTTGGATTTATCCAGCTGAGCACTTTCTCATATATATACTATCTCTGGAATACATAGCAGATTGCAGATATCTGCCAGTTTTTGTAACTAGAACAGGGGTTCACCCTCATAGGGGACTTTTTAAAAGAGCCTCAGGGTAATAGTGGCAAACCTGAGGCACACGTGTTGCAGCAGGCTGTTTGTTACCATTGAAAGCTCTAAAAGGTTCACCATGCTGCTATAGGGTTAACTTCCTCAACTGTACCATTGATACCACTGTTCTTTCCAGTTTTTTTTTTTTTTTTTTTAGTTTCTAGCCTCTTAGCTTTTGCACTCACTAATTTACAAGGTCTCTGGTCTCTTAACTCCAGTATTTCTTCAGTTCTACCCTTACCTACAATTCTGTATCACTCTATAATTATCATTTCACTGTTCTTTTACTGTATTATCAGATTTCCATCACTGTGACAAAATATATGACTTAAACAGAGGAAAGACTTACCTTGGTTCATGGTTTCTCAGATGTCAGTCTCTGTTGGCCCGGTAGTTTTGGACTCTGGGTGAAGCAGTATGTCATGGTGGTAGCAGAAGTTGTGGTAGCTAGGAAACAGGGTAGGGGAAGGGATGTCAAATTCTTTAAGTTTATCCTTAAAGTAACTCACTTCCTGCATCTAGGCCCTGTCTCCTAATGATTCCACAACCTAGGTAGTGCCACATGCCAGTGAACAGTCCTTTCACATGTGAGCATTTGGAAAGCATTTAAAAGATTCAATCATGGGGGGCCTGGCCCTAGCTCAGTTCTTTAAGTGGCTGCTTCCACAATGCTGGCAGCCTCAGGTTGCTGTAGTTCAATCCCCACAACACTCCAGCCAGCCAAAAGTGCCCTGAAGGCATTCGAGGAGAAAAAAAAAAAAAGATTCAATCATGTATATAGGTAAAAAAGTTCTCATTCTGTACTCAGTAATAGTCATGTTCCTGCACATAAATGTATAATTCTACTTTTCCTTTGTCTTAAAATACATCTTTGCGTATGTACTCGTACAGTTTAAGATAGCATACTTAAGGCAGAACACAGCAGCCATGGTTCAATCCCTGGCTTGCTGTGTCAGCTCTGCCCCCAGGGTGTGCTGAGACAGTGATTAAGACTGGGCGTGGTGGCACACACCTGTAATCCTAGCACTTGGGAGGCTGAAAACAGAATCACTACACCTTGGATCTTACATGTAGTGAGACCTTGTAGACACTGTACTAAAATACATTAAAAAAAAAAAAAAAAAGATAGCATACTTAAAACACAAAGTTGATTCCTGTCATTTCAAATTCATGAACACCAGCCCTAAATGCTTTCTGGCAGTCTTACTTTTCTTCCCCAGCCCATTTATTTACCCTGTGTTGTAAGATCCACTGATCATTTCTGAGTCAGTATCTTTTTTACCTATCATCATTATTTGGCCCAATTAAACATTTTTCCCTCCAGATAAAACTTTCTTGGCTCTTGGGGCACTTTACTCTTGATTTTCTTTTTTCCTATAAAACAGTTCCTTTGCTGATTTTTCCTTAACTCTGACTTTTGACTGTTAAGAGTGTCCTGGAATATTATGGGCTTTCCACATTGGCAGAAGAAAAACCATTCCCAGGCCTTCTTTGCTCTTTACATTTCACATCTGATCCGTCAGCAGATCAGGTTAACTTTCCTCATTTTAGTGGAACCATGGTTTGGTTGTCACTCACTGTCAGCTCTGATCCTCTGTTAAACTATCATGTTCTTCTCCATGTAACTATAGCAGCTTATTAACTGATTTCACCTACTATTCCTTTTCCTACTCTCTTCACTACTTTTCCAGGTTGTTTTCAGAGCAGCTAGTCATATGAAAATACAATTTAGATCATTTTATTTCACCATCTTTCCTTACTCCCAAAGGCTTCCAAGTTCATATTAATAATCAAATTAATTTCATGGACGATGAGACTTACTTTGCACTTCATTTCCTATTACTTTCTTCTGTTTTCTTTATTCAGGACTTGACTCTCCCCCACCTCAACCCTTGCATTAGCCACTGTACCTTCTTAAATATTTTCCCTTTGATAATTGCGGGACTTACTCCTTTACCAGGACTTACTCCTTTTTTTTTTTTTTTTTTTTTTTTTTTTTTTTTTTT
>NW_004524593.1:8401041-8420735 GCF_000260255.1 Octodon degus | reverse complement strand
TTTTTTCCTGTATTTTAGGAAAGGGTCTACAGGGTCTCACTACTAGATCAGACTCATAGTGATCTTCCTGTTTACAGCCTTCCAAGTGCTGGGATTATAGACATGCCACCACGCCCAGTCTCAATCTCAGTCTCAGCACACGCCAGGGACAGGGCCTGCATGGCAGGTCCTGGAATAGAACTGCTGGCCCCCTGCGCCTGCTTGCAGGTGCTTTAATCCACTGAGCTATTTTGCTGGTCCAGGACTTATTCCTTTACCAGGCTTTCATTTCAGGAAGGCTTTCAATGAGGCCTTTCCTAATAATCCTATTTATAATTCAATCTCAGGTCCATCCCCAGCACTCAGGATCCCCCTTTTATGGTACATTTTCTCCAAAATGAAAGATACAACATACAATTTCATTTATATATTTTGTGACTGAAGAATGCATATATTAACAAATAACCAAGAACTTGTAACTTCTGAGAGAGAACAAATCAAGTTTTACGATCAAAAGGTGTTGCAATCATACTTTTTGAAGGCAAGTAGAGAAAGATACTATTGGTACCAGTAAAACAGATTATTTTTCATTCTTCAATAAATTGCCAAGATTTCTACATGTGAATTACTTCCTCTATTATAAATAAAGCTTGAGGTTGAGTATAGCACCTGGAAATGAACCCAGATATTTGCCCTGGCCTTTTTTTTTGTTTTTGAGATAGGGCCTTACAAGTTTCTAAATTGCCCAGGCTGGGCATGAGCTTTTGAACCTCCTGCCTTAGTGCTGGGATTACACATGCATGTGCTACCTTTCCTGGCCTCTTCGTCATTTTAATGTGGTGATAGACATATAGTAATATGTGCAGCACTCTTTTATGTGCATGAACAGAAAACATATGTGTGCATTCTTGTAACCTCCATCCATATAGACATATAAGACATTTCCAACATAGCAGTCTCCTCATGTTCTTTCCTACTTTGTACCCTGCCACTCTGAAAACTAAATTCTATACTAATTTCTTTCACTACTATTTTTTTTTTTTACCTGTTCTTAGGCCTTATATAAATGATGTAGTACTATATAATGTTTAGTCTTGTGTCTAACTTTCTTTACATAACATGTCATTTTTGAGATTCACCCATGTTTAAGGTAGGTCCTCTTCCTCAGGCAGTACTTTGTTTCTGAAACCATAAGATTTCAGTCTGCTTTTTACCACCTTCTGTGAGTTCCCATGTAGCACCCAGCTGTTACAAATATACTATGGGGATAAGAGAGCCATTTGTGCAGGGATCCTGAGTTTGCAAATATTGTACCAACCCCCTCTGGTCTCTAGAAGTTTTGAGGGTTTTTCTTCCAGCATGCTGTCTCCACCCTAGCTGAAACTTGAACTTACATTCTCTCACAGAAATGGACAACTCTCCCAGGTTAGAAGCATTTCATGTAGCACTCTTACCTCAGCAGAGCTCACTCCTCTCTGGTTAATTTTGCTTTTCTCATCTTTGCTTTCAGCTCCATGCTGATTTTGAAAGTAAGTTTTTTTCAGCTTCATTAAATAAACAGTGTATACATATAGAAGCAATTTAGCAATGAGTGAAATGTTGATTCCTATTATATCACAAATGCTGTACTTGATTTTAGCCAAGAGGCCAAAAAGCGATCCTATTACATGACAAATGAGAAATTTCTATGTCCCAGGGATTTGTTTTAATGCTTGAATTCTTTTTGCTTTGAGATTATTGTTATATATGATTTGTATCTTTTGATATTAGCATGATTCATAACTAAGACACAAGTTGACTTTTAAGCTGATTTATCATTTCCTAAGCTCCAGTGAGCCAGGAAGTGTTCTGCACATGACCAGGGATATAATAATCAATAGTTAAGGGCACAATTCCTGCTCTTTCAGTGCTTATATCCTACTCTGAGGAGATAAACAATGAATAAAATACAGAGTAGGGTCATTAGCTGATGACAAGGAAGGTAGAGGAAATATTAGATTTTGACAAGGAAAAGAGCAGTTGAAGCTGGACACAGTTGGGCACACCTTTAATCCTGGGATCCAGGCAACTAAGGCCAGAGGATCGCACATTCAAGCCCAGTAATGATTTGTGCTAATTCAAAATAATTACGGTAAAGGAGAGACTTCTTATATGGAAATGTTTCCATAAACAGTAGGAAACTTATTTTAAGACAAAATGTGTTTTTATTTCTGATACAAAATAGTTTCCATGTTTTCCTTTTTCTTTCATGTATTTGGCACAGGGTCTCACTGCACAGATTGGATTCGTAGCGATCCTCCTGTTTTCAGCCTCCCCAGTGCTGGGATTATAGGCGGGCTTCAACCTGCCAGGTCTTGGTGGCCAGCGTGGCATGTGGTGCGGGGGATCGAACCTCAGTCCCTGTGCTTGCCTAAGCCTACGATTAGTCTGCTGAGCTATCTTTCTGGCCCTTGATAGGTTTTTTTTTTTTTAGATATCTTTTGGTGACATCTGAGAAAAAGCCTCAGTATAGTTAGTGTTACTTTGATATCTTGGATCTTCTCAGTAGAATACAAGGTAAAACCTGTAATTTCAGTTTCTTAGAAGAGTAAGGCAGGAAGAATTGTGAGTTTGAGGCTGGCCTGGACAACTTAATTAGACCGTCTTTAAAAAAAAAAAAAAAAAAAAAAAAAGAGCTGAGAATGTAGCTCAGTGTTCCCTGTAATCAGTCCCCAGTATCATCCCAAATAAAAACCCACTGCAAGACAAATTAATGTATGAATTTTAATTAAATAAAGGAGCCAAATGCTACTTTTAGATGAGCTTGAACTTACAAGACTAGGACTTCTATGTATTATGTAATGACAAGTCTAAACCTATTTTAGATATCAGACTTAGTTTCTTGTACACAAACTGTTTAAATATCACATGATGATGCTCTTTGCTAAAACAGATGGAACTGAGTAGTAGTTGCTTCAATAGAAAAGTGTATCGGTAGTACTTATAACCAAAAATCTCATCTATTAGAACACAGATTCATTTGTATGTTGCTTTTTTATAGATATAATAAATTTTAAAACATGCAATGGAACTTTTACAAGTTTTACATGTGTGCTCATGCTCTTTGTCAGGGGATACCATTCTGGTCAGTGGAACTATATCAAGATTGTTCTACACAGAAATATATTAATACATATTTTAAAATATATCAGCACTTTTTTCATTCTTTCTTTTATTCTTTTATTAAAAGAGTCTACACAGACTGTCCAAGCTTTACAGCATTCAACTGTCGATGGTCCACTAACAGCAAGCAAGGATTTAGAAATAAAAAACTTAAAAGAAGAAATTGAAAAACTAAGGAAACAAATAGCAGGTAAATTTCTGTTATCCATCATTAATTGAGTTTATTAGATATTAAAAAAATAATACATTTGCACCTGGTTGCTTTCCTGTCTTACATGTTGTGATTTGTGTGTCAGTGATGGAGAGACAAATAAAAATGGGCTCTGCTATGAAGGCACACTGTTCTAGTCTTGGAAGCAGATATATAAGTATTTGCTGGAATACATTTCAAAAGACTATGGGGGAAAATAAACAGGTGCATGGAGAGGAGCATCTAACACAGATTTTGAAGAGAGCAAGGATTCCTTTTTTAAAAGACCTTTTAGTTTTGGAAATTAAGTTGGAATGTGAATATTATAGGTGTGTAAACTCAGCAAAATATTCTAAAGGAGTCCAGTAGCCCATAATAGCATTGGGTCTTCTGTTTAACTGGCAATGTCAGAAATTGTTGACCTGAGTCCCCCACAGCTCAACATAACAGCATAGCTTTACTTCCTATATTTTGTCTTCATACTTTTCTACTGGATGGTTAAGACCAAGGTAAAGCAGGACCTATGCAGCAAGAGTTGTATCTTTTGGGTCTGAGAAGGTCAGTGAAATGCCCTCAGGATTTATCCTGAGATCCTGTACCTCAGATTGTAGAACCTTTGTCAGTGTCAGCCATGTGGATGAGTCACAGCCATTGCTTGGCCAATGTGCTCTCTGTGAAAGCCTGAGAGAGTGTTTTCTCTCCATGTGACTCTCCTTAGGCACACTCTGCATCATCGATCACTTTCCTCTTTGACCCCATAATCTCCTTGATCAGAAAATTTGGGACACTACTGAGTTACATGACGTTACAGTACAAGTTCTCATATGTCCTGAGTCTTAATTGACCTTAGAAGGCTAGGGCCAAAATGTTGGCTTTCCTTGCAGCCCTCCTTTTTCTCTTATTTTGGTCTGCAAACTTAGGTTGTTAACCATCCAGAAGACAAGCTTATTGTTATTATCGAACAACTTAGGCTATTAAGCTTAACCTCACTATCTGTCTGCATATCAAACATCTTAGGCATAATAAGGAACAGGTATTTTTCATCAAGTATTGATATGTTGAACTTTAAGTCCCTACATAATATGATAAAAAACATTTAAAAATTAAATTATATTTTAAAAATAGGACAAAGAATTATATACTTCTCATGTTTGCACATAAGTCCAAAAACCTCACCACATACAACCTTGAAGCAGGACAGTCCCACAATATTCCTTTTCCTGTCTCTTGCTTTCATTGTGATGAGGAGTTTTATCATTGTAAGTGGTAGGTCCCAGTGTAGGTCTAAATGAGAATGTGATATGGTTGCAAAATTCTGGACTATGTAAAGGGCTTAGCCAATAATCTGGAGAATCCATGTTCCAGGGAAAAAAGACCAGCCGGCACCAAGCTCCCAAGTCAGACCATGTGTCATGTGTAAACAGGATAGCATGACTGGAACAGAGGGAACAGAAAGAGAGAATGGAAGGACCTGAGATTAG
Source organism: Octodon degus (assembly GCF_000260255.1). Lineage (NCBI taxonomy): Eukaryota > Metazoa > Chordata > Mammalia > Rodentia > Octodontidae > Octodon > Octodon degus. The sequence continues at coordinate 8,415,923 of NW_004524593.1, read as the reverse complement.
GGAGGTAATGGGATGGGAGGGGTTTGGTGCCTTATCAGTAGCATCTTGATGGTTATTATAAAGTCTTTGCTTTTTATTCTGATTGAAATGGGAACCTGTTTTCAGGATTTAGAGGTTTAAAATGATCTAAGTAAGTAGACAGTTATAGAGAAAGGCACTGTATGATCTAGAATAATCAGATATCTCTTTGGACATTTTTAGATGTTTACAGTTGAGGTAAAAATAGATGAAAGAAGATCTAGGCGTAAGGGAGCAAGACTAATCTCAACACTCAGAAGGCTGAGGCTGGAAGATTGAGAGTTTGAGGCCAGGCTGGGTTACATAATTGAGCTCTTATCTCAGAAAATAAAAACCCTACAAAACTTTGTTTATACTAAATACATACGGAATTTGTTTATTTATTTGGTACAGAGTCTCGCTATGCAGCTTGGATTTGTAGTGATCCTTCTGTCTCAGCCTCCCCAGTGCTGGGATTACAGGTGTGCACCACCACCACGCTTGGTTTCAGGGCCAGCCCAGCATGCAGGATGAGGGATCAAACTTGAGCCCTTGCCCTTGTGAGGCAGGCACTTAGACTGCTGAGGTAACTCCCCAGCCCCTCTGGAGTTCTTAAATCTGAGCATAATTTCACAAAGTGGCTCGCTTCCTCAGAAATCTCTCTTATCAAATTTCTGTAACTTTGAGTTACAGATATAGCTGAGTGGTATAGCTATTGCCTAGCATGTCCAGGTCCCTGAGTTCAGCCCCCATTAACTCCTCTCTCAATTCTCTAACTTCATATGCCTAAAAATAGGTTACATCTAGAACATGGTTGATTTACTTTAGTCCCAATGATAAAGCATTAAGAGTGGCAGTGAACATCATATTTTAGAGTCATGCAATATTGAAAAAGCAGTGGAATGTAAGACCAACTAGAATAGTCATTTATCTTCAAATAGGAAATATGAAGTTGGAAATTGTACTTGTGAGTCTGTGTCAGATTTATGTTTTCTTGTAATAAAAAATACAGCAAAATAGATCTAAAACATTCAAATCAACTTCTAATAGTTGAGTTCATTATTAAAATAGTGAGCTTCTTTTTTGGCACAATGTAATAGGTAAGTTTTAAATTCCAAAACATCATGCTGTCACTTACATTGTCATTTTGCTAGTATTCAAGAGGAATCTGTATTGTCATCTAAACTATTATATACAGAATAACAGTAAATAACCCGTTTTAGAGAAACTGAAAATGGCAGTATGTATTTCTAATTTTGGTGTTCATATAGCTATTATCAATATACATAAATACAGTTGATTTTTGTTCATTTGTTTCATTTATTTTTATGCTTGCTCAGCCCATCCTGAGTGGGGCTGGAGCAGTATGTGTCACCAGGGATCGAACACCGGTCCTCTGCGCCTGCCTAAGCTTGCCTAAACAGGCGCTTTAGACCACTATGCTATCTCGCTGGCCTGTACGTTTGTTTTAAGTTGTGTGATATTGTTGAACTTAGTTCAAGGAGAGGTTTTTTTGTTACTGTTGTTGTTTTTTTAATATTCCTTGGGATGTTCTGTACTAACAGTTATGTCACCTGTAAATAGAAACCATTTTTATTTCTCCCTTTATGTTCTTGTCTTGCTTACTTTTTACTCGTTACTGGGACAAATACCCGACACTCAAAATTGTTTTACAATGAAGGTTTATTTAGCTCCCAGTTTGTGGAGGCTTCAGTCTGTATTGGCTTCTAGGCAAAGGGCAGCAGCTCATGGCAGCAGAAAACAGTAGAGCAGAGGAGGAGCAACAGCTCCAGGTCCATCAAGCCTCTCTTCTCGTCCTTCTATGCTGACTGTGAAGACCTGCGCTCCACCGCGAAGATCAGAGCTCCTCCAAAGTGGCGCAGCACCACAAATACCCAGACTTCTCCAAGGAAGCAGGACAGCCGAGAACCTTCTTCAACTTCTTTATATACACTTTTTATGCTGAGTCACTCTGAGATGGGCTGTCGTGCCCAGGGTGGAACCATTCATGCCCCAGGGTGTGCCCTTAGGTGGGGAGGGGGGTGGGCATGGATGGAACTGCCTGAACTGATTCAGCCAAACTTCAGACATCTTAAATTGACACAGTGTATCAAGTACCACAGATCTGTATGTTTTTTTACTCTTCTTGGCTCATTGATTTTTCTATAGAGGGTTGAAGGAAGGCTGTGAGAAGGGCAACCTAGTGTTTCAGTGTTAGCATTTAGGTTTTTATGGATAACTCTCTTATCAAGTGAAAAGTTCTTGTCAGGTTTGGAGGTGCATACTTGATTCCAGCAGTCTGGGAGATTAAAGCAGAAGGATCACAAGTCCAACCCATCCTAAGCAACTTAATAAGGCCCTACCTCAAAAGAAAAAAATAGAGATTGGAGAGATAACTCAGCAGTCTTAAGTGCCTTTCTGGTAAGTGTAAGGATCGGGGTTCGATCCCCGGTACCACATGCCATGCCAGCCCGGGCCACCAAAATCAGGTGTGGTGGCATACACCTATAATCCCAGTGTTTGGGAGATTGAGACAGGAGGTTCACTACGAGTCCAAGCTACATAGTGAGACCTTGTACCAAATAAATACATGAAAATAAGGAACGATAGGGAAGAAAATAAAGGGATAGTGATATATCAATATAATGGCAGTAGATTCAGTGTCTGCCCCAAAGTTAAAAGTTTTCCTCTATTTTTATATTTCTTAGGTTTTTAAAAATAATAAATGGGTGTTAAATTTTGTCAAATGTTTTTTCTTCATCACTTTTACAGATGTGACTTTTTTTTCCTCAGTGTTAATATGGATTACATTGGTTGATTTCCAACTGTTGAGCCAGTCTGTGTCCCTGGAATAGTAAGGAAATTGCTTATGGTCTATAATTATCTTTACATATTGTTGAACCCTATTCCTAATGTTTTGGGATTTTTTTTTTTTTTTCATTTATATACATTGAAGGTATCAGATCAGCATGTGGAGACCAAGGAAGCATTTGAGACATGCCTTAGTTTTAGTGCTTCTAAAGTTTCAGTTTGCTGGAACTCATAAGTTGCCTGTGTATCGAACAGCTTCCCCAAACTCCTCTTACCATCAGACTGCATAGGCTGCCCATTTGAAGGACAGCTGTACTAACACAGTTCTAACTCCCTTCTTAGCCCCCTCCCAAATATCCCCCACCCTATAAAAAAACCCTGAGTTTGTAAGAGATGGTGCCACTTTGTTCTCATGTCAGCGCCCCCTCTCAGTTTATTTCTGACAGACAGTTCTACCTGTTACGTTTGCATCTTTACTCCTCCTTTTTCTTACATACATGAGGAATGCTGATCTTTGATCTGTTCCCCCTGCTCATCAAGAAAATGCCACCTAACTAACATGAATTTGGAAGTGTTCCTTCCTGTTCCCTTTTATTAGAGATTATGCACAAGAGGTGTCTACTTTTCACACATTTTGGTGGAACTTACATTGCATATGGACCTTGAGATTTTTCTTATAATTTTCAGATTATGAGTTTGGTTTTCTTAGCCGTTATAAAGCTAGTTAAATTATGTACTCAATAGTGGCTAAGTTGTGATTTCAGGAGAATTAATCTGGCCTAAATGGTCAAACTTTTATGTGTTGATGTGTTCATATTATTCCATTTTTATTCATAGTTCTCTGATGTCATTTTGATGCCTTTAGGATCTGTAGGGATAGACCCTGTTTAATGCCTGGTACTCATTCTCTCTGTCTTCTGTGTCTCTCTCTTGTCTCTGTCTCTTTCCCCCTTCCTCTCTCCCTCCCTTCCCCTTTCCTCTTCACCACCATCTCTTTATGCTTTCCTCTTTCTTTCCCTCTTCCCCTGTCAATTTATTGATCTTGACATAGAATCAGGTTTTTGCTTTATTGATTTCTCTCTGCATTAGTTTCCATTTCATTGATTTCTGCTCTTTATTATTTTTTGCTTTCTTCTGTCTTTTTTTATTTTATTGAGAAATAAATATGAATGAGACAGTTTCAAAGCTGAATAATAGGACAGTTTTGATAATCAATACATTGTACATTGTTATCTTCTTAGTGGTTATCCATAGTACAAGAAACAGACAGGATATCTTGTCCAAACACTATTAGTACACCTCTTTCTTTTCATTGAATTAAGCAAAAGTAGCTGTATATCTATCCTATTTTGTATATATAAATACAAAATGATCTTTCCTTTGTATCTCCTTTTTTCTGTTTAGTCCTGTCAGAGGTGAATATTCTATTGGCATCTAAATACTAAGGTGTTTGAATTCAGCTAAACAATCCAACACTGTCTAACAGTCTCTAATATTAGTGCGTTATCTCAGAAGTTATTGACTTGAGCCTTTTACAGCTCATCGTATTAATATGGCTTTACTTTGTATACCTCATTTTTATACTTTTCTGCTGGATAGTTAAGACCAAGATAAAGCAAGACCTATATAACAAGAAATGTAAGTTTTGTATCTGATAAGGTTAGTCAAGTACCCTCAGGATTTAACCTGTAGCCCTGTACCTCACTTTGTAGATCTTTATCAATGTCAGGCATGAGGATGAGTCATGCCATTGCTTGACCAATTTGCTTTCTGTGAAAGCCTGAGAGAATGTTTTTTCTCTCCATGTGACTCTCCCCGGGCACACTATACATCATCGATCACATTCCTCTGTGGCTCCATGATCTTCTTGATCAGAAAATTTGGAGTGTAACTGAGTTACATGTTGTTACAGTACAGGTTCTCCTATGTACCAAGTCTTCACTGACCTTGAAAGGCTAGGGCCAAAATGTTGGCTGACTTTGCAACCCTTCCTTTTCTCCAGTTTTGAACTGCTAACTTAGGTTGTCAACCCTCCAGAAGACACGCTTATTGTTAACCTGCAATATATGCAGTTCGGTTTACCCTATCTGTCTAAATATCAAACATCTTTGGCATGTCATGGAACAGGTATTTTCTATCAAATATTGGTATGTTGAACTTTAAGACCTTACAGAATATGTAAGAAAAATAATTTTATAAAGGTAGACATAAGCATTTACATAATTTTACAAAGAAATTTAGAAATCTACCCATGTATCTTCTGTCTTTAGAGTGGGAGCTTAGATGAACTGTTTTAAGACTTTCATGTAATTAAATGCTATAAATTTTTTCTCTCACTACTGGTTTTACAAATTTCAACATACTCCTTTTTTTGGGGGGTGGGGGCAGAAACGCAGATTGAACTCAGGCCCTTGCACTTGCCAGGCAATCAACATATTGCATTTTCATTTGGTTAAATGTTTTAATTTTTTTCCTCTGACTCATGGATTATTTATTTATTTATTTATGGCAGCTCTGAAGATTGAACTCAGGCCCTTTTGCTTGCCAGGGAAGCACTTACTCTACTGAGCCATTTTCCTGGCTCCAGAAGTGTTTAGTTTCTAACGGAAGAGTTTCTAGTTATTTTTCTGTTATCAGTTTCTAGTTAAATTCTGCTGTGAATATACTCCAAATGATTTCAGTTCTTTTAAGATGGCTGAAGTTTAAAATATGATTTGTCTTAGACTTAATCAAATAAGTAGTATTTTTATTTTAATTCTTGTACCCTCAAACTGACCTATTTGTTTATTTTGGTTTTGTTTTGTTTTAATGGTAGTGGGGATTGAGGCCAGGACATTTGCAAAACAAAGAAGAAAAGGTTATTTTCTGTTTTTGAGACAAGGTTGCTAAGCTGCCCAGATAGGGCTGGAATTTGTAGTCTTCCTGCCTCAGCCTCCCAGAGTGCTGAAATTACAAGTACGGGGCACATGGCTGGCTAAACCTAACCATTTTAAAGGGTGCAGTTCAGGAACATTTAGTATATTGACTGTATGATATAGCCATTGCTCTGTTTAGTTACAAAACTGTAGACATAAGCATTTTGGTTATTCTGACCTTTCATTACCCCGATAACATTAATCTGCTATATCTTTTATGATATTACCTATTATATACATGTCTTATCAAAGAAATTATCTAATGTATGTGTGATCTTTTGTATCAGACTTCATTTACATAGCATCATATTTTGAGAGATTTTCCATGCTATAGCATATATCAGTACTTTATTCCTTTTTTATTTTAGCTGTCTTGCTATATGTGAAATGATACATTATTGTGATTTTCATTTGTATTTTCTCATGACTCACAGTAAGCTCTTTGGCCACTTGTGTTGAATCATATTTTTAATCTACTTTGCCATAAATATTATTTATATCATTTATATTTAAAATAATTATTGCTACGTAATTGCATATGTCTTTTTTTTTTTTTTTTTTTCTGTATTTAGGACAGGGTCTCCAGGGTCTCACTATGTAGATCAGACTCATAGTGATCCTCCTGCTTTCAGCCTCTAAGTGCTGGGATTACAGGTGCATGCCACTATGCCCAGTCTCAATCAAACACCGGCCTCTGCACTCTGCCTAAGCAGGCACTTTAGTCCGCTGAGCTATCAGGCCAGCCCTGTATATATAATTATAATTTATATTAGGACTTATATCTAACATTTTTTGTTTTTATTTTTCATTTCTTTGTTTCTTCCTTTAAATTACTTGAAAATCTTTAAGAATTCCATTTTTGTTAATCTAGCTGTATTTTATATAATCTATCTATATTTATCTATCTATCTATATTTTTTATTTTATTTATTTAATTTTTTGAGACAGAGTCTTACTATGCAGTTGGGGCTGGCTCTGTGCTTACTTTTGTAGCCCCAGGCTGGCTTCAAATTCATAACAATCCTCCTGTCTTGTCCCCAGGGCTGGGATTAGAGGTGTGCACCACCACATCTGGTTCCAAAACTCTGTTTTATCTCTTATATAAATATTTTTATTGGTTGCTTATTTTGCCGATTTGAGTGAAGTGTGATTTTGTTATCTCCTTTTATATCTACTTACCCACTTACTATGTGATTGTTTTATGTTTTGGCTGCACATGTGCTTTTAGGAGCACACAGATAAGGTTTTAATGTTTCCTTCAGCCCTGAATGATTATTCAAAGAACTAAAGAAGATAAGTCTTTTGTGTTTACTCATATTTTTGTATACTTTCTCCCATATGTTCCAGAATTTATTCTTTCGTTGCTTCCTTTTTGTTTAAAGAACTTCCTTTAGCCATTCTTTTAGGGTAAGCTTGTTATCAACAAATTCTTAGTTGTTGTTGTTTTTTTATCTTAAACTATTTTAATTTTCTCTTTATTCTTAAAGGGATATTGTTGCTGAGAATAGGAAACAGTGTCCTCAGGTTTTGTTTTGCATTTTTTTAAAAGCACTTCAAAAATATTATACTAAAAGAAAATATTGTGCCACTTCCTCTGAGATTACATGGTTTCTGATGAGAAAGTCACTGTTATTCTTAATATTTTTGCTCTGTGTGTGAGATGTTATTTCCTTAGATAGCTTTCAAGAATTTTTCTTGTAATTTGCTTATTTTTTGTTATAATGACATGTTTTGATTTTTTTCAGACCTGCATAATTCTTCTCCTATTAGAGCTCCAGTGACATGAATGATAGATTTTTGTTGCCATTTAAAGAGTTCCTGAAGCCCTGGTTGATGTCTATTCTGTTTTTCCTCTTTGGCTTATGCTGATTAATTTCCATTTTTCCATATTTAGGTTAGTTTATTCCTTCCTGTGATCTCTTATTTGTATTGTTGAGCCCACATGCTGAGCTTTGTGTTTCACTTATGGCATTATTCCCCTATAAAATTTCCATTTTTCTCTTTATATTATTTATTTCTTTCTATATCTTTTCCATATCCTTGTTCAAATCTTGTATTTGTTTCAGTATGTTCAGAACTTCTCGTATGAGCATTTTTTATTATGCCTGCTTTAATGTGTTTGTTGATTATCAGGAGAGAAAATTCTCAGAAATGAAAGAAAAGGCTGTACCTCCATGCTCACCCAGGTTGACAAAAACAAGTGAGAAGCCCGTTTCCAATGTCACGAGGCTGTAATGAAATCTCCAAACACAAATGTGATGACAGAGAAAGACTGGTAGATGGTGATGTGTTTGTCACTATCATTGTAGTGTTTCTGTTACTTAGCTATTTTATTGTTGATAATTGTCTTTCTCATTCAAGTTGAGATTTTTCTAATTCTTAGTAAGATGAGTGATTTTCCATTAGATTCTGGATCCTATCTACACCATCTTAATTGGCTTTTCTTGACAGTACTCCAACAATGGAAAGGAGATTTATGCCATATTAATGCCAAGGTGAAATAGAAGTCTCATTTCCCTGCTGGACCATCCTTTGTATGCCACATTATCATTATTGCTGAGCATTTTAAAATTTCTAGCCACCAACATGATTTCTACTGATACTTTGGTGAGGATGGCTGTTATGGCTTGTGTTTAGATTTACTAAACTAACATTTACTTTGGTGAGGATGGCTGTTATGGCTTGTGTTTAGATTTACTAAAGCCTCATGGGGTCATAGATGTGGCTTTTTCAGAGGTGTCTGAATCTAGAGTGTATGGTACTAGAATTGACTAATGGTGCAGTGCTAGATCAAGGGCACTAGGACTATGGGTATGAGTGCTATCTACCTACCCTAAGTAGCCTAGATAAGATAACAATGAATAGAAAGAGTTGTGGTCATACTTGTTGCTTTGCTACCTTCTGCCCACCATGAACTGTTTCTCCTCTGCCATGCCTGTCTTCCATGTGTCACTTGCCTTGGAGTCAGCTGACTATGGACTGACACCTGTACAAAATGTTGAATGTTGTGTCTCAGCAATGAGTATACAGTAACTCAAGGCAATGTCTTTTCTTGCCACTGGATGATGATAAAAGTTCTTACGCTCCTCTTGCTTCAGCCCTGAGGAAAGAGAGTGTAGCACTCTACTTCCCTAAGTAGAAGTTCAGATTCTCTCTGTGATGTCCACTGATGATTTGTCAGAGGGAGGATGTGCTTTTTACCAGCTAGTGGGAAAAACCTGTTCACCATCTACCAGTCTTTCTCTGTCATCATGTTTGTGTTTGGAGATTTCATTACAGCCTCATGAGATTGGAAATGGGCTTCTCACTTGTTTTTGTCAACCTGGGTAAGCATGGAGGCACAGCCTTTTCCTTCATTTTTGAGAATTTTCTCTCCTGATAATCAACAAATAATGCATGACCCTTGTGTTACCTTTGGATAAGAAGAACAACATTTGTTCAGGCTTTTTCTATATATTTATTGGCTTTTCTGGATTGACATCTTCAGTTCTAAGGAGGTATATGCACCAAAAAGAATATATACAAATAATTTTAATTCTTTTTTTTTTTACGGAACCGAGGATTGAACTCAGGCCCTTGCACTTGCCAGGGAAGTACTTATTCTGCTGAGCCATCTCCCTGGCCCTACTTTTAATTCTTTAATATTGACCTTATAGGAAAGTTTAATTCAGTTCTCATCCAAATTGGTTTCAACCAGAGTCATGAAAAAATTAAGTTCATGACTGAGATACCACTGTAATTACCACCTTTTACATTTTTTAATTATAGTTCAGTGGTATGAAGCACATTCACATATAGGCAGCCATTACAACCATCTGTCTCTAGAATGTTTTTATTGTCCACAACTGAAAGTCTGTATTCACTCATTAATTCTTCGTTTTTTCTTTCCTGCCCCCGCAACCCAGTCTCTGGCAGCCACTATTCTTTCTGTCTCTATGAATTTGACTGTTTTAGGACCCTTGTGTAAGTGGAATTGTTCAAAATTTATCTTTTTGTTTCTAGCTTATTTCATTTAACATAATAACCTCAAGGTTCATCCATTGTTATAGCATGTATTAGCATTTTCTTCCTTTTTAAGGCTAATATTCCATTGTTACAACACATTTTTGTTTATCCATTTCTGTGCATACATGGCTTAAGTCTACCTTTTAGCCTTTGCAGATAATGCTGCTATGAACATAAATGCACAAATACCTAAGTGGTTACTTTCACTTCTTTTGGCTATACTCTCAAAAGTGAGTTGTGGATTATATAGTGATCCTGATTTTTAAATGTTTTGTGGTTTTAGGGATTGAACCAAGGGCCTCATATATACTAGGCAGTAACACCAGCCTTAATTCTGTTACATTATTGGAGGATTTAATTTTTGGAGAAATCACCATACAGTATTATTTTCCAGAGCAGCTGTACCATTTTACATTTCCACCAGCAACTTTCTTTTGTTCTTTAGTACCAGAGATCGAACTCAGGAACCTGCACTTGCCAGGCAGGCACTTAAGCCACTGAGCTGTCTGCCTGCTCATTTGTTCTTTATTCAGTCCATAAATCTTTTTATTTGCTACCATGTCCTAGGGGTTATATTAGGTATTGGAGGTATGGTGGTGAAGTTGAAGGTAAGAGCTGCGTCTCATTCTCTGTTAGACTTAAGCCCTCTGAAGTTTGAATCAGTCCATAATTTTTATTTTTTTATTTTATTTATTTATTTTTTTGTGGAACCGGGGATTGAACTCAGGCCCTTGTACTTGACAGGCAAGCACTTATTCTGCTGAGCTATCTCCCCAGCCTGAAGTTTGAATCAAATGCTGTTCACTATAGTGAAAGTAAAGGTTCTTGTGCCTCAAGTATTTTTATATCAAAGGTGGAGATAAAACTCAAGCTCCTGTTAACACCTGCCTGATGAGTAGCCCCCACTTGACCTCAGCTCTGGAGGGAAAAGTGTCCACAGCATTCTCAATCTAATACTTCTTTCTCCTTTTACTCCCTGAGCAAAGTGAAATCACCCATTAGTGATTTCATGTTTTAAATTTCTCTGTAGCAGTAGTTGGCAATATCATTGAATTCCCAGAAAAGTGCAATAAATTTAGAATGATCTTCAATTTACTTTTTAATGTTTGCTTTTCTCTCCACATTGTGAGCTCCTAGAGGGTAGGGAGAGAATTATTTTTACTACTATGTTCTTGGTACCAGGTTCATTGCCTGGTATCATAGAACAAAACAGTATATAAATATTTATTGAATGTCTTCAGGCAACATTTATTTATTTATTTATTTATTTATTTTTATGGAACTGGGGATTGAACTCAGGCCCTTGTGCTTGCCAGGGAAGCGCTTATTCCACTGAGCTATCTCCCTGGCCCTATTCAGGCAAAATTTAAAAATTATACTTTAATATTTGATATGAGAAATAAAGAGATATTTTTGTTTTCTAAGTGAACCAAGAATTATAATGCACAGTAGTATGCCTTCTAAACATATATATTGGCTGAGAGTTAGGTATTTGTTCTTCCTTGTACTCCCGCTGTCTTTTAACCTTAAACTAACTTTGTCTTTCAGTCTCTATCTCAATCGCCTTGTTATAATTAGAAATAAAATATCTTCAGGTCTCAGAAGAGTAATAATTGGGAAATAGTGAATAATTTAACCAGAGCATCCCTAGCCCCTTTTTTAGTTTTTAATTTGAGGCAGGGTTTTGCAAAGTTGCCAAGGTGCAACACAAACTGGTGATCCCCCTGGTGTGGGCTACTGTGCGTTTTAAGCACTCCCTTAATATCTCTCATTTCTGCCCTTGTTTCTAATCCTATAGCACATATAACCTACCACATATTTTGATTTTTCTCTTTATTTATGATGGTAAGAGTGTTGCTCTTGCTTTCCTAACTTGGTTATGTCCTTCAGGATGGAGATCATTGTGTATATTTCTCTTACATGCTTCACAGTTCAGAGAAAAGTATTTCATGTGTATTTTGTCTTCCTTAAATCCTCACTACTAGTAGATTGAATTTCATAAACTAAGAATCATTTAGTTTATATAAGCTAACATACTTTAGTATTTCTTTTTCTGTTCGTTCATTAAAAGTGGTTTTTAACTTCAACCACTTGCTATTGCTAATTGTTTTGCCTAAGAAATCTTTAGTAGTCATTGATGATTATTTCTTCTAAAATCTTAGAAGAAACAAACAATACTTGTTACAGTGAAAGTAAAGACTGTTCTGCTTTATTCATTTTATCTAGTAGTTGACAAAAGATTTTTTTATTTTTTGGGGTTTTTTTTGGTTTTTGTTTTTTTTTTTTTTTTGGTTTTTTTGACAAAAGTTTGAGGCATTGTGGATTTTCTTGACTTTGGGTTTGTCTGATCAGCATGCAAAAATTTTGTTTTTCACATTAAAGGTGCTGTTCCTAACTCTACAGTGGAGGATTTAACAAAATATCAAGTAGTTTTCTTTTTTCTAACATACCTTAATTCAGTATATTTCCTCTTGTGCTTGTCATAATTAACAGGTTATTTAAATGTATTATTTGAGCTTTTTAGGCATTTACAAAGTATCCAACTGTGAAGCATGATACATATTTCTCTACTTAACTCATTGTACAGCAGCCAAAATAAAATGCTGATGTGAGCCTAAAGTTAATCCTATACTGAAGTAATACAAAACTCTATCCTTAAAGAAACTATTTTTTCTAAAGGTGTGAACTTTGTATGATGCCTGATTTTTATGAAATACTAAATTCTTTTCTTACAAAGAACAATTAAAAGGAGTCAGTAATAATTTGCAAAAGAATTAACTCTATTTGATAGAACTCCAAATAACATTAACCCAATTAAAAACACACTGAGACATATGATAGTAAAAATCTTAGATATCCAGCACAAGAGCAATATACTAAAAGCCACTAGAGAAAAGGAACAGATCACATTTAAAGGAAAATCCATCAGAATAATGGCAGACTTCTCTTCACAAACCATGAAGTGAAGAAGAGCATGAAGTAGAGTACTTCAAATACTCTATGAAAACAAATTTCAGCCCAGACTACAATACACTGCGACGCTGTCTTCCACTTTTGATGGAGAAGTGAAATATTTCCATGACAGAGAACCAAGAAATTTCATGATCACAAAGCCCTTTGGTAGCCTATGCAGACTACTAAAAGATATTCTAGAGAGGGACCAAAATGACCAGAACTCCATGAATGAGAACAGAAAGAACCCACCAAATAGAGCAAACAATTAAACAGGAGAAAAAGGGATAAACTACAGTAGGTAAATAACATGTCAATCATAAGTCAATACATCTTAATTATAACCACCAATGTAAATGGACTCACTTTGCCAATTAAAAGAAATAGACTGGCGCAGTGGATTAGGAAGCAAAATCCAACAATATGCTATATGCAAAAAACTACTTAATTCATAGGGAAATTCATAGGCTGAAAGTCCAAGGGTGGAAAACAATATTACATGCCCAGCACCTCAGAAAAAAGCAGGGGTAGCAATCCTTTTCGCAGACAGTCTCAACTTCAAACCAAAAATGATCAAAAGAAAGAAACCCACTATATACTGGTTAGGGGAAAAACCCAAGAGGAAGAGGTAACACTCATAAACATGTACGTACCAAACATGGAAGCACCCAAATGTATGAGACAAATCTTAATGAACATGAAAAATCTAATATCCAATACCACAATCTTAACAGGAGACCTTAACACCCCCTTATCATAAAAAGATAGGTCAAGCAGACAAAAAATTAGCAAAGAAGTCGCAGAACTGAACCAGGACTTGGGAGAAATGGACTTAGTGAATGTATACAGAGTGTTCCACCCAACCACAGCTGAATACACATTTTTTTCAGCTGCATATGGGACATTTTCTAAAATAGACCACATACTCGACCATAGGTCATGCTTAAGTTTATGTAAGAAAACACATTATCCTATGCATATTATCTGACCACAGTGCAAGGAAACTGGAAATAAATGACAAAAGACACCAGGAAAACCCCATAAATACATGAAAATTAAACAACACCCTCCTCAGCAACCAATGGATCACAGATAAAATTAACAGTTTAAACAGTATGTAAAATTCAATGAAAATTCAACCACAACTTAGCGGAATTTATGGGATGCAATGAAAGCAATTCTTAGAGGGAAGTATATAGCTGTGAACTCACACATTAGGAAAACAGAACGGGAACAGATAAGTACCCTAATGCTGCAACTCAAACATCTAGAAAAGGAAGAGCAAACCAAACCCAAAGCCCAAACACAAAAGGAAATTATAAAATTTAGAGCAGGCATTAATTCAGTCAAGACAAAGAAAACAATTCAAAGAATTAATGAATCAAAAAGCTGGTTCTTTGAAAGATTAAATAAAATTGATAAGCTCCTAGCTAACCTTATCAAAAAGAAGAAAAAACTCAAATACAAGCAATAAGGAATGAGAAGGGTGAAATTACCACAGACCCAGTGGAAATTGAGATCATCAGTAACTACTTTGAGAATCTTTACTCTCACAGAATAGAAGACACAGAAGAAATGGACAGATTCCTAGAAAGGTACTAATTACTAAAATTGAATGAAGAATATATAAGAACTCTCAATAACCCAGTAACAGCCAATGAAATACGAAATGTAATTTTTTAAAAAAAGCTACTGACAAGTCCAAGTGACTCCAAGTCCTGATGGAGTCACAGCTGAATTCTACAAGAAATTTACAGAAGATATAATCTCTATGCTCCTCAAATTCTTCAATGAAATTGAAAAGAAAGTAATCCTCCAAAAATCATTCTTGGAGGCAAGTATTATACTGGTACCAAAACCAGGGAAAGATGCAAATAAAAAAGAGAATTACAGGCCAATCTCCCTCAGGAACATAGATGCCAAAATCCTCAATAAAATTCTAGCAAATAGAATACAGCAAATCATCAAGAAGATTATACACCATGACCAGGTAGGTTTCATCGCAGGGATGCAAAGATGGTTCTATACATGCAAATCTATAAATTTAATACACATACTGTATCAAAAGATCTAAATCCAAAAACCACACAATCATCTCAATCGATGCAGAAAAGGCTTTTGACAAAGTCCAACACTCATTCATGTTCAAAGTCCTACAGAAAATTGGAATAGATGGCCTCTACTTCAATCTGGTAAAAGCCA
>NW_004524593.1:8397951-8399959 GCF_000260255.1 Octodon degus | reverse complement strand
ACACACTTAGCCACCTTTGACAAAGGGACCAAACATGCTTACTGAAAGAAAGATAACCTCTTTAACAAATGGTGCTGGAAAAACTGGCTCTCTATGTGCCGAAAACTAAAACTTGATGAAGGTCTATCACCATGCACTAAACTAAAGTCAAAAAAACATTAAAACAGAAATGTTAGATATCCTGGAAAAGAAAGTAGGAGGAACTCTTGAAGACATAGGGGTAGGCAAAGAGTTCATGAACAAAAATCAAATTTCATGGGTAGTATTTGAAAGAATTAATGACTGGAACCTCCTCTTATTGTGAAGTTTTTGCTCATCAAAAGAAATTACCAACATAGTAAAAAGAGCCCACAAAGTGGAAAAACTCTTTAACTAATAAGCACTCAGGCAAAGGTCTGCTCTTTAGAATTTATAAAAAACTTAAAAACATTAGGAGGGCTGGGGATATTGCTCAGTAGAATAATCCTTTGCCTGGCAAGCACAGGGGCCTAACTTTAATCCCCAGTTCTGACAAAAACAACATTTGGGCCCCACTTTTTTTTTTTTTTTTTTTTTTTTTTTGTGGAACCAGGGATTGAACTCTGGCCCTTGTGCTTGACAGGCAAAGCACCATAAACTTTAACGACCCAATCCAGAAATGGGCATCCAAGATGAACACCCCCATTATTAGAGGAAGAAATGCTAGAAGCTAATAAATACATGAAAAAACTGTTCCATATAACTAGCCATCCATGAAATGCAAATTAAAACAATACTGAGATACCATCTCCCCCCAGAAAGAATGGCTAACATAAAGAAATCAACCAACAACAAATGTTGGAGAGGCTGTGGGCAAAAAGGAACCCTTCTTCACTGCTGGTGAGAATGTAGACTGGTGTAACCATTATGGAAATAAGTGTGGAGACTCCTTAAAAAACTAGGACTAGAAATCCCATTCAGACCAGCTATCCCTCTACTGAGAAGTTTCCCAAAAGAACTGAAAACATCATATCATAGTGATATAGGTGCACCTATGTTTATAGCATCACAATTTGATGGCTAAATCTTAGAAGCAACCAAAATGCCCGTCACCTGAAGGATGAATGAAAAAGATGTGATATTTTTATACAATGGAGTATTACTCAGCCATAAAAAAATGATAAACTCGAAGCCTTCAGTTGCATAGCAGGATACAAAGTCAGTACCCAACAATCAGTAGCATTCCTCTACACAGATATCGAACACTAAGAGGGAAATCAGAGAAACTACCTTTTACAATAGTACTGCGGAAAATGAAATACTTAGAAATTACCCTGTCTAAAGAAGTGAAAGATCTATTCATTGAAAATTACAGTGTTCTGAAAAAAGAGATCCTAGAGGATTTCACAGAATAGAAAGATATTCCCTGCTCCTCAATAGGAAGAACCAACATTGTGAAGATGGCCATACTCTCAAAATTGTTATACAGATTTAATGCAATCCCTATCACACATCCAGTGGATGTCACTGGAAGATATACTCATAAGTGAAATAACCCAGACCCACATGTGTAAATATTGTATCATCTCCCTAGTGTAAGAACTCAAAAGAAGAAATAAAAATTGAAAGGTATAACACAACTAAATGGGAAGCAGGAATTAAAGGATTAAACAACAAAAGAGGCCCAGGAGAAAAGCTAGGAAACATGGCAGGGGCAAAACCATACATTTATATACACAAGATGGCTAAGGTGATGATCCTGAGAATCTCCTTCAGGTTTTTGAAATTAGCAGTTACTTGGTAGGATTCTCACCCTTGACTAACTATATATGCTGATACCTGTGAACTAAGTAACTGCACTGAAGATAGCAATGTGTAATACTAGGACGATACTTGGAATCCCTGTCATTCTGGTCTTCTGAAAGCATACTGCTGCTAATGTCATATCAATTACTGCTATACTCTCAAGTAAATGTATTTTTTTAAAAATAGGTAATGAATGAAAACAAGAGAAAATAAAAAAATATCATAGGACCATCCTGCTACAGTG
>NW_004524593.1:8390254-8397544 GCF_000260255.1 Octodon degus | reverse complement strand
AGGACATAAGAGGACCTGTACTGTAACATCCTGTAAGTCAGTGGTGTCCCAAATTTTCTGATCAAGGAGATTATGGGGCCACAGAGAAAGTGATCAACAATGTAGAGTGTACCTAAGGTGAGTTACATGAAGAAAAAACATTATTTTAGGCCTTCACAGAGAGCAAATTGGTCAAGCAATGGCTGTGACTCATCCACATGGCTGACACTGACAAAAGATCTACAAACTTAGGTCTTTTGCATAATGCAATATGCAGTGTATTAGGATTTCAGGGTGAATCCTGAGGGCATTTGACTGACCTTTTCAGATACAAAAGTTACATTTTTTGTTATATATGACTTGCTTTATCTTGGTGCTAACCATCCAGCAGAAAAGTATAAAAACGATGTATAAAAGTAAAGCCATATTAATATGGTAAGCTGTAAAAAGCTCAAGTCAACAACCTCTGATATTCCCAATCATTCAGATAATCCACTATTGTTATAGACTACTGGACTATACTGGATTACTTTGCTGAATTCATGCACCTACAATATATGAATGGCACTGCAACACCCATCTCTGACAAAAGTAAAAAAGGGATATAAATGAAGGACCATTTTGCAGTGAATGAATATATATATATATATATATATATATATATATATATATCTGTATATACAAAATAGCATAGATATACAGCTAGTTTCTCTTAGTTCAATGAAAAGAAAGTTTTGAACTAATAGGTTTTTTAAAAAATTTTATTTATGTGTGTGTGTGTGTGTGTGTGTGTGTGTGGCCACCTCAGTCCACCAGGGGGCAGGGCTGGCTGGCATGTGGTGCTGGGGGATTGAACCGTGGTCCCTGTGCTTTGCTAAGCTTGTTCCAAGTAGGTGCTTTAGACCACTGAGCCATCTCACCAGCCCTGAATAGTTTTTAGACGATATCATGTCTGGTTGTTGTACTATGAATACTTCTACAAAGACAACAATATGCAGTGTATTAATTATTGTAATTCCCACTCACCTGTTTTGAAACTGTCTCATTGCTACTTTTTTCTCAGTAAAATTAATATAAGAAAAAAGCAACAGTAGGCACAAACTTTCTTGTTTAGTTGATTGGCTTTGTTGTGTTGTTTCATTTTTAAGTGTTCAATTGGTGTGAAGTTGTTCTTTTTAGAAGTATGATATTTTTTCCCAGATAGCTATATAAGGCATTTCTGCACATAAATTTTGCACATGCATTTTCTAGCATATACCATTCATCATCTGTATGATGAATATGTAATACCCTAATCTGTCATGAATCATATTTGTATTTTGATGTCAACAGACCTTACACCAAATTCACAGGGCTTGTTTATAAAGTTTGTTTTGTTGTTGTTGTTTTAAACCATGTTCAAAGGGCCAGGGAGATGGCTCAGTGGAAAAAGCGCTTCCCTGGCAAGCGCAAGGGCCTGAATTCAATTCCCAGTTCCGCCAAAAAAAATAAACAAATAAAAAAAAAAAAAACATGTTCAAGCATTTGCTTTTATATGTTTGTCTTTAGAATCAAGTCATTTGGAGCAGCAACTTGAAGAAGCTAATTCTGTGAGACAAGAACTAGAGGATGCTTTTAGACAAATCAAGGCTTATGAAAAACAAATCAAAACTTTACAACAAGAAAGGGAAGAACTAAATAAGGTAATATATGTATATGGAGATAGATTATTAAAGGTTTTTTTCTGTGTTAATCTTGCCTAATTAGAATAATGAAAGCATTTATAACCAATGACAATAATATAGTTTTTTATTTTTTAAAAAGTTGGCTTAAATAATCAAGAATTGCTTTGGTTTATGTAATTTGATTATTGGGTACTAATGAAACTTTGTATCCACAAGGCTTTAAAATTCAAAATCTTGTTCATTTGAATATTTAATCAGCAATCTTAATTAAAAGTGAATGTTACTGAAAAGGTGTGAAGAAATTGATAGAATTCTTAGCATTTACAGAAAAAATACTGGCATAATTTTCAGTATAAGCTGCTGAAATGTACATTTTAAAAAATCACTTCAGTGATTTAATTCTTTAAATGTCAGTTTTCCTCATGGATAAACAAACTATGTATACACTTAAACAGTGTATTTTAAATAGTGCTAGAAACATCAAAAAAAATTTGGTACCTAAGACTGTATAACACAGCCCAAGAGAGTAAATAATGTTAAAGCAGTAGAAATACTTAAAAAGTATTACTTCATAATTCTAGTCATATAAACAAGGGATTGGTAGTTTATGACAATATGAATTGGGTTCAGTGGTGTAAGATATAACGCCATGATTAATAGAAAGGTCCTTCTGAGGAATATCTGTGAGTCTTATTACCAGTAAGGAAGCAGGGATTTAGAAATAAACAACTGAGCAGACACGGTGTAAGTTCAAGTTCGCCAGAGCAGTTTAGTGACTCATCAAGACTACATCTCACAATTAAAACTTAAAAAGGGCTGGTGATACAATTCAGAGTGAAGGATCTAGGTTCAACCCATAGTACGACAAGGAAACAAATATTAGTTAAAAGGACTAGTAGAGAAAGCTATTAAAAATTAATTGAATTAAATAAATGCATTTTAACTTTCTTTTCACTGAATTTTAAAACAGTGATTTGTATAAATCCATATAAACTCATGATCAATTTAATATTTGATAAATATAACAAGTTTTTTGCTTTAATGATTTGTTAATATTAATGGTTTACTAGTTTATTTCTATTTGTAGAAATACAATACTTGGTCAAATTTAAGCAACAGGATAAAAATCTGATTTTAGATTTATATGAACATGTATTTTTCCAGTTCTTAATACATTTTAATACTAAAAATCCTTTTAGTATAATTTAAGGAGGTGGTACTGAAAAGAAATATACCAATAAAGAATTTTAAGTAATAAAAAAATGTCATTTTCTCCATTTCCTTGCCAACATTTTTTATCTTTGGTCTGTTTGATAATAGTTATTCTAATAGTTTTAAAATGGTGTTTTATTGTGATTTTGATTTTCATTTTTGGCTAGTGATGTTGAACATCTTTATATATAACCATCAACCAGTTAGTTTTATGCGTTCCTGGGAACAGTGTCCATTCTGTATTCAGCAGTTTTTCATGTTATCATACTTACATGTTACTGTTACCAGAGTGTTGGGGTGAAACTGTCTCTGGGGATCTCACAGACCAGGTTTGGCCAGTCTGCCAGTTAAGAGAAGCAGTGACAAAGTGACAAGAAAGGAGTTTTAATCAGCACAGACACACAGAGAATAACATAAAGAAGTTCAAGATCTGTCTTCAGGGTACCTATAAGAAGGTCAGAGTTTTGTAGAGAAGGGAAACAAAGGCATGAGTTGAGAGTTTCCTTATCTGGCCATGTAGGCACTCTGGTCAGGCTTGCAGTCTGATTGAGCAGTATCTCTAGACTGGTTCTGTGATGTACAAAGACAGCTGTTCTCACTTGCAGAACCAAAAGGACTAGCTAGACCAATGCCTATGCCTTCTTTCATTACTTCTGGCCAGTCTAAATTGAAATTTTTAGGTTTAAAATGATGTTTTTATAGTGCCTTTATTTTCATTTCTCTAATTGTTACTCTGGTCAGGTATCTTTATAAATGTCTACCCATGATTTACTTACTTTTCACCTTTTGCAAAAACACCTTTTAATATCCTTTGTAAAATTCTATTTTTTTCTAATGGTTATGTAAGAATTATTGAAAATTTCTGATCATATTAATCTTTTTTCAGTTATATAAATTAAAGATCTTTGTCAGTGGCTTGTCATTCTGCTTTTACTTTTGATTGACAAAAGGTCTTAGATTAATGTCAAATTTGTCAGTATTTTTTATAATTAGTAAATTTTGTAGTTTATATAGTAAGAAATTCAAGACAAATTTTTCCATTTTTTCTCTTCAATTTTTATTTGTTTTTTTTCATATTTATATCTTCGGTGGGGTAGTACTGGGGATTGAACCCAGCAAGTGTCGAGCTATATCCCCATACCTTTATATTTTGAGGCAGGTTCTCCTTAAGTTGCCAGAGGTGACCTGGAACTTATGATCCAGCAGGCCTCCCAGAGTTTTGGTGTTACAGGCTTGTACATGGCCAGAGAAGCTTTTATTGTTTAAGGGGCAATTTCTTCTTTTGAGGTGATTGATCCTACTTTGGGGGCCAGCTTTAGTTCCAGTTGTTCCCCCTTGGCAGGTTGATCTGTATGCAAAGGTGATCTCATCATGGGGTGATCTGTCTGCACAGATGCTCCAGTAGTCAAGGTGATTGCAGGTGTAGAATAATGACTGGAGACTTCCAGTTTGCACTCTACAGGGCCTGGAAAAGAGTGATGTAGAAGTTTATAGATGCAGATCTTGAACAAACCTTAGGTATTCTTCTTTGTTGTCCTCAGTGTTGAAAAGAGATGGCATGGAGTTCACTGTCTTGGTTACTTTCTCATTGCTTAGACAAAATACCCAATACTCACAAGGTAAAGGAAGAGTTTTATTTTGACTGACAGTTTGTAGAGGTTTCACTCCATAGTTGACTGGCTCTAAGACAGAGTGGCATGGTAGGTAGAAAGCAGCGTGACATCAAGGGACCAGGAAGGACATACCAAGTTACACCCACAGTGTGATACACCCAGTCACACTACTTATCAGGCTTCACCTCCCAACTGGAAACCTATCAGTGGATCAATCCACTATCACACCATAATCCACTCACCTCCCCCAAATTACCTATAAGAAAATAAGTCTTAGGGACAAAATCTAGATGTAAGCCATAATGGTAGGTAAACAGAGCTAATAAACCAGTTTTTAAATAGACATTTCTTTAATGATTATGTCTGTATTCAGAGCTGAACAGAAGTCTCACACAAAGTTTAAAGTAATAAAGGAGACAAAAAATTAAAGCACAAATAGAAAGCTATATCCATTTTTAGTTGCTCATGTTGTATCTGTAGATCTAAGTGAAGAATCATTGTCTTTTTAGAAAAATCTGTTTGGGGTGTCAATTGTCTCATTGTGGGATGAAGATTCAGTTTTACTTGGAAATATGGTTTACAAGTTGTTCATTTACTAAAGAGACTCTCTATTCCCCAGTGTTGTGTAGTGTCAGCTTTGTCATATGTGCAGGGGTCTGTGTCTGAGTTCCTTGAACACTATGAAAATTTGATTAAAATTGCATTGAATCTAAAGGTCAATCTAGAAGAATTGATGTCATTATCTTACTAAGTCAGGTTCTTTCTAGTGTGTATTAATATTCTGAATCCACACCTGTATCAAAAGCAGAGCAGACTTTTATTATTTACACACAGCATATAATGACTGTCACTGTCTGAGGAAGTTCCTAAAGCAGAGATTAGGGACCTAAATCCACCTTACTCAAAGAATAAAGTTTCAGGTTTGCTGACTTTCATTACAGAAAAAAATTTCTAGGTCGTGTCTATAAGAGCTGTGAAGGGATGTAATAGGCAGAATTTTTAAAATACACACTGGAAGAAACAATGTGGACCCTCAAGAGAGATGTGCACTATCTTTTAGAATAATAAACATTTATGTTTCTCATGAGGGGGTGGAAACCTTTGAAAAGATAGCCCATCCCCTAGAAAGATAATGACCAATTTTATAGGTAAAAAGTAGGAGCCCACTTTTTAAAAAAAAATCACAGCTAATTTAAGCATCCTTTGAAGTCTCTCAACCTCTTCCTTTGTCTTAAGAACAGGTTCCCACTCCTTCTTTTCTCAGCTAAACTAATTTATGAACTTAGATAGAATCCTTAAAGAATTTTGAGGGTAATGGGCCTGGAAGAATTAGGGAATACACATGTTCATAGCCTTGAGTAACTGTGTCCCCAGTCTTACAAGTATATTTTTTTTTATATTACAATTTTCCTCATCTCCTTTCTACCTATGTTTATTTCTTCCTACCTCAATAATTGCATGGGCTCTCCTCTGTGCCAATTTTGACCTCTGAGGTAATACTGTGTTGAACTACATTTATAGTTTTTTAAACATTAAGCCATTGTTTGTTAAATTTCTATGTGAAGTCTGAATTGCAGTGTATTATTTTCTAAATAGTAATATGATAGTATAGATAACATTTATGTAGCCCATTATCTGATACCACTTGAGCCATGTCTGGATAAAACTCTACTCATGAGGAAGGAGTCTGTGTTATAAGTAGGAACCCCAAAAACTTTTATCCAGGAGTTAATACTCTGCCAGGCATGATCGTGCATGCCTGTAATCTCCAGCACTCAGGAGACTGAGGTAGGAAGATTGTTTCAAGTTTGAGACCAGTCTGGGATACAAAGTGAGCTCAAGGCCAGCCTGCACTGTATAGTAAGACTTTGTCTCAGAAAGACAATCAATCAAAAAATAAATCAATAAAATAGAGGAAAAAAGACAGATGTTTCTTCCTATCCCTCTCATCCTTTCTGAGAGTCTTCCTTGAAAGTCTGAAGAGATGGATCTTGGGTTCTTACTAAGCCTTTGGAATGTTAGTCATTGCAGAGAACAGATAAAGCTGATGTATACAGCTACACCGAGGAGTCCCCTTGGTCTAGGTTACCTGATGCATCACCTTGAAGTTATTACCTGCAGAAGACAAAATCTCTCGAGTTTTTTCACTATTGAAATTAGTCAACACCCAGTGATTTGCATTTACTCCACGTCTCAAGCGTCAGTAAAATTTACTTAAAAGAGCTAATTATGTGAAAACATAAAAATAGTTTCTCTAGAGCCCCATAGCCTGGAGCTACATAATATTTAATCTATAAGCATAACTCTCCGTATACTTAAGTTCATTTAAAGTCATCATACAGGTCTTCTTGTCTTTCCTTAAATTTCTTATTCTATTTTGTTCACATTTTAACTTTAAAATTTGCTTTCCTTCTGATTTTTTTTTTGTATTTTGTGCCAACATCATTGCTAAATTCTTAATGAAAGATATTTTAGATTTTTTGAAATTTTCTATGAATAATGAGAAATTTGTTTCTCCCTTTTGGATTTTTATGACTTCGGTCTTTACTAGAGTTGCTATATTAACTAAGTACAGTATTGAAAATGAATAGCAATAGCCAGCATTCTTGTCCCTAATTTTTCAAGAAATGCCTCCGATATGTTACCACTAATGTTTACTGCCAGTTTTTATTAAATACTGTTAGAAGATTAAGGAACTAGTATCTGTTTCTATTTGAGTACTATTTTCATTAAGAATAAATAAGTTGCATTTTTGTACTTTATTGATATGATTATGCTTCTCCTACAAAAATTGCTGTGTTGAACTACATTTATAGTTTTTT
>NW_004524593.1:8379856-8389989 GCF_000260255.1 Octodon degus | reverse complement strand
GCACCACATGCCAGCCAGCCCCACCCCCTGGTGGGCTGAGCTGGACACACACACACACACACACACACACACACACACACACAAATAAATAAATTTTTAAAAAAATTACCCCCCAGAAATTATGGAATCAGTAACAATCCTGAACACCTATTGTCTTAGTTACTGTTCTCTCATTGCTGGGATAAATACCCTACACTCAAAATGAAGGAAGGAAAGGTTTATTTAGCTCACAGTTACTGGAGATTTCAGTCCATACTCAGCTGAGTCCAACACAGAGCAGCACATAGCAGAAAGCAAACTTGCATGGCAGTGGCAAAGAGCAAGAGCGCAAGGGAGGGGTAGCAGCAGCTCAAGCAGCTGGCTTCTCTTCCCACCTTATATTGTAATGCAAATTACCTGCCCCAGGGCAGGGGCAGCATCCACACCCACAATAATCAATCACAAACTCCAGAAGCCACCCCAAGACTGCATGAGGCTTTGCAGGGACACCTAGACACAAACCATAACACAAAAGAAGTTTTCAATCTTGGCCAAGGATAGGAGAATAAATGTCTCAGCTTCTTGAGAGAGGTAAAAGAAATGAAGGTGAGAGATAGGTTAATAAAGAAGGCACAACAACCCTGTCTTTTCTGAGGATTTAGGTGCCATGTCTTTCGGCTCCTTTTTTGGTTCTTGGTGATCATTGTCATGACAATTGCCACTGTTATAGTGATGGGGAGTGTGCAGGGAGATTATAATGAGTTAGAGGTTGTTTGTCTTTCACTCTCTGAGTGATGCAGCCAGCTTCAGGTAACACTCTGAGAAGGAACGTCCAGCTAATAGGCGTCCTGTCCCAAAGATAAGTAAGATTAGAATGGGGCAGAAATTGAGCTACGTCAAATAGGTAGTACCAGATTTGGACAGAATAATATTATTTTATTTTTAGTAATCTCATTTACTAATGATGAGACTGATGATTTATAATTTAAAATATTCAACGTGTGTTCTTAAGGAGTATGTTTCCAATACAGGGCATCAACTTCTATACATATATATTTTGATTGAAGTTTTAAAATCTTCTTTGCACCATTTATTCAGTTTATATGTTAATGATTAAGAAATTGGACTTCCTCATCATTGTAATATATTTACTATTTTTCTCTGAAGTTCTAGTAATCTCTTTTTAGTATATTTCCAGTCTCTTGCAGAATGCACTAAAATTAAAAATGATATTTCTTCTTAGTAGATTGGATTTTGTGATTGTATGGTAATATTCCCTATCCCTAATAATGCTTTTTCTACTAAAGTCTAGATTTTGTATCTTAATCTGGTATAACAAACTGCCTTTAACTGGTGAGTTTAGCCCTTTTATATTTCTTTTGATCACTAATATATCTAGATGTGTTTCTGCCTCTTTTTGCTTTCAGTTTTTGATGCCACTTTATGCATTCAGTTTTTTTTTCATTTAATGTATCATTTTTCTTCCTCCCTTTTAAAAGTTTGAAGTGTGGTAGATTCATGTAATATTTGCTATCTAACCCATTTTAACATATACAGTTTAGTAGTATTACATACATGCATATTGATGTACAGCCAATCTCCACAGTTCTTTTTATTTTACAAAATAACTTAAGTTCTTGTTTCCTTGTTAAGATTTTTCTTTCTAGATATATGGTAGTTATTTATAAATTTTACCTTGTATGTTAACAGAATGTAAATTTAATATGCTAAACTACTTCCTCCCTGCAGTCCAAGGACTTTTAATTCTGTTACCTCTTACCAATTTATATGCTGTTTTTGACAAATATTTTAATAGTTATATGCTTTTATTGTACAAATCAGATATTTTAATAGTCATATATTATATACATTTCTTCATGTTCACATTCAAGTTTATCAGCTTCTCATTCATTCATCTTGCATTAGACCTTTCTTTTAAAAGCACTGTTCTTTTTCCTGATGTAAAGCTGTAGAAATCTCTTTAGTACAAATGTGATTGTGGCGAGCTCTGTCATGTTTTTATGTGAAACCTAGTAGTTGAGAAAGAATTTTTCTGTGTTCAAATTGTTAATCTCTTTGAAAGTATTTTGCACTATTTCTAGTTCTGTTATTTATGCTTGTTCTGGGTTGTCTTTTTTTTTTTTTTTTTTAAAGAAGAGTTTCCCTGTTTTTTTCTCCTGATTTCTTTAAGGTATTTCATTTGTCTGGCATTACCTGGTTTCATTTCTTGAACTTTGTGGCTTTGAGTTTCTTTCTCTTCATAAATAAAGAGCTTTCTATATTGGTAGATTCATGTTTTTACTTGTAGTACTTTTTTTTCATTTCTAAATGTCCTATAGAGTTCATTTATAAAAATCTGCTTGATCATTTTTAATAGTCTTTTGTTTTCCCACTTCTATAGTTTCTGGGTTTATTACTTCAAACGTTTCATACATAACAATTTTATGTTGATATATGATCATTTTAATGCCCAGATACTTTTGGTGTTTGTTTTGTTCATTGTTTGACTATGATGGTTTGTTCTCTAGGCATTTGGGGATCTGTTTCTGTGAGCTCATATTTGTTTGCTCTTAATGTGTGAAAAACTAAAATTTCCTTGAAGTTCTTCCCCCACAAAATCTGCATTTTCTTTTGCCAGGGAGCAAGTAGTTGTGCTGATCCTAGTCTGCTGGGGCCACTCTGAATCCCAGAGTCTCAGCCTTACTTTTTACCTTCTTACTTAGTCTCCACATTAAGAGCAACTCTTGTGGATTGTTTATCATTATTTGTAATTATCCACCATATATATATATATATATATATATATTCTCAAAATATTTATTAAATTTCACCAAATCTTTATTTTAACCACCATATCTTATATTCCTGTCCTTTCTACCCACTTGAGGAAGCCTAGTTAAATCAGCAGCTCTTTTGAGTTTATCATGTTAGCATAGAAATTGAGAATATACACAGGACACCATAGCCTTATTATGTGTTTACAAGTAGTTCATTTCCTTTCATTTTTGTCCTGAAGTGAATAATTTTGGCTTTCCTTGAGTTAAAAATAGTTACTTTGATGGCCAAATTTGGTCTCTAGGTTGCAGAATTGGTAACTTATATTCTCTTTACAAAACTGTAGGAACTAGTCCAGGCTAGTGAGCGATTAAAAAACCAATCCAAAGAGCTGAAAGACGCACACTGTCAGAGGAAACTGGCCATGCAGGAATTCATGGAGATCAATGAGCGACTAACAGAATTGCACACCCAAAAACAGAAACTTGCTCGCCACGTCCGAGATAAGGAAGAAGAGGTGGACCTGGTGATGCAAAAAGTTGAAAGCTTAAGGCAAGAACTGCGCAGAACAGAAAGAGCCAAAAAAGAGG
The DNA here is from genome assembly GCF_000260255.1 of Octodon degus. Classification (NCBI taxonomy): domain Eukaryota; kingdom Metazoa; phylum Chordata; class Mammalia; order Rodentia; family Octodontidae; genus Octodon; species Octodon degus. The sequence goes on along the minus strand of NW_004524593.1, from coordinate 8,386,645 downwards.
TTAGTAGTCAGGCAAATTATGTAGTGCCCCTTGAGTAGTGGTTAAAGTTGCTTTTTGAGACTAGTGAAATAATATATCTTCTTTAATTTTAGAAAACAGTTATTGTACAGTTTGTTAATATGAATTTCAACATTCAAGTTATGTTCCTATTAACATATAAATTCCCATAGGGAAATATTTTGTTTGAAAAATTATAACTGATATCTTTTTTGTTTTTATTTTATTTTAAAGCTGGAAGTTCATACTGAAGCTCTAGTTGCTGAATCATCTAAAGATAAGAAACTACGAGAGCAGAGCGAGTATTATTCTAAGCAATTGGAAAATGAATTGGAAGGACTGAAGGTACATTTTGATTTCACATTTGTGATTTTTTTCTTCTTTTGAGACAGAGTCTCATGAAGTGTTATAGGCTGGTCTTGAACTTGCTTATGTAACCCAGGCAGGCCTCAAACTCACAGTGATTTTCCTGCCTCAGCCTCCTGAGTTCTGTGGTTATCGGCATTCACCACTATGCCTTGATCCATTTATGATTCTTTTCTTCTTTTTAGGTTTGATAGTGTTCTCTTATGTGCTTTTTGGTGTAGATTATAAAGAACCTGTGCTTTAAACCTCATATGCTTCTTATTCTTACAGTAGGAAGCTGGTATAGCTATTCTTAGTAATGGGGAGGAAAGGGAATACTATGTTTTGTATTAATACTACCTGAATAACATGCACTGGTAATGTCCACGTGAGTTGTGATAACACATGTTAACTGTCGCCCCCTCCCCCAGTCTGTCATAGAAATACTCAGGAGAGACTCAGACAGCTTGCAAACACTTGTGTTAGTTGGGATGAAATGATAACACAAGCTAACACATTTTAGCAGAAGTTTCTGTGCAAGGAAAATTCTTGTACCGTTTCTCAATCAGACTCTTAGTTTTAACTTCTAGTTTCACCGATCACTAGCTGTGTAACACTGAAGCAAACACTTACTCTATCTTCTAATTTTTTTCCATTTAGAAAAAAAATCTTATTTATTTATTTATTTATTTATTTATTTATTTATTTATTTGGTACAAGGTCTCACTACACAGCTCGGACTTGTAGTGATCCTCCAGTCTTAGCCTCCCTGCACTGGGATTATAGATGTGCGCCACCATGCCCAGTCTTGGTGGCTGGCGTGGTGTGTGGTACCATGGATTGAACCCTGGTCCTTGCACTTAACGAGCAGGCCCTTAGACTGCTGAGCTATCTCTCCAGCTGTATTCTCCAGTTTTCTCATCCATAAAAACCTCTTTCATGTCAGAAGTTGTTATGGCTTATATATATTTTCACCCCCAAAGCCTCCTGCAGCCATTGAGGCATAGTTCTACATTTTTTGATTAATTCATGATATACAGCTGGGGTAATGGGTCTGAGTACTGCTGGGATTGTGGGTGTGAGTGCTACACCCAGCCTGGGGCAGATAGCGTGAATGTAACATAAGAGACAGAGAGACAGACTTGTTCTCTGTAGCCACTGTTGCTGTTACTCCTCCCTTTTGCTCTTGCTGGTTTGCTGACGTCCACCACCATGAACTGCTGCCCTCTGCCATGTGCCATACTGCTTTGGAGCCAGCCGAGTATGGACTAACGCCTCCATCAAACTGTGAGCTAAATAAACCTTTCCTTCCTTCATTTTGAGTGTTGGGTATTTGTCCTAGTAATGAGAAAAGAGTAACGAGACAGGAGTCCATACATATACTTAAAAGCTGATATCCCACAAGTGCACAGTAAGATTAGTATAGTGATAGTATGATGTATGTCAATAAAAATATTTGAATCAATTTGAATATTATCACATGAAGTCCAGGTGCTCCTGAGCTTCTTTAGAATTCTGTTAGTAGCTATAGCATAACTCTTACTAATGACTTGTTCACACTTTCTCCTCACCTAACTGTGACATTGCTTATTGAAAGCACAGATAGATATATTATTAACCTGTTCTTGGTGCTGGGCCAGATATTTAATACTTATTTAATAACCATGTTAAATCAGTGACTGAATCATGTGGAAGGAATGAAGTCCAACTTACTATATTTTTGACAATTAAATATCAGTGTCCATAAGTAATGTTCCTCCTCTGTTACAAATAGAAATATAAACTCTAGATTTTATTTCTTATTTTTGTTTTGAGATTTATTTGTTTTAGATCATAAAATCAGTCTTGGTTAGCTTTACAAATTAAAACTCTGTATATAGAGTGTGATTTATGCTTTTGTGAGTATTTTTAGTTACATTGTTATGGCTAAATCAATTTAAAGTGTTGTTTATTTTTACTTTGAAAATGAGCCTTGGGCCGGGGAGATGGCTCAGTGGAATAAGTGCTTCCCTGAAAATGAGCCTGAAGTTACAGGTACCAGATCTAGTGAATAAGGTTTGATGAAGACATACTATAATGTTTTTATGAGCCTGCTTTTTCATTGGCTGGTACTTGACAACAGTATTCATCACAGTTTTTAAAATCACATCTCATTAAGGCACTTACAAAAGAGGATTGCCAGAACTTCTCTGGAAAGTAGTAAGAATAATTGGGTGAGCTGGGTATGGTGGTGCACACCTATAATCCCAGCACTTGGGAACTGAGACAAGAGTATAGTCAAGAGTTCAAGGCCAGGCTGGTCTACATAGTGAGTTCAAGTTCAGCTTGAACTGCTTAGCAAGACCCTGTCTAAAACAAACAAACAAGATAAAACCACCAAAATGATTGGGTAAATGTTTTCCACACGAGGGAAGTATTTTGAGGGAAGTTATTGGCAATGTGTTTTTACTATAATTAATTTTAAAACTTCAAGCATTTATCCTCTTATATTAGTATGTTTGTGATACATAGCAAATATATTCTACATTATTTTTTGATCATTTCATGTACATCTATCTATGTGGAGCAGAATTAGAATAGAGAAGTAATTACTATCAGAGATGCTTTTCATTCAGGGTCTGCTTTGTTGCCAGCATTGCTCTGGGTAATTTGAATAATAAAAAAGGAAGAACCATTAAGAAAAATAAAGTGTAAAATACACACTAGAGGAAATCTTAGGCATTGTTTGCATTTGAGAAATTGAAGCCCAGAAGAGTAAAGAATTTTGTAGTCATAAGTAATAGAATATAATCTAAACCTAGGTTTTCTAACTTTGAGTGCCATGTTCTAACTAGTGGTTTGCTTTATTTTTTTCCATAATAAGCACTGTTGTACCATACTCTATACCACATATATTTACCTACTTGTCCACTCATAAATTTGAGATAGTAGTTGAGTTACCAAGTAAATAATGGCTATTAGGCTATTTTGAAAAGTGGGGCTTCTTGGGAAAGAAATAATATAAATATAATTTTAAAAGATATTGTGGCTCTATTTTTTCTTTAGTTTTGTTTGTTGTTGTTGTTGTTGTTGTTGTGTGGAGTCTCACTATGTGGCTCTTTTAAAGATGAATATTTATCCCATTAAGAATATTTTTCGGATTTTGTGCAGGCAAAGCATCCCTGGCCACTAGGTGTCAGTGGTGTACCCCCCTCCAAAGTTGTACAACCCAATAAATATTTTTTTTCAAAGTTTTATTGATAAACAGATAGCAATGAGACAGTTTCAAATCAAATCGGAAGTACAGTTTCAATAAATAATACACTGCATATATTCTTCTTAGTGGTTAATTGCTGTACAAGAAGTGGACTTGTGATCCTATTTACAAACACCATTAGAACAAATCATTCTATTCATTAAGAGAATGCAACTATATATCTGTCCTAATCACTTTGAATACACAGATACAAAATGGACATTCATCGGTGTACCCCATTTTTTCTAAGTTCCGTTATTGACCAATAAATATTTTAAAATAAAAAAAAAAAAAAGAATATTTTTCGGGGGTTGGAGAGTAGCTCAGCAGTCTTAAGCACCTGCCTGGCAAGCACAAGGACCCCAGATTTGATCCCTGGCACCACATACCACACTGTGCCACTGAAACAGAGCGTGGTAGTCTAATACCTTTAATCCCAGTGCTGGGGAGGCTGAAAATAGGGTCACTACGACTCCAAGTTGCATAGTGAGACCATGTACCAAATACATTAAAAAAAAAAAAGACCTGAATATCCTATTGATATTTTGTCTATAATCAACCAGACTTGATAAAATGTAGTGGCATCTACCCAAAAACAGCAGAACTTTTCAAGTGCATATAGCAAATTCTCCAGGATTGACCATATATTAGTCATAGAGTAAGTCTTGGTATATGTAAAAAGATTGAAATCATACAAAGTATCTTCTCCAGCCACAACAGAATGAAGCAGGAAATCAATAGAAAAAGAAAATTAGAAAATGCTTATATGAAAACAACAGTATGCAATGTATTCATTATTTTAATGCCCTACAACCTGTCTTGAAACTGTTTCATCACTGTTTTATCTTTTTTTTTATTCAAATGAATAAAAATTATAATAAGAAAATGCTTAGAGAAGAATAAAAACAAAAACACAATATATCAGAACTTATAGGGTACAGAAAAGGTAGTACTGTATGGGAAGTTTATAGCTGTAAATACTATATTAAAAAGGAAGAGGGCTGGGCAGATAGCTTATTGGCCTAAGTGCCTGCCTGGCAAGTGCAGGGTCCCGAGTTTGATACCTGATCCTGCATGCAATGCTGGCCCAGAACCCCCAGCACGCTGTGAGGTCCTGAAACCGAGCGTGATGGCACATGCCGGTAACCCCAGCTCTGGGGAGGCTAAGACAGGAGGCTTACTATGAGTCTGAACTGCATCGTGAGACCATGAATCAAAAAATGATAATTCGTTGTAAAATGCGTAATTTTTTTTTTCACATTCTATAGGGATTTAAAGTTTAGAATATCCATAGTTGTTGGAAAATAGCAGTTCCACATTAGGTCTAAGGTGTTTGATATTCAGACAGATAGGGATGTTGAGCCCAACTGCCTCTTAAGCTTCTCTTCTGGATGTTTAACAACTAAAGTTTACAGACCAAAAATTAGAGAAATAGAGGGGCTATACAGATAGTCAGTATTTTGGCCCTAGCCCTTCAAGATCAGTGAGGATTCAGGACAAAAGAGAACCTGTGCTGTGACATCCTGTAGCTCAGTGTGTCCCAGATTTTCTGATCAAGGAGATTATGGGACCACAGAGGAAAGTGATTGACAATGTAGAATGTGCTTGAGGAGAGTTAACTAGAGAGAATGCATTCTCTCGGGCTTTCACAGAGAGCAGATTAGCCAAGCTATGCTGTGACTCATCCAGATGGCTGACACTGACAAAAGATCTACAAGCTGCTGTACATAGTTTCAGGGTAAATCCTGAGGGGATTTGACTGACCTTGTCAGATACAAACATTGTAATTTTAGTTATATAGGTCTTGTTTTAACTTGGTGTTAACCTTCCTGTAGAAAAGTATAACCACGAGGTATAAAAAGTAAAGCCATATTAATATGCTGAGCTATAAAACGCTCAAGTCAACAACTTCTGACAATTACCAGTTCTGCTGGTAACCCACTACAATTATGGACTATTAGACTGTATTGGGTTATTTTGCTGAATTCAAGTACCTACAACATTTGGACTGGCATCAAATATGAAAAGGTCTTTTAAAAGCTTATCCTTAAAAATATAAAAAAGAAAAGAAACAAATAGCTCTGCAGGTTGAAGTGCCTGCAAGTAGGCACAGGGGCCAGGAGTTCAATTCCCAGGTGCCAGCCCTGCCCCTGGGGCACCCTCAATTGAGACTAGGTGTGGTGGCACACACCTATATTTCCAGCTCTTAGGAGGCTGAAAAACAGTCAGATCAGTACAAGTCTGATCTCATAGTGAGACCCTGAGCACCCTGTAGACCCTTCCCTAAAATACATTTAAAAAAAAAGAAAAAGAAAATAAAAATAAAGGCTTCTAATACAGCTTCTCTCTAACAGCAATGGAACACCCATCTCTGACAAAGCAAAACAAAAAAGGGATATATAAAGGACCGTTTTGTAGTGAATAAAAATTCATATGTATATACAAAATACGATAGATATGCAGCTACTTTCTCTTAATTCAATGAGAGGAAAGATTTGTACTAATACTATTTAGATAAGATATCATTTCTACATCTTATCCTCTGAGTAACCATTATGAAGACAACAATATGCAATGTATTAATTATTGTAACTGTTGTACTAACCTGTTTTGAAACTGTTTCATTGCTATTTTTTTTCATTAAAATGAATAAAAAATAAGACAGTTATAAAAGAATTATTGCTAAACCTCAGAAATGCTGCAACATTTGAATAATTGTATCATTGTAGAAGATTAGCCAGTTCCATAGATTATAAGATCATGTTATTTTGAAAAGGGAAAGAGGTATCTTTGGAGACTGCTGATATTCATCCAAAGTGTGTCGCAGCTGTGATCAAGGCATACAGGTCAGCGCATTGGAGTTAACAATTTTAAAATGTTCCAGCAGTGTGAAGTGAAATATTTACCCTAATCCCATTCCTTTAGAAAATCACTTTAAAAGTTAAGTACATATTAGATAGTCACCTATAAACACATATCAACATCTCTCATATGCATACAATTATGCCATGCACGTATCTTCAGTTAACTGCTTTATTTTATATGCTTTTTCTTAAAGCATATGTTGTGAAAAACCTTATACAACATATATTAATTAAAATTGAAATTTTTATTTTTCCTGTGATTTTAACTCCATTTTATTTATTTATTTATTTATTTTTTGGTGGAACCGGGGATTAAACTCAGATCCTTGCCTTTGCCAGTCAAGCGCT
>NW_004524593.1:8378266-8379756 GCF_000260255.1 Octodon degus | reverse complement strand
ATCCATTTTTATTTTTACTTCAATGTGGAAATCTCTTCATAATGGTAAATATATATGTGCTTCATTCTTTCAGATGTATTTTTCAACTTAATGCATTTAAATTTTTTGGGTTACATATTTACATGTATTAGAATTGCTGTCCTTATTTGAAAAAGTTGGATCCATCACCTGGATAATTATGATTACTAAAAGAATATAGATTGTAGTGTTTAAAATGTGTTTACATGCACATATGCAAAATTCTTTTAAACTGTATGGAAAACAAGGTGATTGAATGTTGTAATACTGTTTGTGTAGACTAAACCTCTGGCTACTTAACATGTATTAATGAGCCACTTATTAATTGTATGCTATCAATAAAGCTTAGGAATATAAAGTATAAAAAATATAATAATAAAAAGGAAGAAAAAATCAGTAATCCTACTTTATACCTTAAGAAACTTAATAGAAGAAAAAATAAACCCAAAGATAGCAGAAGGAAACAAATAGTGAAAATTAGACCACAGGTCAAATAGGGAATAGAAATACAATAGAATCAGTGAAACAAAAAAGTTCTTTGGAAAATTAACAGAGTTGACTCCTTTAGTTAGGAGGGGGAAAAACAGAATACAAATAACTAAAGTCAGAAACAAAAGTGGATACTTTATTACTGGCCAATTAAAAGAACTGTGATATTACTATGAACAACTGTGTGCCCATAAGGTTGGTAACCTAGATAAAGGGACAAACTCCTACAACACAAAGAACCTAAGAAAATCTTAGCAGACCTGTAAAGACATAGAATCAGTAATCAAAACGCTTTTAACAAAGAAGGGTACAGAATCAGACTGCTTCTCTGGTCAGTTAAACCAAAAATTCAAGAGGAGTTAATATCAGTCCTCCTCAAATTCTTCCCAGTGGAGAAGAGGTGTAAACTTTTCCTAACTTGTTCTGTGAGACCAACATCATCTGAATACCAAAGCCAGATAAAAGTAGCATAAAAATAGAAAATTATAGATCAACACTACTAATGAATATTGATACACACGTTCTTAAGAAAATACTAACATATTGAATCCAAAAGCACATTTAAGTGATTGTATACCATGTTGAATAGGGTGTGACCCAGAAATGCAAAGGTGACTAACAAGATAACCAGTCTAGTAGCACATTAATAGGACCAAAAGAAAAGAATCAAAAAATTGTCATAATTAGTGCATGAAAGTAACTTGACAAAATTCAAAATTATTTTATGATAAACATTCTCAGAAAACTAGAGATAAAAGAGGATATATTCAATATGATAAAAGACATTTTATGTCTCACTGGTAACATTATACTGTGGTTAAAGACCAAAACCTTCTACATAAGATCAGAAATTAGGCTGGGGGCCAGTCAAATAGCTCAGCAGATTAAAGCACCTGCAAACAGGTACAGGAGCTGGGATTTCGATCCCCAGGCCTGCTGTCCTGGCCCTGCCCCTGGGGCACACTGAGAGGGCAATTGAGACT
>NW_004524593.1:8374250-8378027 GCF_000260255.1 Octodon degus | reverse complement strand
AAAGAAAGAGAAAAATAAAAAGGAAATTAGCCTGGAATGGCCATTTTCACTATTGCTGATTTTTGGTATTTACTGGAGATTCTATCCAGAACAATTATACAAGAAAAAGAAATAAAAGACATCCAAATTGAAAAGAATATAAATTGTCTCTCATCATAAATAGCATAATCCTATGCTTAGAAAATTGCAAAAACTCAAGGTAGGTATGAGGGTTTATAAATAAACAGTTCCCAAAGTTGCAAGGTATAAGATTAGTAACAAAACTCAGTTGTTCCTGCAAGCCAGCAATGAACAAACTACAAAGGGAATTAAGAAAGCAGTTTCATTTACAATAGCATATAAAAGAATGTATCTTGAAATGAATTCAACCAGGGAATTTAAAAACTTATACACTGAAACTCACAATACACTGCAGAAAGAAATTAAAACCTAATAAATAAATGGAAAGACATCCCATGTTGATATTATTATTTATCAGTAATGTATTAATGTTCAGATTATGTAAAGCTCTTTTCAACAAAAAAGGTAAACAGTCCAATTAAAAATGGGCAAAGGAATTGAATAGACATTTGCAAATACACAAGTAACACATGAAAAAATTTTGATATCAGTCATTAGGGAAATGCACATTAAAATCAAAATAAGATTCTACCTGTTACCTTGTTGGATAGCTAATTTAGAAGAAAAGAAGAAAGAAAGGGAGATAAGAAAGAAAATTGTTGGCAATGATGTAGGGAAATTGGAACCCTTGTACCTTGCTTATGGGAGTATAAAGTTATATAGCCTCTTTAGAAAACAATTATTGGTTCTGCAAAAAGACAAATGCAAACTACTATATGACACAGCAATTCCACTTCTAGATATATACTGCAGTACTATTATTATAGTAGTAAAAAGGGAGAAGCAACCCAAGTGTGTAATACAGGTAAATAAACCTTGTATGGTGTATATGTGGAATGATATATTATTCAGCTATAAAAATGAATGATTTTCTGATACATGATGTCAAGTTGATTCTTAAAAGCATTTAGTAAAAGATGCCAGACACAAAAAGACAAATGCTGTATGATTCAAATTAATGAATTGTCTAAAGTTGGCAAGTTATTAAGAAACTGGAATAAACATTACCAACGTCTGGTGGAGGGAAAAGTAAATTCTTTCTTCTCCGCCTTCCTCTACCTTCTCCTCCTCCTTCTTTCTCTTTTTCTCCTCCTCCCCCTCCTTCTTCTTTCCCCTCCTCCTCCTTCTCCTCCTTTTTGAAGAGTAAAAAAGCAAAAACAAGGGCCAACCAAATAGCTCTGCAGATTAAAGCACCTGCTTAGGCAGACACAGTGACTAGGGTTTTGGTCCCCAGCACCATGCTGGCTTCACCCCCCTGGGAGCACTGAGAAGCTGATTGAGACTGGGTGTGGTGGCACGCACTTGTAGTCCTAGCACTTGAAAGGCTGAAAAAAGGATCACTATGAGTCTGATCTGTGTAGTGAGACCCTGTAGACCTTGTACTAAAATACATTAAAAAAAAGAACAATGACAATTACAAAGCAATGTAAAACAGTAAAAATGGTACAGATTTTCAAATACAGAATAGAAAATTAACAATGGTTGTTATATTACGTAGTTATTATCAAATTTGTTGCTCAGATTGCCATATAATAGGCATGCAAGATTGATCAGACTATTAAAGATTAACTCTTTCTTTCAATAAACTTTAATTTTTTTCTTATCCTTTTTACTTTTTATTTTTTAATTTATTTTAAAGATAGTATGAAATAATAGATACTAGAGATGATACACATTTTTAAAATACAGAACGAAAGACATTCAACTGTGGCTGTTATATTGCACATTGCTGTTTCAATATAGTTGCTAAGATTACAGATATTAACATATAAAATTGGTCAAAGCAAAAATTTTTAACATTTACTGCTACCTTCAAAAAACTGATAGTAAATAGTAGTACAGTCATCCTAGCTATCCTGTCTATATACTTATGTGATATTCCCCCTTTTTTAATTTTTTCTCTTTTCCTCTCTCAGGTGTTTATTTCTTATGTTCAGTTTCTTTTTGTTTTACTCTATATATTGTACTTTTCAGATTTTATTTATTCATTCAGGTTCTTACACTAGAGAGACAATACAATATTTCCACCTGTGAGTCTAATTTATTTCTCTTATGAGGTAGCCTCTAGTTATATCTACTTACCTATAAAACTTCAAGTTATCTTTCTTTATAGCTGAGTTGTATGAAAGTCCCCACATTTTTTTTTTAATCCATTCTTCAGGTGATGAGCATTTGGGTTGTTTCCTTTCTTTCTTTTTTTTTTTTTAGGGAACCAGGGATTGAATTCAGACCCTTGTGCTTGCCAGGGAAGCGCTTATTTTACTGAGAGGGTTGTTTCTAAGATAATTATTGGCAAAATTTTGCTTTCAGATGATAAAGTTTCAGCAACCTCTATTGGCAATGAAACAGAACATTGCAAATTAATTAATTTTACTAAATTATACATTTAAAATGATAAAAATGGAAACGTTTTATTATATATATATCCTTAAAAATTAATGTAATATAAAGCTGATTTTTAAAACAGAGAAGTCCTATACATGATATGCACACATACATACACATGCAACAAAATGTATAATGGAAAAAAATGGTCATTGTGGATTCACATCATTAAAATACATGTGAAAATTTTCTCCCAATTTGTGGAGTTTTCTTTAACTCTGTTGGTGGTTTCTTTTGATGTGCAGGAACCTTCTAATTGGATAAGATCCTACTTGTTTATTTTGGAGTGTTTCCTGTGTGGTTTGGTTGCTGTTCATGAACTTTTTATCTACCCAATGTGTTTCGGATTTCTACTTACTTTCTCCTTCAGAACATTTAGTGTTTCAGTTTTGATGTTTAGATCTTTGATGCAGTTTGGCTATGGTTTTGTGCATGGTGATAGACATGAGTTTGGTTTTAGCCTTTGGCACGTGGAGAGAGTTTTTCCACCACCATTTGTTGAGGAAGCTGACTTTCTTCCAGTGAACGTTTTGTTCCTTTGTCAAAGATAGGGTGGCTGAATGTGTTCGTAGTTGTGTCTGCATCTTCTGATCTGTTTCATTGATTTTCGGGTCTGTTTTTTTTTATTCTGTTTTGGTTTGGTTTTTTGCTAGTGCTATGCTGATTTTGTCGCAGTAGCTTTATAGTAGAATTTTGGGTCAGAGATGGTGGTGCCTTCTGCCTTGCCTTTGTTGCCCAGGATTACTTTTCTTCTGGTTTTCTACTGGTTCCAGATACATTTTAGCAATATTTTCTGTGAATCTTTGAGGTGTGCTGATGCTACTTTGATTTGAATTGTGTTGAATCTATATAGCGGTTTTGGGAGTGTGACTGTTTTCACAGTGTTTGTTCTTCCTATCCATGAGCATTTTCTAAAGTCCTCTTCAGTCTCTTTTTTTAAGAGCACTATAATTATCACTACATAGAACTTTTACTTGTAAGATTCATTCCTAAATATCTCGTTGTTGTTGTTGAATGGTATCGTAAAGGGTGTGGTTTCCCCAGCTTTTTTTTTTTCTCAGTGGGTTTGTTGTTTGTGTACAGGAATGCTATTGATTTTTCAGAGTTGACTTTGCACGCAGATATGCTACTGAATTTGGTTATTAAATCTACAAGTCTCTTTGTGGAGATTTTGGGGTCTTCTGTGTAGCGTATCGTGCCATCTGGGAATAGTGATAATTTCATTTCTGCCTTTCCAATCATTATTCTTTTTGTTTCTCTCTTGTCTAACTG
>NW_004524593.1:8369995-8373644 GCF_000260255.1 Octodon degus | reverse complement strand
AGTAATACAAACTGTCTATCTTAAAAAATTATTGTCTCAGTTCTGGAGGCTGGATTTTCAGCATGAACTTATTGGCTTAATTAGCTATTGACAATTCCTGACAGACTTTGGTATTGCTTGGCTTATATATCCATAACCCACATCTGCCTTCATGTTCTCATGAAGTTGTCCTTATATGAATGTCTTGATGTCCAAATCACTACTTTTTATAAGGACACATTCATGTTGGATTGGACCTCACCCTAAGATTTTATTTTAACTTACTTACCTCTAAAAGACTATTTTTAACTAAAATCACATTAGGAGATCCTAGTGGTTAGGTCTTTAACACATGAAATTTGGGGAGACACAGTTCAACATATAACATTTTTATTTTTCACTCAGTGTAATAAGCTTTTATACCTATTCAAAATCATCACAATTTCAATTATTATAAATAGTTCAACAGGAATTTCTCCATGATTATATTTTTAACTTGGTTTTACTTTTATAGCAAAATTGCCAGGAATACCTTTATCTCCTTCTTTTGTATATTATCTTCTTACAAGAGATACATACCTAAAACTGAAATTAACAGATCATTTTTAGGCACTTCATAAATACCACAAATCTGTGCAAATATGAGGCCAAAAAAGTTGTCGGGATTTTTGCAAGTATTTGTTTATCATAGATTATTAATGATGCCTTTGCGTATTTTTAGTTAAGTGTCTTTTTTTTTTTTTTTTTTTTGCCTATTTGATTTTGTATTCAATCCTCAGTACCGCATGCTGGCACAGAGACCCTGTACCAGATAGATAGATAGATAGATAGATAGATAGATAGATAGATAGATAGAACAGGGACCCTGTACCAAATAGATTTATAAATAGCTAAGATTGACAGACAGACAGATTTTAAAAACTTTAAAGTTGAAAGAAAAATGTCCTGACTCCTATACAATTTTAAAAGAACAGAGGACTGATGTGGACCAGCAGAAACTGCTATGGTCAGGGTGGGGAGTGAGGGTGGAGATCCTCTTTGTAGTACTTAACCATTTACTAAGAAAATACTAAGACCAGACAGATAGCTTAGCAAATTAAAGCACCTGCTTAGGCAGACACAGAGATTAAGGTTCAGTTCCAGCAAGCTGTGCTAGGGCTGTCCCCAGGGCGTGCTGAGAGGGTGATCTTGAGACTGGGTGTGGTAGCACACACCTGTAATCCGAGTGCTTGGTAGGCTGAAAACACGAGGATCACTATGAGTCCATTCTGTGTAGTAAGACCCTATAAGCCTGGTACTAAATACATTTTTAAAAAGAAAAGAAAATACTTACCTGAGCTTGATGATGTATGCCTATAATCCCTGACTGGGACGCTCATACAGGAGGATGGCAAGTTCATGCTAAGCCTGTTCAACTCAGCAAAACTCTGTCTCAAAATATATAAATAGATAGAGCTGAGGATGTAATTCACTGTGAGAGTCTTAGGTTCAATCCCCAGTAGCACACACACACCCCAAAGCAAAGATGTATGCACAAGGTCCAGATTCGTCATTGATTTTGGAAGTGGCCTGGCATGCAAAACTGCTCCAAGTAAGAGCCAGTGCAAGTCAGATTCTTGCTTACAAGTTATAATATTGTTCACTTCAACAAACAGGATAGAACTAGTTAATGACCTTTGCAAGTTACAAAATTAAAAGTTTTGCAGTCATAATCTCTGATCTGTGTGTTTCATTTACTTTTACAGCAACAGCCAGGAGGTTTACATTTCTTTTCTCTTATTATTGATCTTTTTTTTTTTTTTTTTTTTTTTTGTGGTACTGGGGATTAAACTCAGGACCCTGCACTTGCCAGGCAAGTACTTATTCTACTGAGCCATCTCCCTGGCCCCTCTCTTATTATTGAAAGCCATTTTCACCTATTTCTTGAACAGGTAGATTCAATTAGATTTCTCCTCCTTCTTCATGTCCTACCTAAAGACCAAGAGATTTACCATTTTTTTATAGTTATGGATATGATGTTACTACAGACATTTGTCATTTTCCTAAACTATTTCACAAAAATCCCCCTTCTTTTTGTACATTATCCTCCATTTTATTCATTTAAAAACAGAAACATGCCTTAAATTTTTTCTAGTCATTTTTATAAAATATAATACACACTTTCAGTTTTCTTCCATATACCAACAATAATTATAAGTCAAAATTTAAAGGTAAGACAAGAAATCATAAGTGTCAGCAAAAAGTTGTTCAGATAAATAAAAATAAAATTGTTCAGGTAAATGATGGTACATGCCTGAAATCACAGCACTCACTGAATACTGAGGCAGGAGGATCATAAATTCAAGGCCAGCCTGGACAACTTAGCAAGAGCCTGTCTCAAAAAATAAAAAAATAAGATCAATTATCTAATCTTGGTAAAAAGACTTAAAAATAAAAAAAGACACAGCCTATAAAAGAATGTAAACTGAGGAAAGTATTTACAACTTTTCAGATAATTAGTAGCTTTAAATAAATGAATAATACTATTTTATATGAGAATATACAAGATGACCTGTAATTATATGTGTAGTCTTGTATAAAAAGGAATTTTTGTCATTATTCTTATAAATTAACCAATCTTATGTTATTACTTCTGTAGCAAAAACAAATTAGTTATTCACCAGGAGTATGCAGCATAGAACACCAGCAAGAGATATCCAAACTGAAGACTGATTTGGAAAAGAAAAGTATATTTTATGAAGAAGAAATATCTAAAAGAGAGGGAATACATGCAAGTGAGATTAAAAATCTGAAGAAAGAACTGCACGATTCAGAAGGCCAGCAACTGGCTCTCAACAAAGAAATTATGGTTTTAAAAGACAAACTGGAAAAAACCAGGAGAGAAAGGTAAGGATAAACTTATAAAAATATTTATTAAATATCTACTATGTGTCAAGTTCTGGAGATACATAGGCAGTAAACATCCCAGTTCTCAGGGAGTCCCAAGTCAAGTTTCTTACATAGGAAGTCATAGTATGTAGCATATGACAGAAGAGCAAGTGTGACAAGTATATGAGTACATACAGGAGAGGCACAGGAAGGGCCTGGTACATGTAGGTTTTTTAGACAAAACAGTGTTTAAACTGAGACCTAAAGGTAAGTAAAAAAAAATGGGTAAGCAGAGGTAGCACAAAATGCTAAGATGTACAGAAAAAGAGAAGCAGCACATTCAGAAAATGAATGCTGGGGCCAGGGAGATGGCTCAGTAGAGTAAGCGCTTGCCTAGCAAGTGCAAGGGCCTGAGTTCAATCCCCTGTTCCGCCAAAACAAAAAAGAAAATGAGTGCTGTCTATTGCAAGGAAAGTGAAATAAGTGAAAGTTGTGAAAAACAAGGCTACACAGGAGAGTAGAGGCAAGGTTGTAAATGAATGCAAGACAGAAGGGCCAGTGAAATAGCTCAGCAGTCTAAAAAGCCGGCTTCGGCAAGCTTAGGTAACCACAGGGACCATGGTTCAATCTCGAGCACCACATGGTACGCCAGCTTTGCCCCCAGGGCAGGCTGAGCCGGCCACGAAAAAAAAAAAAAAAAAAAAGACCAGAGAAGGACAGTGACATGGTTATATTTATATTTTTGAATGATCTCTCTTGCTAATCTGTAGAGAATTATAAAAGGAACTAATGCTAGGTCATC
>NW_004524593.1:8334640-8362500 GCF_000260255.1 Octodon degus | reverse complement strand
TGCAATGTGTGAATTATTGAAACTGTCCTACCAATTTAATTTGAAACTGTCTCATTGCTATTTGTTTATCAATAAAATTATGGGAAAAAAAGAACATAATACATAATGATAATTGTTAAGTATGAAAATTAAGTGGGAAATGGTTTTGAGGTATAAAAGGAAAGAATTAAATTTTAAGGGTTTTTTTTGTTTTTACCTATAGTAATAGAAGAGGAATTGGAGAATATGGGCAGAGATAGAGGTAAATAGGAGGTTAGGATCTTATTTACATGTGTGCTTTCATGTTGAGTGTGACATGTTGAGTGTGAGGTGCTTGATCAGTGGTTTGAAGCCTTGGAATGTGTCATAAGCAGATTAGAGGTCAGACGTTATTGTAGATCCTGAGTAAAGCCAGCTGCTCCAGTTGGTGCGCCACTGTGGAAGAGAAGAGAAGAGACAGCACCTGGGCAGAGTTCCAAGTAGCACTGTACCTACAGGAAGAATGGAAGGAGAGTTCATAGTGACAGCTTAGAAAGCACAAACTGTGTCTGCAGTCTGGAGCGTGTGATATCACGAAAGCTGGGAAAAACAGCAGTCTGGGACAGGGAGGATGCCCCACACTTCCTAGGATGGATTGGGTGTGACAAAGTCAGTGTTGAGTTTCATTAAGAGCTGGTTTGGTGAAGGGTGGAGGCAGAAGACAGATACTGATGTTGTGGGAAGCAGTTATGTTATAAAAATGAGTGTAGCAAAGTGTTTCAGGATATTTACTAGTGAGCAAGAAGGTAAGACAAGTGGAAGCTGAAGCATGTTATGGTATAAGGGAGAGTTTTGTTTTCTTTTAATATGAGACAGACTGAAACTTATTTAATGCTATTAGGAGAAACCAGGAGTGATTTTACACAAAAATTATACTGAGTTTTATTTATGTACATATTTTTTCTGAAAAACTTTGTTTTGAAGTTCTTTGTGTGTTAGAAAAAAATTCTTAAACATAACTGAATTTAACATTTCAGTGGCATACTTGCTTGGAGATATGGTAATTTCTTGTCCTTAGTTTGTAATTTACATTTTAATGTATTTTCAGTAATTTATTTTTATTATTTTTTTTCCATTTATGTATTTGGTACAGGGTCTTTCTATGCAGCTCAGACTTGTAGTGATCCTGCTCTTTTCAACCTACCCAGAACTGGGATTACAAGCGTGCGCCTCCATGCCCGGACTTGGTCGCTGGCTCAGCGCACCTCGGGGGCTAGTCCAGCACAGCATAGGGGACCAGCGGTTGAACCCTGGTCCCTGCGTTTGCCAAAGCAAGCAGTTAGTTAGTCTGCTGAGTTATCTCACCGGCCCTTATGTTCAGTAATGTAGATGTATAAAGAATTAAGATCACCCATTACTTATATTCTTTATTCTCTTGGAAACAAATATGAAATTACCTAGATTAATCCACTTTGAATTTTATTTGTGGCTACAGTCACCCATTAAATTGCCATGACAATGCAGTCTTCAAAACTGATTTCCAGTTTTTGCTTAGAAGGCTTTTAAAAGTCTGTTAGAAATGTGTTCATTTCTTTTTTTTTCTTCCTTGAGACAAGGTCTCACTGTGTAGTTCAGGCTGGCCTTGAACTTCAGTAATCCTCTGCCTCAGCAAATGTTGGAATCACAGGTGTGCAACACCACACCTGCCTTAGAACTATGGTCACTTTTCAACATAGTCTTGAATCAGTTTAGGCCCCAGAGCTGTTGTGTTTGTAAGTTTTATATTATTAAATCCATTGTGTACATTTATGTCTAATCAAGAAAAAGACTGAGAGAATTGAGAGAACTGTTTGGGAATTTCATGGTGAATGTTTTGTGAGCACAGAGCAAGGAATCATACTGTGATATCTTCTCCTATGCCAGTTCCTCCTTTCCCAGTGTGTGTGTGTGTGTGTGTGTGTGTGTGTGTGTGTGTGTGTGAAAGAGCACATTTTATTGGGAAGCAGAGAACAAGCAGCATAGTGACCACAGACAAAGACCATCCAGTAGGCACCCTATATACTGGAAGAGACATGTCATGTTACTAATAAAAATCAGCTGTCTCCCTCAGGGCATCTTCCCAAATCTCATCCTTCTCAGGGGTTGAGCAGAATCCCAGCCACTTGCCTAAAGACAGCTGTGGTTCACTAGAGATACAGCCCTTCAGGAGTACCTTCCTGTTTCTTATAAAGAACATTTTCTTTAGATTTCTTGAAGTCTTCATTTGTTACTTTCTTTCTACATTATCTCAGTGCCATCAGAACAGTTTCTGTACAGATTGCCTTGATATCAGCAGCAGAGAGATCATCCTTTGTCATGATCAGGTTGTCAAGGATTACACCATCAGCCAGCATTATCCTGCTGGTGTGAATCTAAAAGATGCGCTTCTTTGTCTTTTCATCAGGCAGGGAGAACTCGATCTTCCTATCAATGTGCCCTGGTCTGATCAGTGCTGGGTCCAAAGTTTCTATTTGGTTTATGGCCATGATAACTTTCACATCTTGTGAGTCAAATGCATCCAAATGGTTCAAAAGTTCCAACATTGTTTGCTGAATTTCTCTCTAACCTCCAGAGTTTGAATCATATCTTTTGGTCCCAGTGGCATCAATTTCATCAATAAACACATCGTATGGTGCATATTCTTTAGCAACTCAAAATAATTCCATACAAGTTTGGGCCCATCACCTAGGTACTTCTGAATAAGTTCAAAGCCAGCCACTCCCAAGAAAGTGGCCCAAGTTTGGTTTGCTACTGTTTTGGCTAACAAGGTTTTACTTGACAATGTAGACCATAGAGAATGACCCCTTTAGGGGGATTTATACCCATGTCTTCATAGTATTAAGGATGGGTGAGAGGAAGCTCCACAGATTCCTTAATTTCCTGAATTTGGTTGTCCAACCCACTAGTGTCAGCATAGGTTTCTTGAAGAGCCTTTTCCACCTTCATCACTGTGACCAGAGGATCTGTGCCATCCATTAGTACCCTAATCATGGTATGCACCTTGTGGTTGAATAGGGCTGAGCAGCCTGGTTCCAGCAGATCCTTGTCCACAAATGAAAGGATGCGGACATAGTGTTTTGAGCCCACAGATGTAGACTCGATGGCATGATTATCATCCATGATCTCTTCAAAGGTTCCTACTGACATTGGGGTCCACCTCAGATCATCTACCTTTGACCTTTCCTCATGTTGCTTTTCTTCTAATGGTTTCATTTGTTCCTGATTTCTAATAAATTCTTCCTCCATGAGAAGATATTCTTTAATTCTAACTTGAGTTGTTTTAAATGGCATTGAGTGTGGAGTGTCATGAGTGGCAGTTTGCTGGCAGCATCTGGTCCTTTTGATTTCTTCTTCTTTTTCTCCACTCTAGTTGGTACAGGAGATTCATATTTCTTTTTCTTTTCCTTGTCATCCTTCTTACCACTTCCAGGACCATGGCCACCACTCTAACTTTGACCCATCTTGTCTCAGCTGCACTACCCAGTACTTCTTAATATATGCGTAATTGGTTAAGGTGAGCGCAGTCAGGATGTCTGTTGTCATAGGAATTTTTCTTAGATGTTCAAATGAAAAATAAGTGATGTTAATAAGTGGACAGGTCTATAGACTAAAATCACATGAGTGGAACTTTCACATGAGAGGGAAAGGCTTGACTACTAAGTAAAGTAAGTCAATATGATAGCCAATTTGAAATAAGGTTATTTTCGATAAATGAGCTTCCATTGTGTCATTTTCTGGTATCACCTGCTTGTAAACAGAACACCTACCACAGTGCTTTTTCAGAATGATAGTCTTCCCCCTTTCTAATGCATTTATTAAACAATGCCCTGGTGAAGGGAAAGTTCTTAAGACTGGCCTCAGGGGTGACTGAGCAGTTAACACAAAATTGGTATCTAACATTTTTCTTTAGCCAGTAGACTCAATCTCAAGCTCACTGATTGTAGGCTACTTATGGGTCCAAGCTTCCAGAACCCAGTCTAGAAGTAGGAAAGTAGACAGTATTAAATGGTTGGGAAAACCTGATTTGGTTCTGTGGATTTGGAAGATTGCTTAGTGGTTATGTCAAAATGTCCTTGACTTTGAGAAATAGCAGTATTTAGAGTTAAGAAGTTTAATATCTGCAGCTGCTTTTCATTAGTTCTGAAGAATAATGAAAGCAGTACACAGTAATGGAGCAAAGTGAAGTAAAATGTTTACAGTTGGGGAATCTGAGTGAAGAGGATGTAAAATTATAAATTAACTTCTAAATATTAACAAAATGTGGAATACTATTGTGAATGAAATCAGTAAAAATAAGAAATGGCCAGCCCAATCTTAAGGATTTAAGACTTGTTATATTCTAAGAATATTGTGATACAGATGCATAAAGAAAACTGTCTAATATGTTTCAGACAAAATTTTTAATGGATTAAACTTAGTATTAAGCCAATGGAAATTACTGGTTTCATTTTGTTAGCTTATTTTATTAACCTATTATTATTGTCCAATTATACCATCTAAATTAGCCACCCATCCCAAAGAGCATTTACAGCATTACCATATGTTATATTTCTTTATAGAACTTACCTGAAATTAGGTCATTTACACACTTTTCATTGCCTAGCGTAACTTTATTAGAATATAACCCCTAACAGAGTAGGACATTATCTGTTGAGCCCACAGCAGTTCCTGACACATTACAGGTACTCTATAAATACTTCTTAAATGAATGAAAGAACCAGTCAGTATTACTGTATTATAAAATCTTCAAAAGTGCTTTTATCAGGCCTGTCATTGCATACAATCATGTTGAGTGCGATGTAAGCAGTTTTTCTGTAATTCAAGCTGATATTTATGTATTAATTATATAACCTACAAAAAACTAAGATTTCAGTTGAAATTCCTTTTTTCTTTTCATGTTTTGAATTGTGTTAGTCAAAGTGAAAGGGAAGAATTTGAAAATGAGTTCAAACAACAATATGAGCGAGAAAAAGTGTTACTAACTGAAGAAAATAAAAAGTTGACAAGTGAACTTGATAAGGTGAGTGATTTAGTGTCACTTGTACTTGTACTCTCATTGAGCACTCACTAGATCGTTAACACTGGCAGGATTGTGCGTATGATCTTATATGTTTTATACATTTTTAGTTTAAAAGTCTTCCATATAAGCTATGAGAGCTTGTATGATATAAGAAATGTTTTATTACACACATCTGTAACGGTAGTTTTCTGGAGAGAAACTTTCTTAACCATCTTTGTCCTATTTATTTTCAAACTTCTTTATTCTTTATTTTACTTTTAACCTGTTTTCTTTCTCCCTTATTTTATGTTGGTCACTGACATTGCTGCTAAGTTGATGAATGACTAAGTTCAGACTGAACATAGACTGGTCTTTGGTGAGAACAGAGACACATAGGCCAAACCTGAAAATATTAAAACAACTTTCAAATTTACAGTAGAAAACTGTTAATACCTAGAAATGATACCAAAGGAGGTAGGTGATAATCCAAAGAAAGCAGATCTGCCTAGGTTTGACGATCAGAACCATGTATTAAACTTAGATATTTTGAGACCAAGGAGGTGGCTTAGTAGAATAAGTGCTTCCCTGGCAAGTGCAAGGCCCTGTGTTCAATCCCTAGTTCCACCAAAAAAAAAAAAAAAAAACTTAGATATTTTTGTCAACAAATTTCATATGTTTAAATGAATTTTATTCCATGTAGTATCTCAGATTTCTCAAAATGTTATCATTCTATATTTATTTTACTAGTTCCCACAAGTTATTAAAAAATTCTAATATTAATCTGAAGTTTTAATAGTTCTGTTTATATTTATATCAAGATGAGTCATTATATTTTGTAATGATTTTTAGATTTTGCTTCAGTGAAAGTAATATTATATTCAGTTTTTAGTTATCCAATAACAAATTGAAAGACCATGAAAATAATCTGAAGATAGGCTTTCCATTCTTTCTCAGTTTCCTATTATTTTCACATAGCTGTCTTTTTTTAGCATATTTTCCATAAGCATTTAGCATTCAAAAATGTGGCCAAGAATGATGGTGTACATTTACAGTCCCAACACTTAGGAGTCTGAGGCAAAAAATCACATTTGAAACTACTCTGGGCTTCATAGTTTGTGCATGGTCAGAGGGGACTGCATAATGAAACCATGTTGAAAATTTAACAATAATAATAATAATTAAGCATTTACAGCTTTTAAAAATAACCTTTATTTTCTAAACATTTATTTATTTATTTATTTTGGCGGAACCGGAGATTGAACTCAGGCCCTTGCGCTTGCCAGGGAAGCACTTATTCTAGAGAGCTATCTCCGCAGCCCTCCTAACATTTAAAAATGATTTTGCTTGTTTTGTTGAAAATTACTTGAAAGACAATATTGTTCATTTTGAAAAGCCTTAGAAAGCTAATGTTGTAAACAAAGAGACTGAATAGGGAAGAGCATAGTTTTTTTAAAGGCATTACTAGTATATGAACTTTATTTTATAATTCTTAGTTATTTCTTCTAAAATAAGATTAACGGTGTCTGAATTTTATTCAAATGGATCATATAATTGTTATTTGATATACTTAACTAATAAAATGGCATGATTTAGTGTCGTTTCTATCTATAAGATAGAATTTAAAGATTTTCTTCAGAGTTACCTTAAGGAGGAAAATTATATTTATATACAGTTGTATAAAATTGAACAAATATGTATTTACATGCAATTACATATATCATTAAACTGTGAAATTACTAAGCAGTTACATAGTAAAAGATTTCTATAGTTTAAGAAAAATTTTATTGAAAATAATTGAAGTGAATGTACATCAACCTAACATTTGGTTTAATTTTTTTTTGGTTTAATTTTATTATTGGTTATAAAGTTCATCTGAATATACCAAAAATATAATTTAGAGAGCATTTTTAAAAAGTGTTTCGATTAAAATTGTATTGTAATTTAATAGATAGCAATTCTCCCCAAATTTACCTGTGAATTTAGGGACATGTCCCTTTCAGAATCTTTTTTTTTTTCATAATTGATCAACTTACCTTTAAGTTTATGTGGGAATACGGAAGACCTAGAACAGCAAAAATTTTTTGAGAAATACCTGTAAGTTGAGAGATTTGTACTATAATTTAATAATTACTAAAAATATACTGTATAATAATTATGAAAAATAATCTTAAGTGTAGTAGTATCGGCATAATAGAACAGAACAGAATCCAAAAGTGAGTCCTCACTTTCATGGGAGGCTTATTAAGCACTTAATTCAGTAGGAAATGGGGAGTGTGTTCACGTGGTACTGGAGCATCTGAGTAGATGAGTCTACAAAAATGTAAACTGATATTCTTACTGTATACAAAAATTAGCTTAGGACTGGGGAGATAGCTCACAGCATAAGCACCTGCCTGGTAAATGCAAGGTCCTGAATTCAATCTCCAGTACCAAAAAACAAAAAAACCCTGCAAAAATTAACTCAAACAGATCAAAAACTGAAGCATGAGATATACATAGGAGAAAACCTTTGTGATTTGGAATTAAAGTATGCCATTAAAATTGCAGTGTAAGATCTAGAGTGTATAAAAGATTAATACTTCAATATTTCACTTGTTGCCAGAAAAAATATTCTCAATTCTCAGTCTTTTGTAAAAGGGAGGATTTTTGCATACATTTTTACTCTTTAAATAAAGACACTTATACTATCACAGTAATAATTATGTATTTCTTTGTGTTTTCTTGTAATTTTACATGAAACAGTTATTTTCTATTTTTACTCAGAAAAAAAATTTGTGTATAAAATATAAAAATAGTAAAATGAGAAAAAATAAAATTATTATACAATAAAAAAATAAAAATAAAATTGCAGTGTATAAGAAGAAATAATGATATATCGACTTTCATTAGAATTTGAAAACAGTATTGTGCGACCCTGTGGCAGAAGATCACATGTTCAGGACCACCCTGGCCAACTTATTGACTGTCTCAAAATTAACAATTAAAATTTAAAAAGGATTGGATATGTAGTTCAGTATAAAGGTAGTTTTGTGAAAAACAAACCAAAAACCTTTAAAATAACATGTAGGGTGGAACAACTAAATAAAACATAGGCAAAATTTCTCCAAATGTAGCAGTTGTACAACTGTTTATATTTGTGAGAAAATATTGAAATGTACCCTAATATTGGGTGAATTTTGTGTTAGGTAAATTATGCCTCAATAATAATAGCTGATAAATTACATTTTCAGAACCAAAAGGCACACCCCAAGATATAGTATTTAAAACCCTAGCTTATAATAGGCACATCAGGGTGTGTATTGGTAATCATAGCTGCTGTAGATCTGTTTCCTTCAGAAAGACACATGTTGGAGGTAGGATTAAATGGATAATTATAAACGAACTGTATATTCATAAAGCAGTTTGTCCCTTTGCCAGAGGAGAAGAAATGAAATTTTGCCTATCTGTTTCTATACAGAAATACAGGTTAAAAACACCAAAAAAAAAAGAAAAAAATGAATTATTAGGAAAATTCCTGATAAAGTAGAAAGGGATTTCTTTTTTCTTTTTTCTTTTTTGGTGGAACTGGGGATTGAACTTAGACGCTTGCACTTGCCAGGGAAGCGCTTATTCCACTGAGCCATCTCCCCGGCCCCCCAAGAAGGAGATTTCTTAAACTATGACCAAATCTGGCCCCAGACTGGTTTTGTATGATCCACAAACTAAAAATTTTATTGGCATTTTGGATTCATTATTTTAAAGAATATGTGGCCTTATTGATGAAAATATTTACTGTCTAGTTCCTTTTTTTTTTTTTTTCCATATTTTAGGGAAGGGTCTGCAGGGTGTTCAGGGTCTCACTATGTAGATCGGACTCATAGTGATTCTCCTGCTTACAGCCTCCCTAATGCTGGGATTATAGGCACATGCCACCACGCCCAGTCTGGTCATCATCTCAGCACACCCTGGGGGCGGAGCTGACACAGCAGACTGGGGGATCAAACCCCCAGGTCCTGCACCTGCTTGCAGGGCTTTAA
Source organism: Octodon degus (assembly GCF_000260255.1). NCBI lineage: Eukaryota > Metazoa > Chordata > Mammalia > Rodentia > Octodontidae > Octodon > Octodon degus. Next base: position 8,353,488 of record NW_004524593.1, on the reverse strand, counting down.
TCTACTGAGCTATTTGGCCAGCCCTTACTGTCTGGTTCTTAGCTGGAAAACTTTGCAAATTTTTTTCTATAGACCATATTTTAGGACTGTACTAGTTTTGATTCTCCAGAAAACACTGTGTGTGTGTGTGTGTGTGTGTGTGTGTGTGTGTGTGTGTGTGTGGTGATTGATTGATTGATTGATTTATAAGAAATTGTCTCATGTGATTTTGAAGGCTGCAAGTCCCAAGCTAACTACAGAAAAGCTAGTGGTATAATTCTACTACAAAAGTTGACAGACTCAGGACCCTAGAAGAGCTACTGTTTTTGCTTTAAGTGTGAGGGCAGAAAAAGCTAATGTCAGCTTGAAAGCAGTTCAGCAAAAGTTCTCTCAACTATAGTGCAGTTACCCTTTTTTATTCTGTTGTTTAAATGATGCCCACTCATACTGGGGAGGACATTCTTCTTGATTTACTGAGTCAAATGCTGATTTCATCCACAGACATTGTCACGTACTATTCACAATAACGTTTGACCTAATATCTGAGGTCCCTGTGGCTCAGTCAAGATGACATGCGGCCTCATCCCTAAAAAATGTCCATGAATAGCTCTTCACGAAAACCTCACCTCTTTCAGAGTTGAATAATCATAAAATAGGTAATACTTCTAAAAACATATCAATAAGGATAAAAGGGACAAGTAATACCTGAGGGCAAATGGAGAGCATTTACTAGGAAAATATAGTCCTGAAGTAAATTAAAAATGATATACAAGAACTATGGGACATGCAATAAAACATACCAGGCAAACTAGCAAATACAGATAAATCATTGAAAACAGGGATTGGGTTGGGGAGATTGTAACAGGAAAGTAATTTGAAAAATGAAAGAGAAAACTAGGTAGTAAGTAAAGACACAGTGATAGGATTCCCAGTATGGAATTTTCATAAGTAGACTATGAAATAACTGTTACGTGTTCAATATAACTTACTAAGTACCTGTTATGTGTTCAAGAAAATAGAAGAGATGAATTTAAGCAGCCAATTGAACTCTATACAATAGAATCAAATGGAATTTCTATAAATAAATATCTAGTAAAAATCTTAACGAGAGAATGAGAAGTGCCAAAGAAAGGAGTGGATGTGTTGAGATGAGATGAGAGAGACAAATTCTGACTAAATTATGGACAGTTGTCCACAAAAGGATACAAAATACAGAAAAGAGGGTATGCAATGTAGAGGAGATGATGAAAGAACTGGATGTGAATATTTGATTTTACAGAAGAAAAGGACAAACTGAAGCACAAGCAATGTTTGAAAAGTTAGTGCCCTATAGTTTTCCAAATTCATTAAGAAATATTTTGACACAAATTCAAGAAAAGACACGAACCTTAAAGGAGAAAAATAGAAATCAGTCATCACTTAGACAGTCTGAGGAAGAATTGCCAAAAATCAACCAGCATAAAATCCTAAAAGCAACCAGATAAGAAAGACACATTATATTCAGAGTAAAAATTAGATTAAATGGTGTATTCTCTAATGAGGGGGAGGGTTGAAAAAGAATTCAGAAGAAAAAAGAATGGCATCTCTAAAATATTGAATAAAAAAATTCCATGTGGAATGTTAAGTAAAGCAAAAAAGTAATTCAATAATGAAGGCAAAAATCAGAATTTGGAAAGCTGTAGAAGACAACTTACTCTTACTAATAAATTAGAAGAAAAATAAATGTATGATAGAGAAACCTAAAAACAATAAACTTAAAATACATACCAGACCATTAATTGCATTTATATGTTGATATCATGATTTAGCTTAATAAAATTAAGCTTTTCAGCATGTTGAATAACTGGAAATTTGAACACTTAATACCTATGTGATGGTCTTGTGATATGTAAGTAATATATTTAAAAATAGAGAGCCTCACGTTTTAGTGATATACTGTACACAGAAATGTGTATGGATAAAACCATGATTTCTGATTTTTTTTTTAGAATAATACAAGAGGATCAGAATACAAATAGAATGAGGTCAGCAATTTGTTGAAGTTGAGTCGTGGGTAGTGGAATTGACTAAAACTATCGATTTTTATATGTTTTTGAAATGCTCAATGAATGGATTTTAAAAAGTTAATGACATGAAGATATTTGTGAAAAAGTAGGGTGGGTGGTGGTGCTGCCAACAGAATTGGACAGTTCTTCAGGCAAATGGAGAATGTTCACAGTTACAACTTTTACAGTATAAGGTGTGTGGAAAAGCAAAAGAAGCTGGAGAATGCAAAGGACTTCTGATTACCAAAGTTAATGGCCAGAAACATATATAATAATAAAAGGAAAGCATTGGAGTCGAAGATTGTGTGTTATGTATCTGAACACTGCTAAGTCCTGATCCTAAATGTTATGCCTTTCAGCTTACCACTTTGTATGAAAACTTAAGTATGCGCAACCAGCAGTTAGAAGAAGAGGTAAAAGATCTAGCTGACAAGAAGGAATCTGTTGCACATTGGGAAGCCCAAATCACAGAAATAATTCAGTGGTGAGTGTGTCTTCGTGGATAGTTATAGATTTAAGGCCAAGTTGGTGTGAATTTTAAGAGCTGCTAATATATTCTTTATCTTGTTTGTTATGGAAAATAAGTTAAAAATATACATGTTCTACCATGTTTTCTATAATATTTCTGTTTCCTAATTCCAACAAATGATCTATTCCAGTTTTTACTCAACTTTGTTGAAATCTCTTCTTTCTTACTATCTTGCTTGCTTTCTTGCTTGCTTTTCTTCTGCCTTGGGAAACCCAAGGCCTCTACTGAGCAGTGAACCATACCCCTAGCCTCCCACCCATCCATCCATCCATCCATCCATACATCCATCCATCTATCCATTTATTATTTGACTTTTAGACAGAGTATCTGTACATCACCAGTTCTGTCGGCTGAACTTGAATTTGTGCTCTTCCTGCCTCAGCCTCTCTGACTGCAGGGATTACACACTCGCCCACCACTCCCAGCTTATTATTTTTTTTCTAAGAGTAGAAACTGTCTTTCTGTCCTACTCAGAGTTGGTCCTTAGAGAACTGAAAAAATTTATCCATTGTCTAACAATGTTCCTGTCTAAGATCAAACTACTATATTTACAATTAAGTAACAGAAATTGTGAGAAAAATTGAGATACAGAAGATGCTATGCTTGTTCAGTAGAATATGAATTCGTATATGGAATTTTTAAAAGGTGAAAGATTTACACAATCTGAAGAGAAACCAGAGTTTTCATATATGGAATTTTTAAAAACAAGTGATTTTAATTTACTTTTATCATTTATTCCCTAACCTCCAGACTTAATTTTATTTAGCCTAATAACCTTCCTATTAATTTCTTCTCATTAAATTATCATGATTCTTGTACAAGTTTGTATATTTTATAATACATGGAAAAAAGTAAAATACAAAGAACTTATTTCATGTTGGAAATAGGTAGCTTAATTTTTTTATTTATTTGGCATTTTTGCTCATTTTGGGATACAGGTATTTACTTCATATCAAAAACTAGTTTCTCGCCGGGGAGATGGCTCAGTAGAATAAGTGCTTCCCTGGGAAGCGCAAGGGTCTGAGTTCAATCCCCGGTTCCGCAAAAAAAAAAAAAAAAGAAAGAAAAAAGCCTTTTAGGGCTGGAGAGATGGCTCAGTGGTCTAAAGCACCTACTTGGAACAAGCTTGGCAAAGCACAGGGACCACGGTTCGATCTCCCAGCACCACATGCCAGCCAGCTGTGCCCCCTGGTGGGCTGAGCTGGCCACACACACACACACACACACACACACACACACACACACGCACTAAATAAATAAATGTTTAAAAAAAAAACTAGTTTCTTCATATAGCTGTATATCAGTTCTTTGTAGGGAATTTTAGTTTCTTGTGCTCATATTTTTGTTTCAAGCATATTTTTAAGTAATTTTACTCAAATCATTCCAATATTTTGATGTTGATTTGACTCTAGAACTCTTTAGATGACTGTTTATCAATGTATTTATTCAGAGTGTATAAAGGAAATCCCCAAGTTGTGGAAATTTGGTTGTGTTCCCAACAGTGTAATTATTACTTCATTAATGTTTAATTTGTATCTATTTCATTAAGTCTATGTTTCTGAAGCAGAATCATTTTCATCTTTAGTCAGGCTCATAATATCAGAAATTAGCAGATATCATGGAACTTCATTATTATGTAATCAAATTTATAGTTAAGGTGAAACTAAAACTGACTTTATAATCTATTAAACTCTAAGCGGTTGTGTTCAAACCTGGGATCCTACACAACTCTTTTCCAGTGACTGGCAAAATCAGTTCAGCTGTAATTGAAAGAAATTCTGGTAAAGAAAGGAAGCTTTAAATGTGGATTCTCTAGAAAAGCTTATTAGGAAGAATAAAGATGAAAGTTTTTATATGATTTCCCGAAACACACACTTCACACCTTTCATCAGTATACAAATGAAGAAAATTAAATAAGGAATATTTCAAATAATGTGAGTGAATTTAAATAAAGGGAAATAAACATTTCATTATTGAACATTCTGGTTTTTCTGTACAGCTTTTTTTTCTTTTTTTTTTCCCCCCTGGTACCAGGGATTTAACTCAGGGCCTTGTCTTGTGCTTGCCAGGCAAGTGCTTATTCTACTGAGCTATCTCCCTGGCCCTCTATACAGCTCTTTTCTCTACCTTTTATTATGCAGCTTTCACCATTTCCCAACTTTCATGTCTCATTAAAAAGAGCTCAAGAACTATAGTAGCCTTATTTATCAAGAATCTAATTCTAACGTGGAATTTGTCTCATTTAAAACATTTGACAACTCTTTTATCTAAAATCTCTAACTGCAGTGGAACACCCATCTGTGGAAAAACAAAACGTAAAAGGGGGATATGTTGGGAGCGACGAAACTAGGAAATTGATCAAATATATGTAGGTGGGACTTGGCCCAGTAAGCAAACAAGCTACCTCACTCCTGAGATGAACATCCTGTCTGGTTAAGGTTAGCTATCAGCTGCTTGGCAGTCTAGTGTCATGCGTTACTAACTTCACAGAATTGTAAATAAAAGACAGTTTTGTTGTGAAAAAAAAAAAAGAGAAGGAAAAAATATATGTGTATACACAAGACAGTTAGGATAGATGTACAGCTACTTTCTCTTAGTTCACTCAGAATAAAAGTTTGTACTAATACTGTTTAGACAAGATACATGTCTGCATCTTGTCCTCTGAATAACTACTACAAAGACAATATGCAATGTATTAATTACTATAAACATTCTACTAACCAGGTTTAAAATTGTTTCATTGCTATTTTATCTTTTTTTCATTAAAATGAATAAAAATTTCTTAAAAAGATAAAAAATTAAGATTTCTTGAAAGCAAATGCTAATAGTCAATTATTTCTCCAAATTTATATAACTGTATCTGTTAATCTGAGCAACAGATTTGATGATAAAAATAGAAAATATAACAACCATTGTTAATTAGCTATTCCTATTTCAAAAATCTGTAACATATCCATTGTTATATGTTACCCTGTTTCTGTCTTTTGTTTCTATTTGTTTTTACCCTTCAGCATAAAATTTTAAAAAATCTTAATGTTATCAGCTAGATAGTATTAAAGACAGTAGGATATGTAATATGACAACCATTGTTAATTTTTTATCATCTTGTTTTGAAATCCTGTATCATTTTTATTATTTTTTTATTCTCTTTAAAAGAAAAAAGGAAAGAAAAGACAGGATAGCCTTCAAATTATAAAGAGAAACTTGATTTCATTAAATTTTAATCTTTTCTCTTTATTATGTCCATTGTTTTAGGAAACCAAAGAACTTTACTATAACACAGTTAATTTTTGCAAAATATCCTATTGTAAACATTCTAAATTTAGAATACTTCAGATTTAAGGAGGATGTGAGTATATGAGAACCATAGTGTTCTTGAGAAAGCCTCACTTGTGCACATGTGTAGTAAATGTTAAACTTTAAAGCATTCTGATTGTGTCGCTCAAGCGTACAGATTTACCAAATTATCAGATAGGAGTAAGTACTAACTTTTCTAAACATCAACACCTTTATTTTGTATATAACTGAACAGTTCAGCAAGCCTTTTCCCACTTGTTGACAGGTAGTAGTAATAAAGTAGAACTTTTAAAAGAAGTTACTTAAGAACATCTTAATATTTCTATCACTTACTTTTTCTGACTGTTTTTATATTTCTCACTGAAAAATTTCTGTTCATTTTGTTTCTCTATTTTGTCCTTGTCTTTATGTGTGCATTCCAGGGTCAGTGATGAAAAGGATGCACGAGGGTATCTTCAGGCCTTAGCTTCTAAAATGACTGAAGAATTGGAAGCATTGAGAAATTCCAGTTTGGGTACACGAGCAACAGTAAGCTCTGCCATTTTGTGGGGAAACTTATTAAGAAAAAGAAGACTCAAAAAACAGTATAATAAATCTGATTATTTATATCAGTTGTTATAGACTGTTATAAAAGTGTGTATAAGAAATCAGTTCAGGGGCTGGGAAGATGGCTCAGTAGAATAAGGGCTTCCCTGGCAAGCGGTGGGGACTGAGTTCAATCCCCAGTTCTGCAAAAAAAAAAAAAAAAGAAGAAGAAGAAGAAGAAGAAGAAGAAGAAGAGGAAGAGGAAGAAGAAATCAATCAGTTCAGATCCTTTCCAATTTAGGAATACATGACATATGCTTATTTCATCATGTTCTGCAATTGCTGGAGAGAACTGTTTAAAAAGATCCATTCATTGAAATGTGAATATTTGCAGTTGTTTCTGAGCTTAGTGAAAATAAATTTCTGCAAATAATGTTTTTGTTCTATTATTAGAAGATAGTACTCGTAAGTAGCTTGCAAATGCACTTAGAATATTAAATTTAAATGTTAAAAATAAAATATAGGGCAACTAAAAACACACCTACTATTTTGTAGGATATGCCATGGAAAATGCGTCGTTTTGCAAAACTGGACATGTCAGCTAGACTAGAGTTGCAGTCGGCTCTGGATGCAGAAATAAGAGCCAAACAGGCCATCCAAGAAGAGCTGAATAAAGTTAAAGCATCTAACATCATAACAGAATGGTGAGAATAAATAATTTAGTCATACAATGATTTATAAATTTGCTAAAAATTATTTAAAGAGGAGCTACAGGTTTGATTTCCTCTTTCTTGCTTTTGCTTTTTTTTTTTTTTTAAGAAAGTGCATAGGAATGACCAGGAAAAGTTTTGAAGATTTGAAAAGTAATAAATACTTTCAAGCCTTTTAGCGGGAATGATGAAATTTATTTTCCTCTGGAATGTCCATAAAAAGGAATTAATAATGGTAGATAATATTCCATTGTTTACTTTATCCTTATTTATAAAATTTAGTTGGCTATTTAATAGTTGGCTAATAAATTTTATTGTATTAAATCTAAAATTCTGTCATATTTAAGAATATCATATTTGTATAAAATGTGATACACAACCAGAACAAAACACAATCACATGAAGATCATGCCTCTACCATATGTCTTTTACAAATTAAGATTCCATTGATGGTAGATTTCAGAATGGAAAAATTATCTTTTAATTATAGTTATTTTTCAAAAAAAGCAAACTTTCGATCTGTCAGGCATTAACTGATGGAAAAAAGTTATGTTTTCAGTTCTTGTCACAGAAAATAGAATATATCATACTCTGAATGCAGTTAAATAACAGCATGAAAACTGTTTACATTGAAGATAAACATATTTCAAAAACATATCAAAATGGGTGATATACAAAAGATTAAAAGTAGAGTTTACATTACAAATTAAACTATAAATATTAAGGTTTGTTGGGTGCTCAGAACCAGAAGTTACAAAATATATAGGGGTTGTAAATTGAGTTTTTGATGGCCTGATGCATTAAATGTAGTTATTAATGTTTTGAGTCAAATTAAAGGTCAGATATAAAACTATAAACCCTGCCAAAGTATAAACTTTTTGTTATAAATTATATAAGTTAAGTCTGCTTGTGTGGCATTGAAAAGAAAAAAGAACGTTTTTAAAACAAGCGTATAGATACTGAATGTCACTGTGTCGTAACTTGGAATAGTGTAATCTCTTCTTTCTATACAAAGGACATTGGCATTTATACCTTTGTTCATAAAGCAAAGGATATAAGTGAAAGTAAAATTGTAAATCTGAGGATTATCTATTAGTGAATTTGAACAGAGCTAAATGAGCCTTTATAACTTTCTAATTTAATGATTTAGCTGACAATCAACAGATATTTGTATAAAGTGCCAGCAGATACTTTAAGCTTTGAGGACCACAGAGCCTTCTCCATAAGTGCTCAACTCAGTTGTTACAATACAACATCTCTGGTGTATACTGAAATGAAAAAAGCTTAGCTGTGCTGTAGTAAAACTTATTTTTTCATAATACTCTTCATAATAGTAAGCTGTATTTGTCCTGCCTGCAGTTTGTAGTACCTTGATTTAGCATGACAATATTTAAGCCTAATAAGCTCAGCTATATAGAAAATATTTCACTAACCAGCAATAAAAATTGCTTTTTCTCTCCCCTTTTTTTCCCCTTATTAAAGTAAACTAAAAGATTCTGAGAAGAAGAATTTGGAACTACTAGCAGAAATTGAACAACTACTAAAGGACACTGAAGAACTTAGATCTGAAAAGGGTATGGGAATGTGTATTTGCATCGATCAGGACTTAACTGTTTTGTTTTAAATATATTTTAGTATATAAGAGGCAGCCTATTTTGTACATGAGAGAATTGTTTATATATGCAATTCTGACACTCATTTGTGAGTATATGTGTATGTGATGCATATATATATATATATTTACTAGATTGATCTCTTGAGTTGTTTTGTTTAAAATATGTTACTTTAGGGGCCGGGGAGATGGCTCAGTGGAATAAGCGCTTCCCTGGCAAGCACAAAGGTCTGAGTTCAATCCCCGGTTCCGCAAAAAAAGAAAAAATGTATATATATATATGTTACTTTAAGAACTTATAGAAACAGAAATTGCTATGCTATAAATTTATTCTTTCATTGTCAAGAACTATTTCTTGAGTACAGTTTTTATAATTGGAAAAAATTAGTTTATAATGTACTTTATACTAATACTGGCAGATAGTTTTTATGTGAGGTAATCATCCAGCAGTGTCAGTGCATCCTAACATTTAGAACTTGTTAAGAATTCTTGAACAAGTATTTATTAGCACTTTCTGTACTTAGAATGTACAAAATCTTGGCGCAGGTGGCTTCACTTTCAGATCAGTTAAAAAAATGTATGAAACATCTACAGATTAATCTAAATTCAGTGTTAATAATGTAGTTCAATAATGAAGAATTATTTGTTCACTTCAGTCTCTTTTTCCAGGTTGGTGTTTACATTGCTTGCCTTTTGGAATTTCCCATGGTTCATTACCATTTCCTTAAAAACTTACCTTTTGCATTTTTTTCTTTAACATGGAGGCTAACTCAGTATTTGATAGCTTTATTACACAAATATCTTAAACTTTCTTTCCATAACATGTATATTTTTCTCTTTTTTTGGAAAAATTTTACATGTGGCTATTCAAAATTTATTTTCCTGACAAAAGCCATCACTGAAAAAGTGAACTAAAATTAATATTGGACTTTATATTAGGCTAGGGCTTTTCTTTATCATTTCTCAGCCCTTCGACACAGTAACATAAAGCTGGGTTTTGCACCTGTTTATAATATTGTAATCACATAAGGAAGTGACAGTAATCACATAAGGAAGGTAAAGCTATTTAAAATACATAATGTTCAATGAACTTTTGGTGGTTGAATTTCCTAGCAAGAAAAGTAAGGAGGGCTGGGGAGAAGGCTCAGTAGAATAAGCGCTTCCCTGGCAAGCACAAGAGCCTGAGTTCAATCCCTTGTTCCGCCAAAAAAAAAAAAAAGAAAAGAAAAAAAAATAAGAAGTTTAAATAGAGGGAATAGGAACTCAGAAGCATAGAGCATCATCCTAAGGTGAGAACTAAGCTAGGTTTTAATATAAGAAGAATATAAGGGAAGTACAAATAATTAATGAGGGGGGAAAAAAAGACTACATAAAACATGGTATCTTGTTGGCAATTAACAGGAAAAAGACCAATGTGAAGTGAGACTTACACATCAGATGATGTTGTCTGCATCATTTTAAATTAGACTTAAACTTAAAAACCAAAAGACTTCAGTTTATTGTATTGCTTTATGATGGCTTATTAGAGTTTTTTAATTTGTATTTTGAATATTGCAAAATAAAAGTTCACTATGTTATAATGTACTGTGCTACTTTAATAACATATTTCAAAATGATATTTCAAAATGAAAGCAAGGATTTTTTTGTGCTTTGTTTACTACTATATCCTCAATAGCTAGAAGATACATAGTAGTCAGTTGTTTATTGAGTGTATGAATTTCTGAACATATTGGTAACTGTGTTATATTATTAGAAAGCAATACTGAAAAGCGCACAAATCATTACTTCCCCCAGGGCCTGGAGGTCAAAATTGTGTGATTGGTTGTTTTTTGCTTTATCTTCCATGTTATCATCTATCTATCTATCGAGATCTGTGTGTGTGTGTGTGTGTGTGTGTGTGTGTGTGTGTGTATTTTTTAATTTTTTTTTTTTAATTTTAGGACAAGGTCTGTACTGTGTCTCACTGTGTAGGAGGACTTGTAGTGATCCTCCTGTTTACAGCCACCCAAGTACTGGGATTACAGGCAATGAGTCATCATGCCTGGACTCCCACAGGTGCAGCGTGCTCCAGGGGTGGGGCCAGCATGACATGGGGAGTGGGGATCTAACCCTGGTCCCTGCACTTGCCAAAGCAGGCGCGTTAGTATGCTGAGCTATTTTGCCGGCCCTCAGATTATTTTTAGAGGATTCATTTACGGGGAATAGGGAGATAGCTTGGCAGTCTAAGCACCTGCCTGGCAAGTGGAAGGACCTGGGTTTAATCCCCAGTAGGAGGCTAACAACAGGAGGATCACTACGAGTCTAAGCTGTGTAGTGAGACCTTGTACCAAATACATAAATGGAAAAAAAAAATCTGAGAAAAACTGTGGTTTGCATTCTTTATTTTTTCATTAGAAGAATCAAAACTGCCAAAGATTTTTTTTTGTAACTAAGTGCCTTTATTTTATCACTGTATTATTTTCTTATGAAAGACTGTATTCATGTTTATCATGTGAAGTATTTGAAAACAGAAACATGTTTGATGATGTTAAGCTTAGAAAAATAAGATACAAATAACCCATTATTTTTTTTAAGTTTTCTGAAGCCTACAAAATGTTTCATGTGGTTTTTTTATATACAAGAGGGGAAGAAAATAATTTTAATAACAACTCAGTATACAAGTGTTTTGTGGAAATTTGTGTAAGTGATTAGTGGTAGTTTAGAAAACTAATAATACATTGGCTAATATATTGGCTTTTTAAATATATACAGTTGATAATATTGATCAGCATTAAAATACAGTAGTTTGTGAACACCTTGAATAGCTTGAGATAGGAAAGGCTGTCCATAAAACTTAATTTTAATTGTTGTAGTTTAAAAATAGTTGCTGCTGTCTTCTAGGTATAGAGCACCAAGACTCACAGCATTCTTTCTTGGCATTTTTGAATACGCCTACCGATGCTCTGGATCAATTTGAAGTAAGTATTAAACTTTTCAAATATCCTCTCTGGCCAATATAAAGTTGATTTTGCGGTATAAAATTCATTAGGAATAAACTTGTTCGTTGCATCTTATATAAAGAGAGCCTGGAATCTTATATAAGGAAAAATAAAGTAGGGAACGAAAATGCTCTGCATTCTTATGGAAAGTAGAGTCACATGTGCATTTAACAAGCATCTAAGAAAGGCCTAAACATGAAAATCATTATTAGACTTAAAACCAATTTCAGCTCCCTCAAGAACTAGTAAAGGCAGAAGAAATCGCGACTTTTGAAATAATTTTGACACTTTCCTTTTTTCTCTACAGCACTGAGCTAAAGTAAAAATAGGTGTGGAGCAGGGTTGCAGGGAGGGTATAGAAGGTCACTGTAGCATATTGCTGGTTCTTGTTTCAAATTATTCATTTTTAAAAAATATATAATAAGGCATGTTCTTGTTGGAAGTATAACATAGAGTCTGTTGGATGGATTCTGTGGTAATGAAATAATTGATTGTTGCCAGGGAGATAGCTCAGTAGAATAAGTGTTTGCCTGGCAAGCTTAGGGTCCTGGGTTCAATCCCGGTTACCACAAAAAAAAAAAAAAAAAAAAGAAAAGAAAAGAAAAGAAAGAAGAAATAATCGGTTGTATAACTCTTTGTCATTCCATACCTTATTAGTTGAGTTTTTTGCTCGAAGAAAAGTGACATTATATGGTATAATTTTGTCCCTGAAAATTTAAATCAGTGATTATACTTTTATCCAACAAATAAGAACTAAGCAAAGTGCAAGGAACTATCCTAAACAATAGAGATATAGTAGTAACCAAGACAGTTTCACTTCAAAGAGATTATAGTCCAGTGAGAAGAATTAGAAGCATAGATTCTGATACTTACTTTTAGTTATTATTTTCATAAATGCTTACATTGAATTTTATTATTAATGATTTGTCATGAGCGTCACTTTATTACTGTGTTTTGGGCCTAGTATACAAATTGTGTTTCATTTCTTTGGGAAAGAGAAAAGAACAGATGGCTCTTTGAAATGTAACTAATGATTCTCTGTAAAGTTTCTTGGAAACAGTGATTAGTGACTGCTTTTATCATTTATTTATTTATTTGAATTAATGTCATTTGCCTTTCAATTGTTTTATAAAATTTTGATTTATTTATTCTTATTGAATTGCTTCATCCATATTTTCTATTTTTTTATTGCTGTATTCGTTAAATAGGATTCCTTTTCTTCTTCCTCATCCTCACTGATTGATTTTTTCGATGACGTAAGTCTTTGATTTTCAAAACAATGCATCCTTCTGTAAAAGAGACCAGTGAAATTGATTTGAAGAATTTGCTTAGTAATGCAGTCAGTTTTAGAATATATCACACTTGGAAATTTATCTTAGGCCAAAATATTCTTCCTCGTTATCTTAATCGTAATGATTTATCATTTTAAGAAATAACAAAATTTTAAAATACACTTTGAGAAATGCCGTGGCCATCAGAGAATGTGTTTTCATGCTTTGCAAGAATTCCAAAGACTAGAATGTCTATTTAAATTATTGTCACCATGTATAAAAATAGTTGCTCATTTTTATGTTTCATGATTTCTGTTTTCCTTTTCCTTTTCAGCACGTTACTGTTTAATTTCTGTATTGGTTAAAAATAAACCTCTGGTGGTATAATAAATTTATCATAATATATTAAGAGTATCAGTCAATTTCCAGAGCTAACACAATTTCTTTTCTACTATGGAAAGTGATTTTAATTAGAGTATGTACTATTTACTCTATAAATTGACTGCATTATCATTTTTCTCTCCCTAATTCATTTTCTTTCCATATAGTTTTAATAATTGAAAGTTCTATTATTTATGTGTATCTTTACATAATTGCCTGTTATATACCTTTTATGTAATGTACATTCAGTGGCACAATAATCCTTGTTGTATAACATTTTGTTATTCTGTTGAACATTCAGACTTTCTAGAAATGAGGAAATAAAATGGATTCAAATATAAATATTTTACTTAGAATTGTTTTCAAACCTTAGGGGTAATCTTTAAATATTTTTTTCTTTTCTTTAAATGTTTTATTCTTTGTTTTGTTAAATAAAATATAGCATTCAAAAGAAAATTTAGCATACTTTTCACTAAGGGAACTTCTTGACCTGAATTTTTTCAAATCAGTGAAAAATGACTTTCATACATTTGAAATATTTATATTGAATGTACACATTTATATTATACATGTAAACTTTTGTCTTTTCTAAGACAATTATTCCAGTGCTAGAATGTAATACAGTAACTACATGTATAAATGATATTTCATATTATAATTTGCTTTTCAGATATTAAAATACACAATATTTTCTTTCCTTCCTTTTTTTTCCCTCCTTTGGTTTGGTTGCTTGGTTGGTTTTTATTTTTTTTGTTGTTGTTTTGATTTGTTTTGTTTTATTTTGGTTTGGTTTGGTATTGGGGGGACAGGGTCTATGTCATTCAGGCTGGTCCTGGACTCACTGTGTAGCCTCAAACTTGAGGCAATCCTCCTTTCTTACCCTCTGGAGTGCTAGGATTACAGGCATGCACCACACAACCTGCTTTAATATTTTTTCTCTTCAGATACCATTCACTTTAGAATGAGAAGGGGTTTTGAGTAATGTATTTAATTCTTTTCAATAGAAAACTATTTTCACTTTTTTTCTAATAAATTCTTGCCTTTGACATCTCCTTGCCCATTAAAAAATAAAATAAAATCTCTGACATTGAAACAAAAGTAGCATGTGTTTTGGCAAATAAGCTGTTCTTCACAGATGTCCCTTCAGGAATACACACCTCTGCCATGTCTGGCTTATTTCCCTCCATTGCATACATTGCCACTACCACCTTCAGATGTAATGAGTGCCCAAGTCACAGCTGTTTCCCTACTGTTACTTTTTCTCCAGGAATAGCCTTTTTTTTTAACCCACTCTTTGGCCGTACAAGCTGTGTTCTTAAAAGTTCTATTAAATTCTTTAATAATACAAAGAAATATATAAAGTCCAAAGGAATTGAGATCATAAAAGCTGTCCAAGATTTTCTTGATCTCGGTCATGAAAAGTATCATTTTGAAGATGCATTTTCCCATTGTATTGATGAAATATATACCCCAGTTCTGATTTACTTTCTAAGAACACAGTTTGGATGTAGCGAACCTTTGCATGCCATGATTTGTTCATCTGGCAGTAAGAATAATAATGGTACTTAACCTCATGAAGGGGTATAAGATATAGGGAAATTATGTAATATGTTTAATAATATTAGTACTATTTCCGTTCTCTTAATAGGCTAGTTTCTCTTCCATCCCCTAGTCTCTTTAGCTTCCTTTTTTGTCAGTTCACTTTTACCTAATGCTTTCTTAGCTCTTTGTCAGTCAGCTCACTACCACCAGTATGAATCATAGCATTTCCTTTTGAATTGTCAAATCTTATACAATTGGGAGTGATTTTATCTGCCTGAGTAAAAGCCCAGTAGTAAGGTGTCATTTATTTTTTTTCTATTTTTCTGACTTTAATTTATATTGTATGACAGAAACCTATTGCTTTTGTTTCGTGTGCATAATAATGACCAACTTCCCAGAGTTACCTACTCATTTACTTGACCTCAAAGTCCTATTAGAATGTTTAGAACAGCAGTTTTCAATCTTTAGCAAGTTTGCTTTCAGCATCTAAGATATTTAGTATAAAACATTTTGTAGCTCCCTGTCTCTTAGGCATTTGAGATTTCTGTTGCTGTTTTTACTTTTTTTTTTTTTTTTTGTAGTACATATACATGTTTAAGGAACAAGTCAAAATCTTGATTGTTCTTTGCCAAATGTGGTATCTGATAATGTGTGACTTACCTCTATAGTAAGTGGGTTCCAATATTTAACCCATAATACCATCTTTCTGGTCATTCTTTTCTGTTTTTCTCTCACTGCTGTGGAAAAATATAACATTAAAGACCTAAAATCTGAATTGCATGTAGACTTGTATGTATAGGAAAGAGAATAAGGTTTGTATTAAGCATAATTCTAGAAATCAAGATTTTGGGGGATTACATATCATCTGTCTTCTCTTGTGCCCCAAAAGCTCATTGTCCTCATACTACCCTCTGAGTTTCTAATTTTGCTGCCAGTAAATCTCTTCCAATATAATCTTCTGTTTTTATCCTTCTACCTTTATCCCTGTATACAGGACAACTAAAACTGTTAGTTCTTCTCTCTCGCACCCTTAATTTTTTCCTCAGCATATTTTTGCCTGCTAACTCAAAATTCAGATATATATTACAATTTTGGGCAGTATGGTAGGGTGTTCAGAGATGAAAGTTGCCTTCCTTTTAATTCATACAGTGTCATCAGCTTCTTTTATGTGTAAGAGTGGCCTTGACAGAAAGGAAGGAACATATGTAATACCTGTCGTTTTCTTCCCCCTGGTAAAATGAGAACAGTGACAGGCAAAGAGAATGCATTCTCAGCGCACACTTCTATACTTCAAGAGGGACAGCGCACACTTCTATACTTCAAGAGGGAGTAGGCATTTGGACTTTTTAATGTAGAATCATAGACTTTCTTTTCTCTCTTGTGGTATTGGGATTGAACTCATAGCCTTTGCACTGAGCTCTTTCCCCAGCCCTGTTTTAATGTTTTTGAGAAAGGGCCATACATGGTCACTAAATTGCCTAGGCTAGGCTGGAACTTGCAATTTTTCTCCCTGAGCCTTCCATAGTGGTGGATTGCAGGTGTACACCATGACACCCAGCTAGAGTTGTAGACTTTTAATAGAAAAAAGAACCTGAAAAGATATTGAGTCTAATGGGTTTGTACTATTATTATTTGTCATACCTTCCCATTAGTAAAAATAGTAGTAAGAATGACATTTTAGGTTAATACCTTTGAGGGCAGGGAAGGGGAGATAAAGGTCTATTGAAGGCATTTGTTTAAACAAATAAAGGGGGATTTGTGTTATTTAAAAACAAATCAAGATCACTTTGATGAGTGGTCTCTTGGCATTCCCACATTAAGAAAGCAGTAGAAGTGATACTGAGATTTTTTTTCTGCTTTGGAAGTTGTGTTTTCTACTCTCATCATCTTCAGTTCCTCATGCCTAATCCTAGATAGCCTTTGATTCATCCAAATTTTGTTCTTTGCATAACCCATAGGGTGAGAACAGATGGAGCTCAGTGGTGTGGGTTTTCTTATTTCTTTCACATCCTTTACCTTTATTACAATAATAAAAGATTCAAGAGTCATAGACTAGGCTACAACAGCTTCACACTTCTATTTATTTCATTTTCTTCTTAGCTGAACCAAAGTAACACTTGGATTGACTATATTAAATGTAATACTAATGATAGTCAAATAGCTGCCCTATTTGTTCTTTATGTTTGATAAATATATTGTCACATATATTTGCTAGAGAAGTTTTGAGTTCTTTCACATTACAAGTCTACATTCTGTCAGCTTGGTTTCAGTTCACAAAAAATGAAATGGCATGGTTGACTAGGAAATGGAAATGTACTCAGACTTGCATTTTAGATGTTTTCCAGCTGTGGTGTACTCAGTAAAGAATAAATTAAGGAACTAAAACAAAGATTGTAAAGGTCAGACATGGAAGAAAGATTTATCTGGATCTGCTTCATGTTGCTGTCCTTTCTCATTTTCAAGAATATAAGAAAACCAAACAGACTGAGCAGGCAAATTTCTCAGCTTGGTTTTATTCTCATATATAATCTTATTAAGATGTCCCAAAATATTTCATCTTGGTCATGGCTCTCACTTTCTTCATGTATTTCTTTGATTTTTACCATTGTTCTTTCCTAGTCTCTTTTATATTATCTTAAGATCAATCATGGGGTATGGGACTTGACAGTAGAGTTCTAGCTATATCTATGAAGGGTAATCATAAGAATCAGTAGACCACTGAAAACATTTATTAGAATGCTTTCTTTATTCCTATGACCAAAATCAGGACTAGCTCATTCTAAGAAACTATGGCATTCCTGAAATGACCTCCTTTGCTTTCTGTTTTTAAATTTTCTATCTAAAAACACAACAAAAAAATAGAATAGTATAGAATAGAACTTCCACCCACATGTTAAGTACAACACAACTTGAAGAGCTCATACTACAGGAAATCTAATCCTTCGCCAGTTTAGGCAAAACAGATTCCCTTATTTAAAATACTTGGAACCAAAAGTGTTTCCAATTTTGGCTTTTTTTGGATTTGGAAATACTTGTTCAATGCATAATCCTTTGATTCTCAAAAACTTTGAGCTGTCAGAATTTAGATTTTCACATTAAGGATATTCAACTTGTATATTAACTTGTGTGTTATATTGCATATACTTACATATTTTTACTGTACTTTTATATGATATAATACATTCAGGAGATATAGAGGGGAAACACTTATCTACATCAACCATCTCTTCCTTGTTTGGTGTTTTATTAAATAAGATCATGAGAATTTATTAACTGGACCTCAAAAGCTCTGAGCCAAATTATGTACCCTTAAGATTCACTACTTGTTGGTTTCTGCTTTCTTCTGCATTCAAAGTTCTGATGGCCGCTCATAGACCTAGATGTAAAACATATGTTTTAAGGTAGTACATGACTCAAATTAAAACAAGGTACTAGTTGACAGTATTTGTTTGCCTTGAATACAGTTTCATTATTTAAAGAAAAAAATAATGTATGGGTATGTTTGGAGGTGGTGGCAAATATTTTCCTCTAAGTGTATTTCTAACCCTCTTCTATTGAACACGTTGGTAAGAAACTACTGCTGTGTTCATGTGGTGATTTAGTGTTATTGGCTTTGCATCATGCCAGTTTAGAAAATGCGTTCTTTCCTATGCAAAGATAATTTTGAGAGATAATTGGACTGTTTTTAGTATAGTGATAATGTATTTACTCAGATAATCATGATCTTTTCATGCTTTTAGTACATTGCAGACTCTAGTCACAAGTAGGGATAATTAAAAACTAAAGGTTGCTCTATATTGAACTTTAGCACTTTTTATTTTATTTATTTATTTATTTATTTAGTTTTACAAAATCTCAAAACAAGATTTTAGGAGAGTGATAATGGTTAGTACATTGTGTATTGTTACTGCCAAAGTAGTTTCTCATATTACAAGATATAGGCAAGAAATAATAAACAACATAGGTACAAACCTCTGGG
>NW_004524593.1:8325074-8332404 GCF_000260255.1 Octodon degus | reverse complement strand
CGGTGGTCTCACTTGCTCGCCGGGCCTGCGGTCTGGGTCTGTTCAGGATCCCGCGGCCTCCGTTGTCTCATTCACTCGCCCGGGCCTGCACTCTGGGTCTGTTCAGGATCCCGCTGGTCCCCAGGTCGTCTCAATCACTTGCTGGGCCTGCTCTCTGGGTCTGTTCAGCATCCCGCGGCCCGGTGGTCTCACTCACTGGCCGGGCCTGCGCTCTGGGTCTATTCAGGATCCCGTGGCCAGGGTCATCCGTCTCACTCACTCGCCGGGCCTGCGCTCTCTAGCACTTTTTATATGTGTAGACTATACACAGTCATCGCTTACAAAGATGAACTAGGTGCAGAACTAGACCTCAAAATGTTCATTGTTTGAAATTATGGGATAGTTGGAAACTGCATAAGGCAGAAAATAATAAATGACTTGTGAAACACCTAGGATAAGTACTGTAGAAGTTCCAAACAAGTTATTCATTACTGAATTTCTTGAAACTGACAGGCTTAAACATGATATGGCATTTCTGCCCTAAAGAATCTTGACAACCCAGCCAGGTGTGGTTTGTATATAATCCCAGGATTTTAGGAGTTGGGGGGTTGAGAGGATCATGGTGAGTTCAAGCATAGTGAAACCCTCTCAAAAAGACAAAAAAAGAAAAAAGAAAAAAGAAAAAAAGAAAAGAAAAAAGCTATTATTACACACTCCTTGTGTAATAATAGCTAAAGGATTCAGTGGATGAAAAGGGTGACAGTTTTATTTTAGGCAAGGTAAGTTGGAAATGGCAGCATCCATCTGAGATGTCCAGCGGACAGATATGTCAGTGAGAAGCTTAGAGAGGAACAGTGAACTGGCAGGGATTTGGGAACGATCAGCTAGTCGCGATTAGATGTGGACCCTCAGAAGGTAGTATGAGAAGATCAGTGGAAGGATAGAAAGTACAAAAAGTGATTTTCTACTATTTTAATAAAAGGAAAGTTTGAATCTGACTGAGGAGATTTGAATTGTAGCTCTACCACTTACCAGTCTTAAAACCTTGGGCAAGTTCATCTGTTTTCTTTATCTTCAACATGGGGATCATAATACCTACCTTATTAAGGTTTCTATGCAAATTAGGAGCGTTTGTATATGGAAGACATTTTTGGAAAATACCTTTTTATATTCTTACATACTCTACACATGACAAATGTTAACTATTATAATTATTAAAGAGGTGGTACATGTCTGTAATCCCTGCACTTGGGAGGCTGAGACAGGAGGATCATTGACAGCTCAAGGCCAACCTGTGCTAAAAAGTGAGCTCAAGGCTAGCCTGAACTACATAGCAAGACCCTGTCTCAAAAAAAAAAAAAAAAAAGAGTAAGAGATTGATAGCTAGAAGAAAGATTGGGAACTGATTTATAATTTGGCTTTGTGGATGAAAGAAGAGAAAGGTTCTGTCTTCCTATGAATAACTGAGGGTAAGTAATCAGGTTGGTCCTGAGATTTTAACCTCTATAATTGATCATACCTAGAGATAAAACTTGTTTAGAAAATGTGTAAGTATTCTAATCTTCGTTTGCAATTAACTCTTTGGGACACAGTGGCCACTGAACTTTGCTGTAGGAGAGGAAAACGAGTTCCTATTTACCAATCTGCTAGAAATTGTATGTAAGCCTCACAAGTGATGCTACGCAAGCTTTCTATGGGGGAGTTACACCCCAGCCCTTGATTAATTCTTTAATCTCTGTTTAAACCTAGAGTCTAGTGAGGATGAACAGTATTGCTGAAGTAACTGTTTGAATCTGTTCCCAATACTAATCAGTTCCTAATTTAGCTGTTATAATTTAAAGAGGTATCTTTAAAAAGAAGAATTTGGCAAATAAATTTGTAAAAAACTAAGCTAGTTAATAATATGCCTAGAAGCACTAGAAATTATTTAAATTCTTTTTTATTGTCAAATGTTCAAGTTTACCACTACCAACATTTATGGGGGAAAAATTATCTCTCATTTGATGGAGTGTTACTTTGTGGGTCACTGTTTGTGTGTGGTCCAGTGACAACTTGATCAACTTGAGAGCTGGTCTGCGCAAGTCTTAAATGTCTTATTCTCTATTTTTTCCTGAAAATATGTGTACTATAAACCTGTCCAAAAAGTCAGTAAACTGGCTTTCTATGTGTGTTTATAGACGTAGGTGTTGATATTGTAGGCGTGGTGTGTCTTCTCTGTGTAAATCTTTGTAACATAAAGTGTTCTCCTTTCTCTGTTGAAGCACTCTCCATCCTGTACTCCAGCTAGCAAAGGCAGACGTGTAAGAGACTGTTGCACTGTGTGTACTCATGCCGATGCCCTCTGCCTCTTAGCCTTTGCTTGTGGTTGCAGAATACGTGAACATTTGTGTGATGTGTTATTATCCTGGCTGCATGCTTTGTGCTGCTGCTTCTGCTGTTGCTAATCTGCTTTCCTGTATTTTTTGCCTTTTTGTGTATTTTTTGTTTGTTTGGTTTGGTTTTGGCTGCAAAGCTTTAGCAGTGCTCATATAAATTTCTGTAGCCAAACTACTAAAATAATAAGATACATTCTTTGTTTTGATTGGGGACAGAAAATTGATTCTAAAGTACGTTTTCTAAATTAATTAGATACAAATAAATAAGCTAAATAAGACTATAATGTAACAGATTTTTAGACACTTTTAGAAATAAATTTCAAAAACAACTTGAAATTTGTGTTGTACAAAACTCAGAAAAGATTTGGGACAAATTATAGACCTTATTGACTATGATTCATGTTAATTAAGTTATCAAGAAATCTTGAAAATTTTTTTAACTTTATGGTTCGTATATATGTTATTCTAAAGTAATTCCAAGATTTTTTTTAAATCCATAAATTGTTCATATATGTATTATTGGCAAACTATAAAGTACTTCTTACTATTGCTAGCTCCATGTTTCTCAATCTTAAGTGATTCAGCCAATACCCCATCCTACAAGATTTTCATAGTCCAGAGTGAAGAATCTTTATGTGAATTGTCTCAAATTTTCGTATAGCAGCTTCCATCCTAAAAGCAGCTACACACATACATACTCCCCAACAGAGAAGCAGTAAGCTTGTTAGTACTCAGATTTACATGTACTACATAAAATAGTATCTTTAAAAAGGAAAGTTTAGGAGGGCGGCCAAATAGCTCAACAGATTAAAGCACCTGTTTAGGCAGACACATCTGCTGGGGTTCGACCCTTGCATGCAGTGCTGGCCCCGTCCCTAGGGCGCGCTGAGATGGCGATTGAGACTGGGTGTGGTGGCATGCGCCTGCAATCCCAGCTCTTGGGAGACTGAACACAGGTGGGTCAGTAGAGTCTGATCTACATAGTGAGACCCTATAGACCTTGTAGACCCTGTCTTAAATATAAATGAATAAATGAATGAGTGAATGAATGAATTGGTAGATAGAAATTTTTGACTTTTGCCTGTCAGCTCCATGATCTTCAGGGTTGATGAATACCTTAAATCCAGAATTTGTTGGAGTAGAAAATTCTAGATCAGTAATGATCTGGTTTGTGAAAGGTATAGGAAGTAATAGGGAGGGGCCATTGATTCTTGTGCTTTTTCTAATGTGGTGGGAGATTGGTTTTCAGATAAAGATACACAATATTTGTATCACATTTTCAGGCTACTATTTAATAATGAATAGACAGTTATCACTATTAATGTCTAGAAAAATTATAAGATCAGGTGATATTATTGAGATATATGATTGCTGACTCAACTGATGTCTTCATTGTTTGAATTTGTAGAGTTAAAACTATTAGATACTTCATCAAATCTCAGTGTATATTGTTTATTTCATATAAGCTCTACAAAGGAAAGCCAACATATTACATGCCAGTTTTATTAGATTCAAATCATCAGCCTGTGAATTGAGTTAATTTATAACTATTTGTTTTTGAAGAGATTGTAATTCAGAAAGATTTTATTTTCTGGTTGATTTATTATTGAGTAGTTACATCTCACATGCCGTGCAGACTTTAGGCATTGGCCACCTAGAACATATCTGTAAATTATGAAAAAGGAAAGCTATTTGGGAGACTGGCTGTCATAAGGTCTCTACTTTTATTTCTATGTCTTTCATCTGTAGGCTATGAAAAAGCAAAAATTAGCCAAACCCTATGTACTTAAAATGATGTGTGGTTCTTTTTTCATCCAGAGATAATAGGCTTGGATATCTCTGCTCTCCTCTTTCCCTTTTTCCTAGGCTATGTATCAGGCAAATAAAAGTAAACCAATAAAAAGCAATAACATGTGTAGAGATAGTTGAGAATTATGAATTGTTCACTAATTAAGCAGAAATATATTAGTAGATAGTGAGGAATATTAGTAGTTCCTGGGACATAAATGTATTACTCCATTAGGATGCAAATAGTTGTCATTCTTAACAGTGGCCTTGACTCTAAAAGTGGAATGTGACTTTATGTTAAATACCATGATTTTAGGTAAATAAGTATGCAGTACTTATATAAACTTAAATTCTTTCACTATGGAATTCATAGAAATGATGAGGTATCACTAAATAATGATTGCCATATCTTTATTTTTAATACACTGTTTCGCCTCATTTATAGTATGAATACTTATGTTCTTTATAAGTGGCATTATTAAATATAAGAAAGATTTGTTAGGGATAATGTTTAAATGTCTGAATAAAAATAGAATTCTGTAGTGTTTCCATAAATAGTGAAAAACATTGAATGTCTCATTTCAGATTGTTCCTTTAGAATATAGAGCAGAGATTATAAAAAGCTAATGTGTGATTTAACCTGTTATGTATTCTTAGGAGAATTATAAGTCTCTAGAGTAGATAGTCACATCCATGTATCTTAAGGGAATTTGTTTGAAATAACTGGAGAAGTTTCCTTACAGAGAGCTGAATTACATTATTTGTTACTAGTACTACACTTGTTAATCATATCATTGAGTAATTTGTTATAACTTATTTTAGGAAGATAAATTTACTATTTTGCAAATGATACACAATTTTATAATGTTTTGTCATAAATTCAATTAACAGAAATAATTATTTTACTAAATGTTTTAAGACTAAGTATTCTCAATACAAAATTATTAAATTACTTGCCTTTTGCTTCCAAAATACTTCTAAGTAAATGACACAGAAAAAAATGGATAATATATATATATTTTTGAATAAAATATATTTTTTTCTGAACTTGAGGTTTATACAGTATTTACCAGTACAAACAAGAGATGTAAGCTGTCTTTAACTAAGTTGGTCACTTATGATCAATATCAAGTTTTGAGAGCTTTTACTTTAAAAAAGTTTCTTTCTAGAATATTACTTATCATACAACTCTGTATTATTTGGGACATAGAGAACACTTCCTGCTACATATTTAAGATAAGTAGGTTTGGTTCTTTTTATAATTTGAGGAATTCTTAATAAGTGTGTTACCTAAAAATCAGACAAGTGCTTGATCATGACCAAAAAAGTAAGTTTTCTGTTTTATTGTACTTCTGGAAGTCCCAGACTGCAATTCCATTCTAGGAAAATTGTTCAAAAGTTGGATGCATTTATAAGCCAACAGAGTGAGTCTTATACAGCATACCTGTGGAAGTTTACAACTTGAATGTTCACAGGTTGGGGATTTACTGTATTTTAGAAATACGTTGTGCAAATCTTTTACAAGAAAAATCCTGATACATTAAGGAAATATTGTGAGGTGGTTTTTTTTTTTTTTTTTATTGTGGTACTGGGGATTGAACTCAGGACCTTGTGCCTGCCAGGCAGGTGCTTATGCCACTGAGCTATTTCCCCAGCCCTATTGTGAACATTTTATATAATAACATGATGCATTGTAGACAATGTCACAAGTATTCAGCTTTTTTACTTTTTTATATAGTAGAGCATTAAGTAAAAATGCCTCAGTAGATACAGTAGATGTCACCAAAGGGTATCAGAAAAACTCATTAGATGTGCTTACTTAGGAAAATAATTACTTAAAACTAGAAAAGAAGACTTATGTAAGAACATTTCACTTATTTTTTTTCTCAGCACTTTGCAGCTTACAAATATGAGTGAATTAGTGTACTCTATTAAGATTTATTTGTAACATCTTTCTTTGGACAATATCAAATGTGCTATGCAATAAATATTAGCTATTTATTGGTTTTTACTATTTTCCCTTTTTATCATTCTTTTGTAATTATAAATCCCATTGTTAACATGTTTTTGAAATATAGTAGCATGTTGCATCATTAATTCAATTAATTGCTTATACTTGCTGTTGTATTTTTCATGCATAAAGGATTTTTTAATTTCTATAGTTTAAATATAATTATATTTGTTTCTCAGGTTTTAAAATCCTTGTATAGAAATAAGTGTTATTAGTTTGCTATTTTACTGCCATATTATATCTGAATCATCAGTTAATTATTAAAATTAATTTGTCTTTAATTTTAGCATGTAATAATTAAAAATTCTGAAAGTTTAATTGAATTGTTTTTTAATGGTTAGAATAAGCCATTGATTACAAATGCATGATAAACATTTGTAGTTAAAATTAGTAACATCTTCAATACCACAGTAATGTTTATGCTAATTAAAACTTTGATAAATCTGTAAAACTATATTTTTCTTATTTATGTAGTTAAACCATAGTTGAGATATTACTTATACTGGTAATAATTCAGAAAGGAGATGGAATATTAAAATGTATTAATGTCACTAGCTATTTACTTCTAGTAGTCTTCTAGAAGCCTTAGACATTTTTTAAAAGTTTGATGTTCAAACATTTTCACCATGAGTTTAATCATTTTTATCAAGTGTTCCTTGTCTTTATGAGAAACAAAGTGAAAGTAAGGTGATAATTCTTAAATTATATGTGCATGATGTGGTTTATAAAAAAGAGCATCATTGTAAATGGCATAGTTCAACTTTTTTTTTTTTTTAAATGTATTTGGTACAGAGTTTACAAGGTCTCACTATGCAGTTCGGAATCATAGTGATTCTTCTGTTTTCAGCCTCCCAAGCGCTGGGATTACAGGCACGCACTGACAGACCCAGTCTCAATCATTGTCTCAGCGTGCCTTGGGGGTGGGGCTGGCACTGCACCCTAGAGAGATTGAACCCCTGACACTGCGCTCTGTCTAAGCAGGTGCTTTAGTCCACTGAGCCATCTGGCTGGCCCTAGTTCAACTTTTTAATATGCTAAATTGAAATACTCTATTTGAATTTTTTAAGAGAATGAATTTGATTTTGTTTAATATGAAATTGATTTTACATTAAAAACATGCAGCTCTAAAGTATTATAATTTTCATCATTAGAATTAGTATTAGGGTTTGTTTGTTTT
>NW_004524593.1:8319551-8324974 GCF_000260255.1 Octodon degus | reverse complement strand
TTTTTCGGAACTGGGGATTGAACTCAGGCCCTTGTTCCTGCCAGGGAAGCGCTTATTCCACTGAGCCATCTCCCCAGCCCCTAGAATTAGTATTAGTTTATAATTTCATTTTAAATAGTACCTACCTCTGAATATAGCCAGTTTTACCTCAGCCAGCTAAAAATTTATTTTAAATCTATCCTAATTTGTATTGTTTTCTTTCATTTTTATTGAAGAGTAAAACCTAGTTAGAAGAGCAGACTTAAACAAATGACAGCAATTCTTGACAAGGACTGAAGATACATGTTAAAAGCCTTATGAGTCAGTAATTTGTGTAATCACAGATTAAATGAATAGTATTTTTTTTTCTGCAGTGTCCCACTGTCATAATGTCCCATTTTCAAAGGGTCTCAAAGCATGCTGGCAAATGTTTTACCTTCCCACTTTGGTTGGGTGGAGCAGTGGGGGACCCTGTAAGAGATGTTGATGTGGTGCTATAAACGTCTGTGAGATCACATCCCAACAAAATGGCATAAAGCAGCATATGCGAATTGAGTACAAGACATTATAGTCCGGTGTGCTCCACTTCTCTGCACACATCATCATCACACGGTGCCAGGAGCCAGCCTGCTGTCAGACCTGAGGAAGCTCTTGCCTTATCAGGTTATTTACATTAAAGCTAGTGTTTTTGGATAATGACACTGCCCTTATATGAATATTCAAACTAAAGTTTGTTATTCTTGTTTCTCAAAAAATGTCATGATTCTGCCTTACAGACATTTGAGCTGCACATTGTTTAAAAGTGATATCTTGGGTTTTTTCTTCCTGACTTATTTTCCTAGACTGATCCTGTTGAGAACACTTATGTACGGAACCCGAGCATCAAGTTTTCCAACCAGTCAAGGTCCACATCTCCTTCCACATCTAGTGAAGCTGAGCCAGTTAAGGTGCCTCATTGGAGCAGCCTTGCTCCCCAACTTTACACTTGTGTCAGGAAAGAGGGACTTGAAAAAAGGGAACTCTGTCTAATCAAATACATTGTGTCATAAGTTATAGTTTATTAGAAATCATTACATTTAACTGATAATGGATACGGGAATGGAAAAATAAGTAGAAAATTGTTCCCAAATAGTTCCCTGAAATAGGTGAAAAATTTTATTAGCTATATAGTCTTTACTTACAGAACTATGTAGAACCAAGGATTCATGTAAATGTTGGAATTACCATAAACTCTGTAGGCATATGGCCATGAGATACCATTCTCATGTTTTAATTCTTCTAATTTAATAAGCCATAATATAACTTAGCTATTGCATCATAAGCACAACCTAAAACTAAAACTGCCTCTACTGGCTGCTTAGTAGTTTATTCTCACTGCTAAGTTAGCCGTAGACACTCAGTCAACTAAATCAGCCCTTCTAATAGTACACAAAAATCTACGTTGTGTTTTATTTACATTCCATGTTAGTCAATTCTTTAAACAGCCACTTCACCAGTTACAGCAGCAGAGCCAGTTCTACACAAGGAAGACCATTCTCTGCCCTAGCTAGTGAAGTCCTGGTCCTTCATAGAGCATCACGCAGTGCAGGCACAGCTCCCTGGCTTCTCTGCCTGTAATCTCCAGAGCTGGATTTAACTTCCCTCTGAAGTAAACACCCACACCCAGTCTGAGGAGCTGTCTGTAGTTAAGTGTGAGCTGGAGACAGTCTGTGACTTATGTCCCTCCATAGAGCCTTCCAATTGGTTAAGTTGATGAGGCCCTCTGATTTTAGTTTCAGTTGCTATAATATTTGGAGTTAATGCAGTTTTACTTCAATGAAATATTTCAAGCATGTGCAGAATAATATAATAAAGACCCTTGTAACACCTCCAGATTTAACAGATATAAACATTTTGCCCTATTTTTTTCACAGAAATAAAATATTCCAGAGACAGTTCAAACATCCTCCCCTGTACCATTCTCCTCTCCCATTTCTCATATATACTTAAATATAGTTGGTGTGGGTTCTGCCTGCCTTGATTTTACATGTTTATTTTATTTGTATTCATAATCAGTATGTGATAATGTTTGTCATGTAGTTAAAATTTACACAAATGTCACCTGTATCCTCCTGCAACTTCTTCATTTTAAGTGTGCTTTGAGGTTCATTTATACAGATACATGTCCATGTAGTTCATTTCTTATAATTGCTGCATTATATTTTATTGAATGAATATGCCACAACCACTTATCCATTCTATGGTTCAATATATAGGTTGCTTCCAATTTTTTATCACTACAATTACTATAAACCCTTTTTGTTTCTTGGCTTGTTCATGCCTTTGCCCATTGGTCTGTTGAATTATTTTTTTAAAGTTGTTTTTTGAAGTGTTCTATATATATTTTTAAGACTTCCACTTTTTGTGTCTTTTTAAAGCAAATCTATGACATATGGATATTATAAAGATTTTCTTCCATGTTTTCTTCTAAAAGTTTTATATTTTTGCTTTTATGTGTTTAGGACCTTACTCAAGGTGAAATTTATTGTTATGAATAATGGGAAATAAGGATCTAATCTCTTTTTACCATATAAACAACTGGTTCTCCTTTATTTCCCCTCCTTTTGTTTATATGCTCTGCTTTGTATGCCTAGGTCTGATGGGAGTTGGGGTTCCCTTTTCTTACCCACTCTTATTTGTATTATTCCTGCACTGACACGCTTTCTTGATTACTATAACCCTAAAATAATTCTTGACTCCTAGCATGGTGATCCACCCCCATTCAATTTACTTTTTCTTCTTGACCCATTAGTTTTCCATACTATTTTTAGGAGTAGGTTGCCAAGTTCCATGTGGGACTTTTAATTGGAGTTGTACCACATTTTAGATTTATTTGAGGATAATCAACATCTTCATGTTAGATATTTCCATCTATGAACAAACGCAGTATGCATTGTAGCCAGGTATACTTTTACATCTTTCAATAAATTTTCATTATTGCCAATATACTCCATACTACTTGCTAGATTTCTTCCTAAACAACTTAATATTTTTGTGCTGTAGTGTGTGGGATCCTTTTAAAACATTTTATTATGCTTTGCTGGTCTTTATAAATTCTGTTGATCGTATAGTCTGCACCTTTGTTTTACTCTTAATTTTAATAATTTTTCTTGAACTTTCTGTAGAATACTAATAATAGTGTTGTTCCCTGTTAATTGTTTTCCATTAATTTTTATGTAGATTGTCAGTGTTTTTATTGAATTTCTATACTTCTCAAATGTGAAGTTTATAGTTTGGGTTCAAAATTTTTCAAACTGTCCAAAAGTAAATAAAATTTAGGCTAGAACTAAAAATTACAATTTAAAGATAACTGAAAAATTCAACTGAATACCATCTTAACACTATAGTAAACATAAAATAGGCTACTTTGGGAAGTTTTACAGTAACAGGGAAAGAGGGACCATCCACTCACCTTTTAATATTATTTAGCATTCTAAAACCATGCAAGGATTAGCTGTTCTTTTAATTACTTGCTTAACATCCTAAAGGTTTCTCATGTCTTTTTTATGCCTAATTAAACAGTAACCTTTTTCCTACAGTAATATCCAATAAAATCAGATTATTTTCATTCAAAGATATATCTTATCCCATAAAATAAGACTCTTCTAGCTACAAAGATATGGTCTGTAGCTAAATTTGTATGAAATTCAGAATTTCAATATCATTAAATAATTTAAATTCATTTGAAAAATTAATTTTTGCACAAAAATTTCACTAATTTTTATCTATAGTCAAAGCCATTATATTTGAGATATATATATATATAAAATCTACATGTACATTATAATGTACATATATATGTATAGTATGTCTTCTAAACACGGAAGTTGGATATTTAAAAATAATCTCAATATTTTTATTATAACTTATTTTTTAAAGATCAGTATGACAAATTCAGATGGTGAAAATGGCCTCATTTTTATGTAGGCCACCAGCTATAATTGTTTTGTTTTCCTGTGAATCTTCTTTTTAAAATTATTTATTTTTAAATTTCCAGATTGGAATAATATTTACTTATTGGACAAGTGTTTCATTTGTAGATATTGCAGGCTGAAATTAAGTTAGCAGTAGTATGTGAGCTTTACTTTGACATTAACTGGTAGACATTGCCTTGTTGACACTGTTCTTATTTACATTGGTTTCTCGCTAATTATTTTTGAAATAAATTGAGTTTTTCATGACGTTTATTTCCATTTTGCTTCCTGGGTTCAGATTGCAGACTGTGCTCCACTTCCAGCTCACACTCCAACCTTAAGGAAAAAGGGATGCCCGGGCTCAACTGGCTTTCCACCTAAGGTATTGAATCTATTATAAGCATAGTATAGTACCCCAAAAAGTGAGAATAGATTTTATCTGTTTTGTATATTTGCTGTGATTTTGACACTTATTACTTCAAAGTTAAAAAAAAATGAGCTGAAAAAGAAAAGAAATTCCCTGTGAGTAGAAATAATGATCACTGATAAAGGTAGGGAGAACGCTTTTTTTTTTCTTTTATCTTAAATTCAATGTTTCAAAGTCTATTAAAGTATGGAGTGATGTTTCCTCCAGGTACTCCTTCTGTTTGTTGCCTAAAGGCATTCAATTGAGGTCATTTGTACAGTAATCCAGTGCAAGTTATACAGTGGACACCAGGTGTGTCCCTCAGAGGTAGGCATGGTTCAGTTCCTAATATGGAAGGAAGCAGAGAGGGTTACGTTGCAGAAGGAAGGAAGTAACTAAAAGCATTAAAAGAAAGTGCCTCTAGGAAGGACTTGGGACAAAGAGTTTTTTGGGGTTTTTTTCTTATAGTGTGTACAGACAGTACTGACACAATGTGTGTACCTTTGGTTGGTGCCTAGGAACTCTAGCACCAATTACAAAGTTAATAATAAGATAGTCTGTGTTCTGCCCAGAATAAATTCTCAGTGCTGCTTTGAGACTGGCTAAAGACCTAAGAAACTTCTAGCATAGAATGGTTTGAAGTTGAATCAGAGGTGACAACCACCTGAAGTTCCAAGATGTCACCCTTTCCCTGAATAGTAATGGTGGTCAGATCATTGTATTTAAATTTTTTTTCTTTTTTTCTTTTTTTTTTAGTACTTAGAACTGAACCCAAAGCCTTTGCTCTGAGCTACATCTCTTGCCCTTTGTTGCATTTTGAGACAAGGTCTCACTTGGTATTGAGTTGCCCAGGCTGAGCTCAAACTTGTGATCCTCCTGCCTCAGCGTCTCAGAGTGTAAGGATCACTGATGGGGCCCACATACCCCACTAGCTTTTTGTTAATATGATGTTTATCGCTTTCGGGAAAAAAAAAAATACTTTATAAGGTTTTTTTAAATCAAACTTAACATTTATTGGAATGCAGAAAGTTTTTACTCATTTAAGTAATGTGTTAAAGAGAAATAAATGGCTGGATTTGTTTACA
>NW_004524593.1:8307161-8313114 GCF_000260255.1 Octodon degus | reverse complement strand
AGAGGAAAGTGATCAATGATGTAGAGTGTGCCTAAGGAGAATCACATGGATAGAAAACATTCTCTCAGGCTTTCACAGACAGTACATTGGCCAAGCAATGGCTGTGACTCATCCACATGGCTGACACTGACAAACAATCTGAGGTACAGGATCTCAGGATAAATTCTGAGGGGACTCCACTGACCTTATCAGACCCAAAAGTTACAACTCTTATTGCATAGGTCCTGCTTTTCCTTGGTCTTAACCATCCATAAGAAAAGTATAAAAATGAAGTAAAAGAAGTAAAGCCATGCTGTTATGTTGAGCTGTAGGGGACTCAAGTCAACAATTTCTGACATTGCCAGTGAAGCGGAAGACCCAATACTATTATGGACTACTGAACTCTTTTAGATTATTTTGCTGAGTTTACACACCTATAATATTCAAATAACGGAACTTAACAAAAAAAGGGGATACAGATGAATGTCCATGTTGTATCTGTGTATTCAAAGTGGTTAGGATAGATATAGTTACATTCTCTTAATGAATAGAGTGATTTGTTCTAATGGTATTTCTAGATAGGATATCATGTCCGCATTTTGTACAGCAATTAACCACTGGGAGGAATGTATCCAGTGTGTTAATTATTGAAACTGTCTTACCAATTTGATTTGAAACTGTCTCATTGCTATTTGTTTATCAATGAAATTATGGAAAAAAATATTAACCTAATATTGATGTAAACAAAGTATTTTGAAAGCAATGAGTTTTTAGACTTGAAAAAATCTCTGATCTGCAAACTATGAGGATGGGACATAAACCAGATTAAACAAGAAGAAAAGATCAGTGACCTTGAAGACAGTGATGGAAAATATGCAGACTAAAACACAGCAAATAAATAACTAAGCAAACAATGAATGAAAGGACATAGAAAAATAAATGTGTGTTAATTTCAGAAAAAGAAATAAACAAAAAAATCTTCAAAAAACTAATAATTGAAATTTTTTCCAATTTGACTTTAAGAATCTCAGCAAATTTCAAGGTGAATAAATACTCAGAAAATCACACTAAGGAACAACATAGTCAATCAAATCCCTTCAGGATTTACCCTGGTTCCAAGCAAAGTTACATTTTTAGTTATACAGGTCTTGCTTTAACTTGGTCTTAAACTTATCCAGCAGAAAAGTGTAACCACAAGATATAAAAATGCTGAACTGTATTATACTGAACTGTAAAAGGCTCAAGTCAACAACTTTGGACAATTGCCCATTGTGCTGATAACACTACTATTATGGACTATTGGAACTATGTTGTGTTATTTTGCTGAATTCAAGTACCTACAAGTTTTAGACTGGTACCAAGTATGAAAAGGTCCTTTAAAGACGTCTCCAAATAACAGCTTCTCTAATAGCAATGGAGCAGCCATGTCTGATAAACCAAAACAAAATAAGGGAATATAAATAAAGAACCATTTTGTTGTGGAAAAAAAAATATGTATGTATAAACAAGATAGTTAAGATAGATATACAGTTACTTTCTCCTAGTTCAATGAGAAGAAAGGTTTGTACTAATAGTGTTTAGACAAGATATCATATCAGCATCTTGTCCTCTGAATAACTACTATGAAGACAACAATATGTAGCGTATTGATTATGGTAATGGTCCTACTAACCTTGAAACTGTTTCATTGCTATTTTACATTTGTCTCATTGAAATGAATAAAAAATTTTAAAAAGAAAAATAAATAAGTGAATTTTTAAAAAAAGTAGATCCTATAATGGGTGCTATTTTATGATGAATGTGAGACACAGAAGACTCAAATATAACTTGCTCCTGAGTTCACGCAGTGGTGCAGAGAAAGGGCTATTGCAGTTTATGTACAATTAAAGCATGCTAAGAGGTGACTTTGAGAACACAAAAGTATTCCAAAGAGATGAAGTCTCTTTAGCTTACTACCATGTAAATCAACCAAGACTTAGAACTCTTTAGCTACTGGCTTTTCAATAAGAAATTATAACCTGTCATCTGTCTCAGGAATAATATGAGTGTATTTTTATCTGCTCAAGTGTAGTACTGCTTTTTTCCATAGGAGAAAACAGATTTGTAATGCATATTACTTATTCTTGCTCTCAGAAAATGAAATTTGTGATGTACAGTAAAAATAAGAATGTTACATTCTTTCTTCTTCCTAAGGAGGTATAAACAGATTAAACTGTATTTATAATTTTACAAAATTTCACTTTTTGCTAAAGAATAAATTTTAAATCAGATTTTATTGATAAATGTTAGATATACATAGTAATGTTCATTGTAAAGAATTTGCACATGTGATACAACTTGATTCTTTTTTCCATACCCACTTTCCAAGCCTTCCTCTCCTCCCCATTTACAAAAGCTTTGTTTCTTTTTTTCTGTGCTAGAGAAGAATTTTAAGAATTTATAGAAATCCTGAAACCAAGATTTATAAGCAAAGCCAAAATAATAAATTATCATTTAATGTCTTATACAGTATTATTTTAGTTTAACTCACTAATAAAACATTTAAAAAGCATAAACTAAGACATAAACAATGGAAAGAATTTGCTCTACATAGAAAGCATTCTAAGAGGTCATATGTGCATAGGAACTAACATTAAAAACCCTCAAATAATCAATGTATGTATATTTCTTAACTTGCTTTACAGCGCAAGACTCATCAGTTTTTTGTAAAATCTTTCACTTCTCCCACCAAATGTCATCAGTGTACCTCTTTGATGGTGGGTTTGATTAGACAAGGCTGTTCATGTGAAGGTAAGAACCAAGTGAAAATAAAATGACTTGTTTAGCCTCCATTTTATTTGTCCTAACATTGCCTACCTAAATTGTAACCAAATAACTTTAGTCTCTTTAAAAGGCATTCCATGTTTTTTTGACTTAATTGTTTTTTTCTGGGTAATAAGAATGTAAACAATAAACTGATCACCTTGCTCAAGTCTGTCGAATGTTGGCAATCTATATGACAGAAGACATGAAAGTTATCCTTGATTTTATTTATTTAATTATAACATTATTAGAGAAATCATTGAGAAGTCGCCAACATCGTACCTTTTCAGAAATACTAAATGTCTGCTGCAGTGCCTCAAAAGATAGTTATTCCTAGTGTTCATAACAGGTTTCTCTCTTCCTAGTCACTGACTTACCTGTTGCGTGTTTGTTACATGCTTGCCCTGTGAGGTTAGGCACTGGGGGTGAACAAGTGAGTATGGGAAAGAGAGATCATCCCCTTGTGGAGCCAGCTCATGTCCCAAGATTTGAGGGCAAGAGGATTAGGGGGCCTTTGAAACAGAAAACAGCATGTTTTTTTGGATACCACTTTGTTTCCCAAGGCCTCTAAAATAAAAATGATTTGAATCATAATGGGATATATTATTTGAGACTGCTTTAGAAATATCATTTCTTTAAACACATAGCACCTCAACAAAATCTCATGATTTTCTGACATATCTTATTAAAAGGAAAAAAAAATAGTTGCTCATTTAAATTCTAATGCTGGTTTCTATTGCTTAGCTTTTCTGTCCGTATTGGAAAGACCTTAAAAAGTCCTTTAAGAGGATTTTAAAAGTGTAGTTATTCCCTGTTAGATGCACGTGTTCTCTTTATAATACACCTGCAGTTAGTCTGTGTATAATTTCTTTGAGAAAAGAGGAAATTAACAGCTTACTAAGGCAATGCATTCTACACTTTGTCATTTCTTAACACTGAAGTGGAAGATTTAGTCTGCATTGCCTTAAATAATCCATTAGATAACATGGGTTCAAAAGAAAAAAGGGTCATGGCTAAAAAGTAAAGATTTGAGTTATGGGTGTATTTGTGAATATGACTGACATTATCCAGGAAGCATGTGTAGACTGAAAGAACAGGTCAGGGTGTTAGAAGACATGGTCAAGAGAAAGAAAAGCACAAGATAACCAAGTAATGTGAGAAGAAATAGACTAATTCATGGGCCAGGAGGGTGTCACTGAAACCAAAGGAGAGACTTTCTTGCTTTGTCTCATTTTGGACCATAGCCAGTTCTTGTCTGGTATTTTATAGTCCGTTTATCAGAAAGAATCCTGGGCACATACCTCATTTTGTAAATCCTTGATAAGTTTTCGCTCATCAAAATTATTTGTATTAAGAACTTTTTAAGATCTTTGTGCACTCTCTTACCTTATATCTTGTACTATGAAACTGTCTGTCTTTTCTTGAAATCCTTAAAGCCTGCCTTATAAAGCCATGGAGACATAGGAATATCCCCAGCCTTTGTTGGACAGGCTTTTGTAAATGTTATGATAATGTGGTACAGCTGCTAAAGATTCCTTCTACTTTTATTTATTCCTGGGTTAGATCCAGTATAGATACTTACTTTGTTGCTTTCACTGCCCTTTGGAGGTGAGATTATTTTTCCTTATTAGTAAAACAAATTGTCATTTGTTAGACATTCCACTTGAGTGAATTGAGAAGTTTGTTTAGTTTTGACAGTTAGTACCAGTCTGTCTTGGCTGTTAGTTTCACAACATCCACCAGTGATGTACAGGCCATTTCTCTGGTGTGTATGTATTCTCACAATGATACATACTTTATTGAAACCTGAGGGGGGTTTTTTGTTTGTTTTTTGTTATATATTTAGTACAAGGTCTACAGGGTCTCACTACACAGATTGGATTCCTAGTGAGCCTCCTGTTTTCAGCCTTCCAAGTACTGGGATTACAGGTGTGCACCACCATGCCTAATCTTAATTGCTGCCCGCACAGCAGGCCTGAGATCAAACCCCGGTCCCTGCATGTGTCTAAACAGGTGCTTTAATCTGCTGAACTATTCCTGCTAGCCCCATGATTTTGTTTTTATTTATCATCTTGTTTTAGAATCTCAAAGTCACCATGTAAATATCAAATAAAGGGATCATTGTAATATTATTAATATTGCAGACTCTGAGCCAAGCTCCTAGGTTTGAATTGCAGCATTTCTAGTTCTCAATTCAGTGACCCTGAGCAAGTCACATTTGACACTGGCATATTAACTGTATCTCTCATATTATCATAGGAAAATAAAAATGCTCAATAAAGTTTATTATTACCCTAGCTGTAGTTTAAAGTATGTAGAATATTAGCACCATGATTTTAACTTTAATTTATACCTTTTTAGTCATTGAAAAATTTTATTTTAAGATTAGTGGGGCCACTGAGATAGCTCAGCGATCTAAGCACCTGCCTAGGCAAGTGCCAAGACCTGGATTCCATCCACAGTGCTGCAGCTGTGCAGGCGCCACCCCAGGCGCAGCGAGCCAGCCACCAAGACCTGGCGTGGTGGCACATGCCTGTAATTCCAGTGCCGGGAGGCTGAAACAGTAGAATCACTACGAGTCTTGAGCTGCATAGTGAGGCCCTGTACCAATAATGTACCAAATTTTGTACTATCCTTAAAAAATAATTTTTTTAAAAAAGAGCTAGAAAGAATACCAAAAAACATTTAAAATAAAATTAAATGTAAGTATTCATAGTACCTTGCATATAGTTACTGTTCCATGAATTTTGTTGTGGTCATTGTTGTTAAGTGAATTTTTATTATTTTTTGGGTTCTTTCCCTCTTAAAGTGTGTGGATTCTCATGCCATATAACTTGTGTAAACAAAGCTCCAACCTCGTGTCCTGTTCCTCCCGAGCAGACAAAAGGTCCCTTGGGTATAGATCCACAGAAAGGAATAGGAACAGCATATGAAAGCCATGTCAGGGTGAGTATCATCGTTCAGGTTTAGAGCAATCCTTTAAGATTTATTAATGAGGGGGCCGGGGAGATGGCTCAGTAGAATAAGCGCTTGCCTGGCAAGCACAAGAGCCTGAGTTCAATCCCTGGTTCCACCAAAAAAAGCTATTAAGAGAAAAAGAAATAAATCACCTATTAAGGAAAGTCTAAGCTCTTCCCTGGTAAGCACAAGGGCCTGATTTCAATCCCGGGTT
>NW_004524593.1:8276958-8307061 GCF_000260255.1 Octodon degus | reverse complement strand
AATCCCTGGTTCCACCAAAAAAAAAAAAAAAAGATTAATGAAATAAAGTCACTTTACATAGTACTTGACAGAAAATTAAAAATAAAATTCACCTCATTTTTTTTAACCAGAATGATTCAAAAACAAAAGTTTAGCCTTTCTTTGGAAATAAATTCTAAAATGTCACAAACTTTTCTGTATTGTTCCTGTTGTAATGAACAGATATTGAAATCTCTATTTCAAATCTCTAGTTTTTGGCCTCCAATCTTGCCAAAGAAATAGAGCGTACTTATTAATTATGAAATATTGCTAAGATGTAATCTTGTTGCCTTCGTAATATTTGCAGTATAAGCTGAATTTCATCTTATTACCAGACTTGCATTTATGCTATAAAGAAGCCATGAGAGCTATGTTAATGGAACTACATCTGAAAGTTTAAATGGTATCATTTGAAACTCTTGGTAAAAGGCAAAAGTTAATCACTTATTTGAAGAGTATATTCTCATTTTTTCTCTTATGTTATTAATAACATGCATGTCCCATCTGTTACTGTACCAACCAAAGTGGCAGATTTAAAATTGATGCATATTACGTTTTAAGTTTTTATTCTGTGTTTAAATAAATAATTAAGGAGGCTGTCACTGACATTTTCATTTGTATGGTGTTTGTGCCTGTCTAAAACTAAGATCCCTAAGCCAGCTGGAGTAAAGAAAGGATGGCAGAGGGCCCTGGCTGTGGTTTGTGACTTCAAACTTTTTCTGTATGACATTGCTGAAGGAAAAGCATCTCAGCCCAGTGTTGTCATTAGTCAAGTTATTGATATGAGGTAAGCTTTCATGAGATGTTTGTATCATTGTAACATAGGAATAAAAAAGTCTCTGGTTTTTCTTTTATGATGGTTTTACTTAAATGATCTGATTTCATATTTTCTAATTTGTTCATATTGCTGTAGTAGCTTCATTTAATATGCAAAGTAAGTTGTAAAACAGATTGACATATATGTTGAGTGTGTAGGGCTAGGAGCCAAGACCAGTTTAAACGTTGTGGGGTATCTGAAGCCTAAGATGTAGTATTTATTCCATCACTTAAAGGCATGGAGTAGAATCTATTGTGAAGAAAGGAATAAAAATCTGAGGTCAGATAAGTTCTTGGAAAACATAATGAATCAGGGATCATTTAAATATGATATCTCTTGGACATTTCGGCCCTTGTTTTCCAGATTCTTGGAGTACTTTCTTCTTTTACTTCTCATCACTACAGGTTGTGTCCCTTCTCACTTCAGCTATCACTTCTACCTAATGATTCCCAGGCACATATCTCCTGGAAATAACCATTCTTTGCACAGAACCACATTTCTAGCTGTGCCTTGCAATGGCATTTCATATCTACATCTCAAACGTATTATTTTCCCCACAAATATGGAATATGTAGGAACCAGTGTAAGAAATATTAGCAATTTCTGGAAAAATGTGCCAAGAGACTAATATAGAAAGATAGGGAGGCCTAGGTGCAATTATGTGTGCACCTGTAGTCCCAGTTCCTCAGGAGGGTGAGGCAGTGGGATTACCTGAGCCTAGTCTTGAGGCCATCCTGGGCAACATAGCAAGACCTTGTCCCTTAAAGACTAAAAATCAAGGGCTGGGGAGATGGCTCAGTAGAGTAAGTGCTTTCCTGGCAAGCACAAGGGCCTTAGTTCAATCCCTGGTTCCTCCAAAAAAAAAAAAAAAAAGAATAAAAATCAAAGACTAAGATATCAAGCTTTGTGACCAAGAGAAATACAGTACCAATAATAAAACTGATGAAATCACAAGGAATGAATTACCTTGGAGGAAATCTATTTAGATGTTGAGGGAATAACTAAATGTCAGGTGAACTGGACTGAATACACATGAGACTTCTATGGAAGGCACAAAGTCCCCTGTGGACTCTGAAGACCCAGTACCGGATCCATATACCAGTTCTTTTTGTGGGCTTTCTGGCCTATGTCTTTGGGTGAGCCATCAATTATTTCCTGCCATTATATAATGTACCACTGTTAAGTAACTCTTAACAAATGACTTTAAATGTTAACAGTTATAATGGGGATTTTTTTTTTAATTTAATTCAATGTTCTGTGAAATTCAGCTTTGAGGATTGCTTCATGCATGTTATTTGGTTGCACAACCAAAATCATATACACATATCAATGTATGTTAACTTTAAGTGTTTCACTTTTGTTTCAGAGATGAAGAATTTTCTGTAAGTTCTGTTTTGGCTTCTGATGTTATTCATGCAAGTCGAAAAGATATACCATGTATATTTAGAGTAAGTGTGTCCTATAATTTGATTGCTAGGTTATTTGTTTTTAATGAGTATGTTTGGAATCTTCATATAAATCATACAGTTTTGTGGTACAGTCAAATTTTACATTGTTTAATATATTCTGTATCATCCCCTACTTGAATATATAGAAATCTGTTGCTAACTTTAAGGAAAGACGTGGGGGAAGCATTAGAAATAGCTTCTAAAAATAAGTTCCCCTGTTAGATAATATTGTTGAGTCCTGATTTAGTTTTTCAGTAAATACTATCTCATGGAAAATTAGGTAATGTTAGTTTTCTAAAATTTTTTAAAAATAGAACTTTATCTTTTAAAAAATTTCATCTTGGAGCCAGGCATGGTGGCACATGCATATGATCCCACCACTTGGCCAGCCTGAGCTGTGTAGCAAGACTCTGACTCAAATAAATAAATAAAATAAAAATTTCATTTTAAAAATTGTGTTTCACTTACCTTTTTTATAACAACTACTTAAAAAATATAATAGCTTACACCAACATTGATTTGTCATTTTCACCTTTTTATGAGTTAGCTGTACACTTCCTAGGGCGTTGGCTAAGGTCGCTAACCCGGCTGCAGTCAGCTCATCTGAATCTGGAATGTCCAAAACAGCTTTTCATCTGTAGCCTTGGTGCTGTTAGCTGGTGATCTCAGTCTTCAGTCTTGATGGCTAGCTTCCAGGAAAGCAAAAGGAGCCAAGCCTTATAAGGAATAGGCTCATAGCCCATCAGCATTCTGTTGGTCAAAGTTTTGAGTCAGCCCAGATTGAAGGGACAGGGAAGTAGAGTCTGCTTAAGATGAAATCTGTAGGAGGAATTGTTGACAGCTGACTTTAGAGGCTTGAAATGGTAAATTATGACAATTTTTTTTCATACTTCCCTATCTTCATGCCCATCTGCTTGGTACATGTCTACTGATTGTCAAAGGAAAATCAGAGATGATGCGTAGTCTCTTAGTTTCCAGATTGACAATTATTTGTTCTCTCGTCAGCCGTCAGAGGAGCCTGTAGAGACCCACTTGTCTACAGCTCATTGGCAGAGTGTGATTCTTACAGTCACTGATGCCTAAGAAGGAAGATACATATATAGAACAAGATAGATATAGATATAGATATAGATATAGATATAGATATAGATATGAGATGATTTTACAAATATAAAATTTAAAACTATTCTGACAGGGGTTTGGAATGATGAACTTTTGCTTCAAAACTAACTCAAGAGCTGGATGTGGTGGCAGGCCCCTGTAATACTAATACTTGGGAAGCTGAGGCAGGAGACTAATGTGAGTTTAAGACCAGGCTGGGCTATGTAAGTGAGTTCAATGTCAGTCTATGCTACATAGTGAGATCTTGTCTCAAAAACTAAAATACTAACTCAAGTGACCTAATCTTTCTTAATGGTAATATAAATTATTTTTAAGAAGTAACAGAAAATAAAAATATTTCTGAGAATTCATGACTTCAAAAATAGTATGAGTGTAGTGCATAAGAGCATGGATTTAAGATCCCATAATTCTACTGTGTGCCTTTGAAAAAACTTAATTTCTTTTTATCACAGTTATTTATATATAAAATAAAAACTGAATAATAGTTTCTTTCTCAAGTCGTTAGGAAGGTTAAACGTTTAACACTTGTAAAGTGCTTAGACCTACCTGATAATCAGTGATTATAAATGTTACTTGTTGTAGGACTATGTGTACTGCTTTTTTGTTGTACTTTTGTAGCAAGAAAAATAAAAATGATACTAACATCTTGAATGGTATCTCCTACCAAGGTGTTGTCATGAGTTCTAATGTTAGAACTAGTCCTTCTGAGGAAGAGCGGGTGGACTCTGCTGAAGGTGTCACTTAATGAGTGCTCATACTTTGGGCAAGTGCTGAACAGACCAGCAGACTGTGAAATCAGCAGCAGCAGCATGTCTTGAATATTGATTAAATTTTTTCAGGTCACAGCTTCCCAGCTCTCAGCACCTAATAACAAATGTTCAATCCTGATGCTGGCAGACAGTGAAAATGAGAAGAGTAAATGGGTGGGAGTGCTCAGTGAATTGCACAAGATTCTGAAGAAAAACAAATTCAGAGACCGCTCAGTCTATGTTCCCAAAGAGGCTTATGACAGTGCTCTGCCTCTCATTAAAACAACCCAGGCTGCTGCAATCATAGGTATGAATTTATAATATTTATCATAATTGTTTAGTGATATACCTTGTAGTTAAATCTGGCCTTTAGGAATCCCCAGTGTCCAACATCATATGCCTTCTATCACAGATGTTCAGCAAATGTTTATTGAAATGAATGAGACCTATATCCTATATTGTTTTTTAGCAGTTATGCTTTGTAACAGACATGTATGTTCTTCTGAAAAACCAGCAGTTTTGGTTAAAGATTAGCCTACTCATCTATTTTTCTATTTGTGTGAATTAGAAAAGTCAATTTCTTAAAACATAAGTTTCATATGCAGTACATAGACACTAATAACCTCAGTAAGGTTATTGAGAAGTTCAAAATACATAGAATATTAAGGCAGAGTATACTGCATTTCAAATGGCCTCAATAAATGGCAACTTTAATACCTGAAAGTTTACATTTTGGCCATCTGTATCTTGCTTACACACTCAGCTCTTTTTTTAAGTTTCTATTAACTACTGTGAAGTTTTTGTTGTTTTTTTTTTTTTTTTTTTTTTTTCCTTTTCAGAACTTGGGATTGAACTCAGGACCTTGCACTTGCCATGCAAGCACATATTCTACTGAGCTAACTCCCCAGCCCCTAACTGTGAAATTTCATAGTAGAGTTTAAATACCTTTCATGGTCCTTCCCTGTCAAAACAACTCATGGAACTGGACCTAGATAACCAGCAAGCTAGATTTTTCTGTTTTTTGAATTTCTTTTTTACCATCTATTAGATTAAACATTTACTTGTTTTCGTAACTATTGATAGATATTTTTAAATGTTCCATTTAAAAAGGCATGAGGATTTATGACCATAACCTGAAAGATTTCATAGTGTTGTTACATTTTTATTACTTCCAGTTGTGCACCAAATTTTATTATCTGGTTTATTCTGTTAGCTTTCTGTGATTCATTACCTAATAAAAATGTTTTAATTTTGTGTCTTACATAGATCATGAAAGGATAGCTTTGGGAAATGAAGAAGGGTTATTTGTTGTACATGTCACCAAAGATGGTAAGAGAAAATTTTTTTTTTTTCTGTCTGTATT
Organism: Octodon degus; assembly: GCF_000260255.1. Lineage (NCBI taxonomy): Eukaryota > Metazoa > Chordata > Mammalia > Rodentia > Octodontidae > Octodon > Octodon degus. The sequence goes on along the minus strand of NW_004524593.1, from coordinate 8,301,544 downwards.
TTAGGGAAGGGTGTTCAGGGTCTCACTACTAGATTGGACTCAAAGTGATTTCCCTGTTCACAGCCTCCCAAAAGCTGGGATTTTAGGCACGCACCCCAGGGGCAGGGCTGGCACAGCAGGCCCAGGGATTGAACCCCTGGCTGAGCTATTTGACCGGCCCTCTCTAATTATTTTTGGAACAATTTTAAATCATTTTAGAAAATTCTTCAGTCTAAATTCTAAGAAGAGAAAATTTTACTTTTATTTATTCTGTAACTGAGATTTCCAGTTGTATAATTTGATATTTCTAAATAAGAAGATTACATTTCTGTAACCCTCCTAGATTCTAAAACTTTAGGTATATATTCTATGTCTGTCATTTTGTTTAGTGATTACACTGTATGAATTCAGATCGCATTTCTAAAGATATTACATAGAAAAAAACCTATAACCTGATTTTCCCTTGCTTTATTAATCCTATTAGGTAACAGCCATTAAAAATAGAGTTTTATTCCCTCAGTTTCATAAAACTGGTTTTTTTCCTAGGCAGAAATTAAGTGCTGGGTGAAATAAAGAGAACCAATTTAATTTGGCATTCATAAGTACAGTGTTGTAAGTTCTGTGTCATTACATATTTAAATTTCATTAGTTTGCTATCTATAGAGACACCTTCATAGAAATATGAGTTCCAAGTTACTCAGTTTTAGATGAGTTGAGGGTGAGGTAAAGATCTTTAGAAAATAGTACTAGCAAATAAGTTTTTCCTGAAGATTTGGCATGTTTTTACCCAAGAACTTTTTGCTTTGACTGTCCTGGCTACAAGAGTTCTCATTGCTAAATTTAATGCCTATGATGTTTGAGTTAATTGATCTTACAATGGGTTTAATTATCTTCCTTTTTCTATACAATTTCTTTTTTTGGTATTTTAGAGTATTTAGTGTCTCACTACCAGATCGGACTTGTGATCTACCCGTTTACAACCTCCCAAAAGCTGGGCTTGCAGGCGTGCGCTACCACGCCCACTCTCAATTGCTGTCTCAGCGTGCCCCAGGGGTGGGGCCAGCATGGCAGGCCCAGGGATCAAACTCCTGGCCCCTGCACCTGCTTGCAGTTGCTCTAATCCGCTGAGCTATTTGACCGACACTTACAATTTCTGATTTATTCTTCTGTATGTATATCTGTTGTCTTTTTTATAAACTGATATATATTAGTATATTTAATAAAACTTTTGCATTTAATTTATTATTTCTGTGTGTAGAAATTATTAGAGTTGGTGACAACAAGAAGATTCATCAGATTGAACTCATTCCAAATGATCAGCTTGTTGCAGTGATCTCAGGACGAAATCGCCACGTACGACTTTTTCCTATGTCAGCTTTGGATGGGCGAGAGACAGATTTTTATAAGCTAGCAGAAACTAAAGGCTGTCAAACTATAACTTCTGGAAAAGTGCGTCATGGAGCGCTAACATGCCTGTGTGTGGCTATGAAAAGGCAGGTCCTCTGTTACGAACTTTTTCAGAGCAAGACCCGTCACAGAAAATTTAAGGAAATTCAAGTCCCATGCAATGTCCAGTGGATGGCAGTCTTCAGTGAACAGCTCTGTGTGGGATTCCAGTCAGGATTTCTAAGATACCCTTTGAATGCAGAAGGAAGTCCATGCAGTATGCTCCATTCAAATGACCACACACTGTCATTTATTGCACATCAACCAATGGATGCTATCTGCGCAGTTGAGATCTCCAGTAAAGAATATCTGCTGTGTTTTAACAGCATTGGGATATACACTGACTGCCAGGGCCGAAGATCTAGACAGCAGGAACTGATGTGGCCAGCAAATCCTTCCTCTTGTTGTAAGATTCTGTTTCTTAAGACTATTTTATTCTGTCTTCTTCCTTTTTTAAAAAAGTATTTATTTATTTATTTTGATACAGTGTCTTTCTGTGTAGTTCAGAGTCACAGTGATCCTCCTGTCTCAGCCTCCCCAGCACTGGGATTACAAGCATGTGCCACTACTCCCAGTTTTGGGGCTGGCTCAGCATGCCTGGGTTTCCTGGCTGCATGGCATGCGGTACCAGGGATCGAACTCTGATCTTTGCACTTGCCAGGCAGGTGCTTAGACACCCTAGCTATCTCCCCAGCCCTCTTTTTCTTTCTCCTTCATCTAAATGTAGTCATTGTTTTAAAAGTCATTGTTAAGGTTTTTCCTAAATACTTTGTTGTTTTTGCAAAGTAATCATATATAGTTAGGCCTAAACAAACAGGATCAACATTCACATGTACATACTTAAAACAAATGTTTTTGTAGTACATTTTACTTTGGATGGATTTTTTTATCCCATGTTATTTCTTGAAATAACTCTAAATCTCTTCATTATTCCCCAAAATACAGTTCTTATCAGTAGTTACAGGACTTTTTCTAGAGAAGTGAACTGTTTAATCAGTTACACATGGCATAATGTAGCACCTATCAGCAGTGTTACTCAGTTTTATATTTTAATCTAGATAAACAGAAATTAAAATTGTTTCACTCTGAAAAAATGCTAAGACATTAACAAATAATTGAATACTTTTATTGTTAAGTAGTAATTCAGATATTACTGAATACATGCAATTTCACTGTATTAGATGTCTCAGCTGAGCAAGATAGATACACTCTCTGTTCACAGAGTATAGGGTACAGGAGAAAAGATTCAGTGCCATGACAGCAGAAATAAGACATATAGGAGAGGTAGAGAGGTTTTTTAGAAAATTTAAGGAAGTTGTATATAATGTCCAGTGAGTGACAGCTACCATGAAGCACTCTGTGTCATGATTTCTAAGATACCCTATGAATGGAGAAAGAAGGAGGCCCATACAGATTTGCCTCTCAGATGAGGGTGTTGAAGGAGTAGCTAATCTGAGTGCTTTCTTTATAAAGGAAGATTCATGGGCATCTTTAAATATGGATAGGAAAGAACCACCAGGAAAAGATTGTCTTATCAGGGAAATACAGAAAATGCAATAAGATCCCCAGGAAGGCTAAAGAGGATGGGATTATTATTTGGGGCAGAAGGTGTGAAACCTTTTCCATCTTAACAGAACAGAGGAGGAACAATGGGATTGAGTCCCAGTAAGTGTAAAGTGCAGGGGAAGAAAAATTAGGAGGACAATGAACACTAACTGCAGAAAAATTGAGAAATCTAAATTTAAAGAATCAAAGCATTGTACATTTAATCTCAACACACCCAAATTTAACTTTTCAAGGGTTTATTTATTCTTCAATACATACTCTTACCTGTGGCATAATTTGTAGAATGAGCGCTGTTTGTAACTGACTCCTAATAATTCGGAATATTCTAATGTAGAATAAGAGTTAGAATATCTGATTTGATTTTTTATAGCTTTGCTAGTAATTAATCCATAACCTTAGTTTAGCTATTGTGTTGTATCACCATTAAATTCAGTTTTCAACCAGGAAACATTGAGGATCTACCCTATTCACCTAACTGTTCAGGTGTTTTATCATTTTTAAGTAGGTCTAGAATCCTTAACCTCCACTTTGTGGGTTTGTTTCACAGTTAATAACTACCATAAGAGTCAGATTCATCAAAATGTGAAAAAACCGCTTTATTTGGCTAATGTTGTAGCCAAATAATGGAGTTTTCTGTATAATGAAGTTTTCTGTATTACAAGTGCTATTGTAATCTGAACCATGGTATGACAATTCTTCCTTACAATTTATGCTCTGTTGTTTCAGAAATGCTTTGATGTGGCTCTTATGTCATGACAATAGGATTTGGTAGCGTTTCCGTCATACAGTTACTTAGGATAGACCTTTCAAATATTTTGGGTTTAAGACTTCCAAATAATCAGCAAACTGTTACTTCTTTCCTTTCTTCCAGGTTACAATGCACCTTATCTCTCAGTATACAGTGAAAATGCAGTTGATATTTTTGATGTGAACTCCATGGAATGGATTCAGACTCTTCCTCTCAAAAAGGTAATTTCACATTAAAATACAGATGATTAATTTTATGATAGACAGCTCAACACTATTTTTATTACATTTAGTTTCTTCATATTGAGCAGGGCATTGTAACATAAGCCTATAATCCCAGCACTCTGTGTGTCTGATACAGGATGATCCCAAGTATAAGCCCAGTAGATTAGCAAGACCCCTTCTGAAAAAAAAAAGAAATAAGTAGGTCTGGAGGGCATATCTCAGTGCAAAGGCCATGAATTCACTCTCCAGTTGGCAGTTGAATCAAAACACTTGATCAGGCATGCTCGATATCATGATGAACAACTAGAGAATGTCATACAAACTAAACTGCCACTGTATCATCTGCTTTTGGATTAATGAGCTCTGAAAGAGTTTTGACTATTATTAATTATAACTTTTTCATATAATGTTACGTGGTGTTTTACCCTGTGAGGACAGATTTCACCCACTAGAAAAGTGATTATACTTAGAGCCAACTTGTGTTTATATGTGTCACAATTTAAAAATAGAGATTTCATATATTCATCATAAAACATGTTTCCACTAACATTTTTGTTTCCATAAGGTAAAGCAAATTTATACAAGTATAGAACTGCTATTTTGCAAAAATAAAGATAACTTCATTTGACTGTATATAGTACTCATTGCATGTGAATCATTAGTTGACAGGCAATTTAGAACAACAGGTGAAAGAAAGCAGCCAAGATTATATTTCAAAATATGACCCAGGGCCAGGGAGATAGCTCAGTAGAATAAGCACTTGCCTGGCAAGCACAAGGTCCTGAGTTCAATCCCCGGTACCACAAAAAAAATAAAAAAAGTGGCCCAATGTCAGTCTACTTCAGTAGTGAAAATGCTATTGTACACTTTGCCACATATGAGGCATCACCAAAATATATGGTGACTGTTTAATTATAGTAAAAGACACATCACCTTTAATTCCCCTCAAAGTGCTCTTCCTCATCTTGAAAGCTCTCATATCATTCTTGCCACTTTCTGAAGCAGGTCTGGAAGTCGTCCTTCATGACTATGTTTTGAATTGTGATTAGTCATAGTGAATGCTGCTCCCAGTGCCAATTGAAAGGAGAGCTTAAATGTGTCCTCGTCCACTTTATTCACCAGATCTGGGTCTGTGTGATTTCTGACTCTTTCTCCAACTTAAAATGCCCATAAGGGTAGAGAGCTTTTTGTTTGTTTTTTTTTTCCCCCAGTGCTGGGGATCAAACTCAGGACCTTGAGCTTGCCAAGCAGGTGCTTATACCACTGAGCAATACCCCCAACCCAGCGTAGATGTTTTGAATCAATTCAGGACATTGAGGCAGCCACAACAGTCTAAGTAAAGATACAAAGGAGGATGTCCAGAACTGCTTCAAAAATAGCAAAGACAATATACTAAGTATGTTTGAAGTGAGAAAGATTTGGGGAGGGGGATTAAGGACAAACTGTCTTTTTCGTAATCATTTTTTAAAATGTTAAGCGTTCAACCTATGTTTCAAGCATACCTAAAGCACACATCCTCTGCTTTATAAACTTGAGTTGTCTATAATCTAGTTTTCTTTGCTTGGGATTTTTGGTTTTTATGGGTTTTGTTTTTGTTTATTTGCCTTTACTCACAGTGTCTCTAGAATTCACACACACTGCTACATTATTACAGTTCATTGCTTTTTTACTGTACTGTGTGGTGAATAAGTCACTGCTTATTCTGTGATTGGCAGACATTTGAATTACTTCTTAGTTTTTACAGTAGTGAACAAGGCTATGCATGTCTTTTGGTGTAGATATGTAAGAGATTCTTTAAGTCCTATGCACAGCAGTAGAATTGATGGGATGCAAGGAATGTAATTGTTGAGCTTGGTGAGAAAATACTGCTTTATTTTGCAGTATGAAAGTACAGAAGATACTCCATCAATGACATACGAGTTTTTAACCCATATCCTAAGACTTATTTTCAGAATTCATAGTTGTATGGATATAAACTGGCATCTCATTATTAACTTAATATGTCCCTGATTAACTATGTGGTTGGGAATCTTTTATGTATTTATTCAATCATTCATATTTCTTGTACCATTAAATTCCTGGTCATGTGTTTTGCTTATTTTTTCTCTTGCATTTGTCATATTGTTCTTCTTGAGTTTTTGTACTTCATTATATAATGTGGTCCCTGAGTTAAAAATGGACTCTGTTTGTGTTCTAGCTAAAGTATTCCTGTCTATGGTGTGTTTTCCTGAATAGAAGTTATTAATTTTATAACTCAAGTCCATCTTTTACTCACTTTAAACATATTTCTCTTCTACTTTAGATTTATCATTTTTCTTTTCTATAAGCTTTCCCTATCTTATGCTCATACTCTACATATATTTTAAAATTTTGCTTGTTATATGTTTGTCTTTAGTTCATTTAGAATTGGTTTTTCCTTATTCTTGTTTTGTGTCTATCCTAAAGCAGAAATTTTATTTTATTGGTTCCAGATAATCAGTTGCTGCATTATCACTTGGCAATAGACCTTTTTTCACAGTCATTGGGACGTTCTTCTCCATCATCTGTGGGCATTTAGTATTTGGTGATAATAATTCATAAAAATGTGTTTGCAACTCCTGAATTTGCTCACTAATGGCTTTAGAAATATAAATTTAAGGTTTAAGTGTATTTGACATCCTTTATTTATATTCTTTCTTCAAAATATTATTATAAATTTGTTCAAATTAGATGCCACTGTATCTTCCCCGTTAGAATTATCATTCCTTGTAAATTTTTTCCCCAAGAGGACTCTCATGAAAAGTAGATAAATGAAAGGTCTTAATAGTTGTGCTTTATAAATAAGTCAAAAGTTTGTCACTTAAGTCTTAAAGGTTTTATTGAAATACTAATTTTATTTTTTACTGCTTTAGGTTCGGCCTTTAAACAGTGATGGATCATTAAATCTTTTAGGGATGGAGACAGTTAGATTAATATATTTCAAAAATAAGATGGCAGGTAAGAAAATACTTACATTAACTGGATATCTTCAATGGAAGTAGTATCTTTCAGCTAACTTCTCAAGGGCATATGAATATTAAGTGCCAAAGTACAGATATAAACTCAGGTCCATCTTTTACTCTAGAGTGTGTGATCTTGGTGATTGTCAAACTCTTACTATATTAAGATAAAGTGTTGAACAAAAGTAACTGTTTACATTTTACATAGCTATATAAGCAGGATATCTGATTCTGATATATCTTGTTATTTTTCTCAGGACTATCCGGGTAAGTAGAGAAGGTATACCTGAACTTGTTTTCTGTACTTTTAATACCATAGAACCTAACCAAAATTAGCAGGACAAAATTGTAGATAGTCACCCAGAGTTCCAAGTGGTACTTCAGGAATCCACCTCCAGCCAAGGGCATCTCCCCCAGAGGGCTTAGCACTTCTGAAATACTGATAAAAACACCAAAAGAAGCAGAAGAGACAGGAAAATCAGAGGAGTACCTGAAATCAGGGAGGGACGAGAACCCTCAAGGTTACGGGCAAGAGAAGGGCATTTGGGCAGCGACAAAATTGTGAAGTGAGGTTGTCACACTAGCGATCAGATACCATATACAAAATGCCAAGGAAGTTGATTACACGGAATTAAATATTTTCCATCAGTATGGGCCTAAGTAATTAGAAGCTCTCTTCCAATGAATTTTGGGCTCTTTGAATAATAAAGTCATTCTCATTTTATAGCAACAAAATTTGTGCCTAACCCAGGTGTTCACAAATTTCTGGTCTTTTGTAATGAATAAAGATGCACTTAGGCTATACTTTGTGTTTAAAATAATATTTGAATTGAACTAAATATAAGTGAAAATATTACCATAGGAAAACATATTAAAATATTTATATCAGTTACCTATAGTTAATGGGATTGCCTTAATACTTTTCTCCCTCTCACCATATTCCTCCAATAAACATTTGTTTATTTTAAAAAAATTCATCAAACATTTATTGTTTTCTGGTTCAGTGGTTTGGTCCATACCCCAGCCCTGGAGGTTTCTCGGTGTATGGGCTAGTGACTAAAAGTCTACTGAGAGTATGATATCCCAGTAGGATTTGAGAAAGGACATTCAGATTTTAGCCAAGATTCCCACCTGCATGGATTTATCATGAAGCTAATGAAGCTGAAGGTTAAACCTCTAAGGCCCTATGCTTAATTTTGTATTCTGTTTCTTAGAGGAACTCTAAATATTTGTGTAAGATTAGATCTACCTTTTTCCCATTTTATGTGACTATACTAATCACAAAACATGTCTGCACCCACACTGTATTTATAGGGCAAAACCTCTTCCAGTTTGTGTTTTCCCACACTTTCATCTGTCTACCGTAGGCCAAGAATAGCAGTAGAGCCATAGAATGGTGACCTGACAAGATTTCAATATGCTTATCTTGTCCTTTGAAAAAGGAAGGAAATCTGTCTCCAACTGATGGCTTCTGTGTTCTGCATGTCGCTTTTGGCTAGTCCTCCAGGAAGTGCAGCTTCCAGCTGTCCCACATCTTTCACTGCCCGTGTAATTCACCAAGCCCTGCTTTGCTCTCATAATCCTCAAATTACAGAATCATGTCACATATTCTCATCTATTTTTTAAAAATCTATCCTCTTAATGTTTGTTGCTGGCAAAGTAATCTGATTAAACTACATGATTTTACTATAAGAAATGTTGCTTCGTTGCTAATCCTCCTTTTTTGCGATAAGGTCCATCTGGCTTCTTTGCACATCCTTCACATTTCAGGTTTCCAGTGTTAAGAACTTCTAAAGATTGACTTTTCTCTTTTTCCTTGCCTTACTTAGGTAATTACATACCGTACTATAGTACAGATACAGTTGTCTGTTTTCTTCTTAGAATGTGTTCACAAAGCCAGAGGGTTTTCCTGGCGAACAGTTTACTCTCAAATACTAAAATTGAAAGAGAGTCAGGCGTGGTGGCACACACCTATCATCCTGGCACTGGAAGACTGAGGCAAAAGGATCACAAGTTTGCGCACAGCCTAGGCTATAAAACAAAATGGACACTGACTTGCTAAAGATGTACAGTTAAATGTCATTGCATACCCTCAAAGTCAGGAAAGTGGCAACAGCAAGATTCTTGTCCTTAGTAAAGGAAGATAGCGAAAATAATTCCTTATTCTACATCTCAATAGATTAAATCTTTCCAGGAATGTTTATTATGTAAAGATAACTTTAATTATTCATATAAATAATTTGCTCTGCATAACTGACTTATCATGCATATTAATAGCATCTTTGGGGGAATTGGGTTGTGTAACTAAATGGTAGAGCACACGCCTAACACACTGAAGGCGCTGGATTCTGTCCCCAGCTCACAGAAAAGAAAGCCTGCAATGGAAGGGTTTTTCTTTAACTCACTGAAACTAATGCCTGGAGGGAGAGAGAAGACAGTGTAGGCATGAGAAGTGAGGTGGCCCAAGTGATAGAACATTAGCTACAGTTTCTTATAGCAAAATTGTGTCATTGTAGGTTTATAATCAAATAAAAATGAAAATGTATTTTTATGTTTAATATAAGCATATATCTGTACAGTTGAATTGAAAGTTATTGCTTATTTGTGACTATCAAAATGTGACTTGAAGAGTATAATTCATAAACTTATTCTGTTGATTCTACTGTCATAGACAAATTGATAAAAAGTATCTTAGCAATTTAAATATCATTATTCTTTGTAATTTTTTTAACAGAAGGGGATGAACTGGTAGTTCCTGAAACATCAGATAACAGTCGGAAACAAATGGTTAGAAATATCAACAACAAGCGCCGTTATTCCTTCAGAGTTCCAGAGGAGGAAAGGATGCAGCAGAGGAGGTAGATATGTAATGTAGACTTACATCCATCCATGTCTCCCGCATCTGAAGAACCATCTGGTGGTATGGTGTGGAAGGAAAATTTTTCTTTCTTTTCTTTTTCTAATGTATTTTTAGTACAGGGTCTCACCACACAGATCCGACTCATAGTGATCCTCCTGTTTTCAGTCTCCCAAATGCTGGAATTTCAGGCACGCGCCACCACACCCAGTCTCAATCTTCATCTCAGCGCGCCCTGGGGCGGGGCTGGCATAATACACCAGGAATTGAACCCCGGTCCCTGCATCTGCCTAAGCAGGCACTCTAATTCACTGAGCTATCTGGCTGACCCTGAAACAAAATTTTGATACCTGAAAATATGTATTTTTATGTATGACTGAAAACTGTAGGGCTGCAGGGGTAACTTGCGTAACGTGTGGCTTTAGTCCTTAACACCACCAAAAAACTACAAAAATGAATGTAGCCTCTCATTCAGAATATATTAAATAATATTCTCAAGGTTTTGAGAGTACACTGGATTGAATTCCATATCTTGATAAACTTCTGTATGTATATAGAGTTTTAGAAATGTTTACTTTTTTTACAATATAAGTGTGCATATAGTAAACCTGTATATGCTTAAGAATGCCAGATTAACTGTTCTCTTTATAAGCAGATCTCAAGTACGTGCAAAAAATTTTTAAATATATACACAAAATGTTTAGACTTACCTGTAAAGCAGATATTAGGTCATTGATACACAAATATTATAGAAGGGTCCTTTTGGACTGGGAATGTAGGTCAGTGGTAGAGCACTTTTCTAGCATGTGCAGGGCCCTGGATTTGATCCCTAGCTCTGAAAAACAAAAATAAAAAAATAAAATGATCCTCTCTCTTTTCCCAACCAAAATCATGGTATTTTATTTAAATTAAAAGACAAAATATTCTAGGGAGATGAATCATTAACTGAGTATATTGTTATTCTAATATCCAAATTAACATAATTAATTTTTAAATATAAAAAATAAAATTAATTTCTAACTTACCTAGTTTGATAATGGAAAAAGTATCTAAACAGGTGTTTGTCTTACAGGGAGATGCTGCGAGATCCAGAAATGAGAAATAAATTAATCTCTAACCCAACTAATTTTAACCACATAGCACACATGGGTCCTGGAGATGGAATACAGATCCTGAAAGACCTGCCAATGGTAAGAAGGAAAGAGGGAGAATAGACTTGAATGCATACATAGATGGCACAGGCTATGTTAATATAATAAAACATTTCTCAGAGTGTCACACTATGTTTAAAATGCATGAAGACATATTTGATGAAAAAAAAATTTACATGTCTGTCAAAAACCAAACAAATATTCTTCCATACCCTAGAAATTTCTCTTATACCTAAATGTACTATTGTTGATGGAAGAAAGTGCCACACTTAGAGAGGTTGTATACCAAGTCACTAAAATTTTACTAAGTTGAGGACAGATATTGGGCCTTTTTCTCTCAAGAAGTCCAAATTAGTATGGTCATTAATAGTCATGCCTCGCAGCTAACTGAAGTTAGATTGTTTTCCTTTGCCCAACTGCAAGTATGTACCCTAATAAACTGTACATAACAAGCACAAAGGAAAACTGTTGTGTTTTAACAGTATGGATTGTATTGTCAGACCCATTTGTATTGAGCTTAAAACTATTAGTGGAATTAGGTAATCATCTGGGTTCTGCTTGTATTTAGCATTGCAGTACTACAAACTGTTAAAACTTTAGTGTGACTCTTTTAAACAATAGAGATGGTTGTTAAGCTTTGTATAGAATTTTAAGTATAGTTTATATTTAATGGCAATTTGGAGATAATTTGTGAAACTTGACCTAAATCTCTAAGGAAATTGTTTTAAATTAACCATATTATCAACACTAGTATGACAGAAGAGCTGCAAGAAGAAGTAGTTTGATGTGCAGTCCGATTTCTAACATAAAAATTAAATTATAAAGGGCATTTTGCTTCATTTTAAGGGAAGAAAACATTAAGTCTGCATTCCTTTGTGCCCGAGTACTTTGCTGGAATATCACAGTTAACAAGCTGGTCCAGCTTTCTCATTTTTATTTTTTCTTCATCAAGAAATTATTATGATATAGTAATGTACCTCCCTTTATGGAGTCCAGATTATTCACAGTAGCACTTTTCCTTTTTGAATGGGCATTTTTATCACACATATGAATAGTATTTTCATTCAAATGGAATAGTTTCAGCTGGGCATGGTGGGTGCACGCCCATAATCCCAGCATTTGGGAGGCTGAGGCAGGAGGCTTGCCACAAGTTCATGGTCTGCCCGGGCTACTTAGTGAGCTCAAGGTCAACCTGGAATAGATTACAATACCCTATCTCAAAAAAAGACAAAGAAAGAAAAAAAGGAAAGAAGGAATAGTTTCAGTACAGTATTTTAATAAAATATTATTCTGTTTATTGTTCTGCTGTTATCAGATGAAAATCAATTTGCTAATGTTCCACAGTTGTTTTAGACCTTCATATACAATAAGAATAGGTAAAAGAGCAGATTTCAAACATGGTAAGAAATTTTGCTGGCGTATCCCTCCTTTACTTTTCTCCCATCACCATACTACCACTTAAAATAAGTCAATATTTTTTGTTTATTTATTTATTTTTTTATGGAACTGGGGATTGAACTCAGGCCCTTGCGCTTGCCAGGATAAAATATTTTTATTACTAAACAAATTTAGATAGAATTTCCCAAAGACTCACCCCCACCTGGCTCCATGACACATGACCTTCTGTGCTGGCTGCTGATTCTAAGTCGACCTTTTGATTGTTAGTACTTGTCATCTGATTGTTTTTAACCCGTGCCCACCTTATTGGTTCTTTTAGGTATTAACACTGACTTTTTTTGTGCTCTAGCAGTTCAGTCCAGGTTTTAGTGTACCTCCCATTCCTTACATGTTTTCTCATGATACAAGCACCTTCACATTGCCAGGTGACCCAATGATGGATGTTTTTGAAACCTCCTTCTTCACCTGGATATGTAGTATGCATCAAAGATTTTCTGTGTCAGAATTCCTGTTGTTCACAGCTATGTTATTTTCACATGATTTTTCTCATTTCATGGCAAAAGGATATATAAGCTGAGGCTTTTATAGATATCCATTTACTTACCTAACAAATGTTTCTTGAGCACTTACTCTCACTTTCTGCCCAGGACCATGCCAATCTGAGGGTAGATGTTGGTAAACAACACAGTAATATGCATGTCTGAATATAATAATAATAATAATAATATGCATGCCCTTATTGAAAAGTTTATGGCCTTATATGTATTTTCAGATTTTGATATGTTCTTTCTACTGAAAAGCAATTCTGAACAGTTTCCAAAAAATAAAGATGAGTTAAATTCATCTGTTAACATATATAAGAGCTTTCAAGTACCAAAGCCATGTGTTACCTGTTGTCTGTGCGAAGAACATGTGCCCCGTTTTTGTGTTTCGACTTACACAAATCAGTATGTTTTCCTGTGAAATACTTATGAGCATAGAAAGCTCATCAAATCTCTTTAAAAGCTAATATCATTTCTTTTATGTGAAATGATCCTGAAATAGTAATGTTGTTTCTTAAATATAGAAAGGGCAATAACCTAAAGGAGTCATTGTATTTTCTTATGTCCTATGTCACAGGTGAACCATTTATTTGTATCTTAGTGAGCCAAAGAATATTAGCAGTTAATGTAAGGCTTATATGTATGTCTTACAAAAATATACTGAGTCACTTTTCTTGAAACTTTTTTATCACTTATATTATTCTGTAAGGTCTAGGAAAAGAGGACAGGTGGGTTTTTTCCTCTAACTCATACAAAAATAACATATTACTTCTGTACTTCTAGCATAGTATATCTTATCCATTCATAATATTGTTAATAAGATTTAGCTCAGTGTTCTCTTAGGGCGTCCAAAAGTAATTTTTCTTCTTGGACTGGGCTATATCTCTGTGGTAAAATACTTGCATAGTATGCATGAAGCCCTGGGTTCCATCCCTAAAATCTCCTCCCACAACCAATAAAATAAAACATAATAATAAGTTTGCTTCCTTAAAATCAAAGTTACATGTATTTTCCCATTTCCATTGCAAACAACATTAGCAAGTACTATACTGATTTAGTCATATCTGTACAGTAAAACAGTATCTTGTATGGAAGTTTTCCTTTGAAGCCCTGGTAATTCCCAAGATATTTTTACACAGCAAGCTCATCTCGACTCATGAGAACAGAATGGCTGTTCTGGATCCAGTCAGCATTGTCTCTAGGACATCAGCCACCCTCCGCCTCAAATGAAGGGACTGTGAATTCAGAATCAGTTCCTCTTCACAGACTAAACCTTGAAAATCCCCGTTATGAAAAGTGTTTGACTACTGATTGGTGCTCCCTAAACAATCAAAATAGTGACTTTATCTGACAATAAGAGTTCTTGACTTTGGAGGCTTTTTTACTTTATCTTTGCTATTACATTATTCTGCTTTTAAAAACTAGAACATTGAAAGGAAGGCTTTTCCCTGACACAAACTTGTTCCTTTAGGTGTGTATACGGAAATAAGTTTGTGCTTTAAAGTAAACCAATAATTAGTATATGAGGTTTCCCTGTAGGTACTATTTTTATTATAGAAAAATGTGAGTAATGAAAGCCAACACATATCACAAGCATAGAAATACAGTACTAGAAAATGTTTCTAATGATTTTAGATTCTAAAGAAAGTTTCATAACACATCTAGTTAAAAGCTGCTATAGAGTCTTTAATTTTTTGCTTTTTCTGTACTTAATGATTTTGGTAGATTTTTGCCATGTTTTGACTATATCACATAAGAAAATCCCAAACTAAACTCTGAAGGTTTCGTTTATATTTAAAAGTCCAATTTCTATTCATTTAATTATATTAATAAGAGGATAAGTTTATAAGAAGAATGATTGTTTACAAGTCAGCTGTTTAAGTGACTGGCAAGAAGATTACCAAACCTAAGTCCTAAAAGTATTTCATTAAGGATTTGGTACTGATGTAAGAAGAAACTACTTTGTTTTTTTCTGCATGCATGTTGTCTGAAATGTCACACATAACTATTGAATCCACCGTCACCTTATCACCTTTTTTCTTTTCTGTTGTTTTTGATAGCCAGGTTTCCCTTATCCATCCCCTCATCATCACTCCGGTCTGATCTCCTCTCCGATCAACTTTGAGCACATCTATCACATGACTGTTAATTCTGCTGAAAAATTTCTCTCTCCTGATTCCATAAACCCTGAATATTCCCCGTCTCTGCGCTCTGTCCCTGGTACACCAAGCTTTATGACTCTGAGGGTATGAACAGCTGAGTCAGGTGTTAACTTTTACTAACTATGTGAGGTTTCCTGTTGCCTGGCCTAATCAGTAATACTGCCGAAATGCTACGACTTTGTGAATGTTTTCCTTTCACCTGTTTCTCTTCTGCCAAACTTCTCTTACTCTTTCTCTTCCTTCTCTGTTTATCTTCTTCCTCCTCTTCCCCTTCTATTTCATTTCTTCCTTTAAAGAAAAAAAAAATGGAGAAATACATAGGACTTCAATTTTTTATTTTTGAAATAGTATTAAGGTTTATCTGAGTTTGATAAGAAATTTTCCCATTATGGTATTTCTATTACACATGCCATCATAAAAAAAGATAACCATTGAGTGGTTCTTTATTTTGTTAAAGCACACAGAAAAGGGATGCCTGAATTTCTGAGTTTTTTATAGCTCATTACCCTATCACCAGTACATGTCAGATAATTTTTTTCATATTGAATGAGGTTGAAGTCTGGAATTGTGCCTATTCTAGCTACAGTAAAGCTTCATTTGAAAACTTTAAAAATTTCCAGAGTATTATTACATTCAAAATATATATTGTATTTAAAGGTAATGTATTCCAAAATACATTCATAACAGAAAAAAATTTTGCTAATGTACAGTTTTGTAAATTATTTTGTTACTGATTTGCATTTAATTCCAACTGTGGTCCAAGAAACCCCAAGAGGAAAAACAATGCAGATCCTGTAGGACTGGGCATCTGCTCTCCATGCCATTTGTTTCCTTGCAGTTAGCCCTCTGTTTTCATTAGGAGCTTTGCAGTCAGGTAGAGAGTGGCTACTAAGCTGAATAGCCATGTTTTTATCAAGTAAACCAATGTTTGAACTAAATTCAAGGAAGTTAGTTTTGCAGATAATAAAATATCTGGATTATATCACAGAGACTGTTCCACAGTGCCCCCAGCTTAGAAAACTAGTAGCACCAATATTTTTATTTGTGTAGATAGTTAAAATAATTTTCAATAAGAAAATCATAGGATGAGAATTTTTTATTTGTATTATAAAATTTCAACTATGGGACTAGGAATATAGCTCAGTAGCACAGCACCTGTCTGGCAAGCACAAGGTCCTGAGTTCAATTCCCAGTACTCAAAAAAAGCATTCAGTTGTTTTAAATGTCATTGTATTGACACTAAATTATATCACTTTAGTTTCTTGCTTGAAAAAATCAACTGTGACAAAATAAGCCTTAGTTTGCTTGGTAACACTGCAGACAGTCGATTCCAGTGGAAGGCTGTATAAATCAACCAAGTGTTGATTTATATCATATAAAACTTGATACAAGTGTAAGGTTAGTTGTCTTTTAGTAAATCATTGTACCATTAGCAGAAATTTTACCCTAATCTTAGGCATATTTGTAACTAGAATGATCAAAAATCTTAAAATTTTTTACTTTCTAATGAAGTTTATTTAATTTTAATAGACTAAGCTTTTAAAATCATTTTTCTGTGTATAATTCTTTTATTTGTCAGCATTACTAAGAAACTTGTTTCATAAGCTTAATCTTTGCCATTTCTTTAAGGTAGACAGTTTATAGAAAAGGACAGCACTAGCACGTTATAAGGTTTATAGACAAATCCATACCAGAATGTGCAGCTTGAACCTGATACCCCCATCTCTTCTGCACTTTCCTTGGCTGTGTTGTGCACTACGCTTGTGTCTTACAGGTTTGCTCCTGTACATGTGAAATCTCAATTAACAGCATTGACTGTTTCAGATTTAAATCTTTCGTTTTCCTGGGGAGGTGGAGGGAAGTAAAGCATTTGCTTTACCACACTAAGAATTACATGGACTTTGCAAATTTGGTATATGAACCAAATGGCAGTGGTTGACTTGGGAGCCAGCTGGCCGGCTTTTAGTATGTGAGCCTCTTCAGAATGCATAGTTCGGAGATTTTAAGTGGCGCTGCATTAGTGCCTGTGACCTGGTTGCTAGCTGTAGCTGTGCCTGATGACTGTGCCACGGCCTTCTCAGGTGTATACAGACACTCGGCACAGCAGCAGCACCAGGGCCAGGGCCAGGGCCTGTCCTAGGGGCCTCGTGCCTGCCTGGCAGCTGAGGGCTGAGGTTCTAGTTCTAGACTTTTATTATAATTACAAATATATTTTAGGTGCATTACTGCATTTCTTTATTATTGCTTCCAAATAACCTCTAAAGCCATAAGTATTTGTGCTCGTTGCATTGTATCCTATGTTAAATCATAGAATACTGACCTAGTACGACAGAGAAGACAGTCAGTAGTTCTTTTGCTGTTAGCATATGAATCAGGTTATTTGAAGAACTGCCCCTATTTCATTCATGGATGCCAAGAAAATGTTATTCTTTCCAAACAATAAAAGTAAAATGGACTTTATAGCTTTAAAACTCACATGACATACTTACACCCAAATACACTTGTGACAGCAAGCTGGTACAATACTGTGTATTCTACAGGAAGAATCATAATTTGAAATGCATGAACTATATTACCAATATAGTTAGTTAATTCTAGTACTTGAAGGAGGAAATTGTAGCTATAAGCCATTCACTTATTCAGCAAATACTTTTCAGCAACTGTTTTACATCCTAGAGTTTAGCATGGTCATAATTTCAGTAACTGTAAGAAATGACAAGATGACTAAAGCTACAAGGCTAAGAACAGAAATGAGCTGCACTTCCTAAGCAAACAGGGCAAACTGGACTCTCCAGGTGCAGTCCTGTTGGGAGTGAGCCTGTGTGACTCATAGTGTGCTAATTTTCTGTGTTTAAAAGGAAGGCATAAGGACACTTAAGGAAATCAGTAAAATGTAACTTAAGCACCTAGGCCTTTCTCTTGCTGAAACTTGTAATGCATTCAGATAAAATTATTAAAACTGAATTAACTTTTTTTTTTTTTTTTTTTTTTGGTGGCGGAACCAGGGATTGAACTCAGACCCTTGCACTTGCCAAGGAAGTGCTTGCTTATTCTACTGAACCATCTCCCTGGCCCCTTGAATTAACATTTAATAGCATAAGTCATCAACATACCTAAGTCATATCATGAACAGTATAAATATTGGTGTGGGCTACTAGAAGAAAAAGTAATATTTTATAACCCCAAATTGATTAGAGAGGATTTCCTGCTTTTGGGTCATAAAATGAGGCAAACAATTGTAACATTTTAAGATAATTAGCTCTATGCTCTATTGCATTTGGAAAAAAGGCATAATATAGCTGTTGTGGCCAGATAATTAAAAAATTGTGTTGAAAGAAAAGATAAAAGTGCTTGCCAGGGTCCTGAGTTCAATCCCCGGTACCACCAAAAAAAAAAAAAGGTAAAAAAAGAAAAGATAAAAGTCATACCAAATTGATAACAGTATCTGGTGAGTTCACAGAAAATGTTCTTTGTTTTATGATTTCATTATTATATATTTGGTCCACAATCCATGAATATTACCTTTAAAATCAGGCTAAAGCAAACACTCCTAATGATAGAAGTACTTAGAAAATTAGTAGTTCATAAATAGATTTTCCAATCACTTCATTAATCATTGATCACAGATCACACTATTGTTTTAATTTTAAGTGTAGAAACAGTAAAGGAAGACCATCTTCTCATAAAAGGAAGTAACGGGGCTCAGCTGTCTAAAGCGCCTGTTTAGACTAGCGCACAGGACTGCCAGTCAGTCCTGGGTACCATGTACCGTGACAGCCCTCCCCCAGGCTGGGCTGGGCCAGCCACAAAGAAAGACAGTAACACACGCACCCTGATTCCATTAAAATAACTAGCCTTCTTTAATAAATTGATCCTTTGGAAAAGTCACAAAACTTGAAGTTTAGACCTCTTTTTAATGTAATTGTTTTCATTTTATTTTCATTATAGAGTAATGTTCTTGCTTAATGCATGTAAAAGTTGTGACTGCTGCCCTCCCAGCAGAATTGCTGTGGCTGAAACTACCAGCAGGGTCAGAGTAATGCTTAGCAGAACAGGAGAGGACCTGCACATAGGTGGGCTGCTCCAGGTGCTTTACTCTTGCGGTATTAGGGGTGTGGCCCTCAGAAAAGCTCTGTGAAATGGGTATTATCCTCAGATACAGTCTAGGAAGCCAAGGCTTGGTGTTGTATCAGCCAGGGCCTGCCAGTAGTAGATGGAGCAGCACAGATGTGAATATGCCTGCATCCTTCTCCACCTGGTTTGCTGACTACCAGCTTAGTGATGGAGAGGGCAGGCTGTTGGGAAATAGGTACTGTAGGCTAGCAAATCCCCTTATTTTTGTTGTCATTATTAGAGAAACTAATAAGGAGTTAGAAGATACATAGATAGAGATACAGATATTCTGTGGTGCCTCAGCTCATGAACTTAATAAATTCTGGCAAGATGGCCATGTTCATGTTTGTGTAGGAAAGATGGCCACAGTTGTGTGTCTGTCTCCCAATGCAGAACTTGAAGCAAAACAAAATTTTGCCAGACACTTCTGTTTGCAAATTTGCAAACAAAAGCATTCATGAACCAAGTTACCACTGTGTATATATATTCCATGCACTCATAAATTCTGAGGAATACAGATACATTGGATCAGAAAATGCTTGTAGGAATTTGGGGTTATGTCCGCAAGTAGAGCAAGCATAGTGAAAGGTAAAAGAGATACTAATAATATAGTACGTGTAGCTTGCCTGCTTGAGGATTTGTAAGGATTATTGAGGGGCTAGGGATTTAGCTCATTGATAGAAAGCTTGCATAGAAAGCTAGAAGCCTAGTTTGGTCCGTGGCACCAACAACAAAAAACAAACCTCACCTAAAGAACAATTTAGCAACAACAAATACATATAATTGGAATTGGAATATTTTTCTTCTCTGGACTTTTGTCAGCCCTGACATCCTTCTTTTTGAGTCTTAAAAAATTGGACTGATATGGGGCCCGGGAGATGACTCAGTAGAATAAGCGCTTGCCTGGCAAGCTCAAGGGCCTGAGTTCAATCCCTGGTTCCACCAAAAAAAAAAAAAAAAAAATTGGACTGATAAAGAAGTCTTCAAACTAATAATCACTAGTTACAATGTGTCGCCCACATTGGTGATTCTTGCAGCACTGTGTTTCTGACATAGTTTCTGACGCTGTCTTGGCGAGAATGTAATCCTCCACATGCACTTCCTAAGCTATTGTGAGTTACCCTAAGCAAGTAAAAATCTCATACAGTGAGAGCTGTATTCTCATACTCTGCAAACGTCCATGTAATTCTACACTTCACCGTGACATCTAACCACATAATTTGACTTACCATTTTCACAACCAAAAAAATTATTTATTGATGAGTATTTTAATAAAAATAAGTACTTAATCTGTATTGGGTGAAATTTATTTCATTGTAGGGTTTTGTTTTGTTTTTCCTTATGTGTAGGAGGGATTATGGGATCTGCTTTTCTATACTCAGTATCTTTCTGGTCAAGATAGTGTTATTGTTCTATAATTATAATGAAATGTAGACATCACTGCCAACAAGAGTTTCTTTCTGACTGGAGAATGCATCTTTTGCGATTCAGAACCCTCGTCCTCAGGAAAGCCGGACAGTATTCAGCGGCTCCGTCAGCATCCCATCCATCACCAAGTCCCGCCCAGAGCCAGGCCGCTCCATGAGTGCCAGCAGCGGCCTGTCAGCAAGTAAGTGCCCAGGCTGGTGCGCTGGCACCTCCTGCTCTGCGAGCCCAAGTCACTCACACGTCCTCAGTACTCAGTACTTTCCTACTTAGCATTCATGGCAGTAGTTACCCTCAGCCGTGTCTCAGCCCTTGCTGAGGAACAGTGCACTTGTTAAGAAAACAGCTCAAGAGCCCTTCATCGGGGGCCCAGCCCTAGCTCAGTTCTTTAAGTGGCTGCTTCCACAATGCTGGCAGCCTCAGTTTGCTGTAGTTCGATCCCCACAACACTCCAGCCATGCCAAAGTGCCCTGAAGGAATTCAAGGAGCAAAAAAAAGAAAAAAAAAAAGAGCCCTTCATCTAGTGTGCAGGCCGTCTGTGAGGCAGATACAGCTGCAGACAATGGCAGTGAGTGTGCTGATGGACTAAGCAGGGTAACAAGAAGCTTTCATGGATGAACTTGTACTTAGAATAACTAGGAAAAGTATGCCATTCGCTACAGGTGGCATCATGTTTGAGACATGTCAGTTAACTGAGAGAAGGCCATGTGGCTGCATGGTAGTGGTAAGAGAATGACAAAAGAATAAGAGAGGGAGAGGTGGCCAAATGCCATATTAACAGGTACTTGGAGACCAGGACAGGAATGTTTCATTTTAAACAAAATGCCCCAAGAATCCTTGAAAGAACTTAGTAGGAAAGAACCCTGTGGAGTTCCCACTTGTGGCCATGCCTCTGGTGGCTAAGCACAGAGTGGATTGAAGGCAGACGGGTGCATGACCTTATCCTGATAGCAGGCTCTGGGACTGGCCACGGGAAAGCCCAGCAGGCTGGGAATATAGCAGGGGAGGAGAAGAAAAGTGGAGAAAGAAGGCAATGGAGTTGCAATGTTTTCAAAGGTGGAAACAGACTTTCTGAATCAGCTGTGAGGAAGGGAGGCCATAGGTGATACCATTGGCTCCGTCAGCTGAGGGTGAAGCTGGGGCTGGGCAGGACATTCCAGGCACATGCAAAGGTCCCAGGGTAGGAAAAATCAGCACATCTGAGTAACAAAAAAGGACCTGGGACAGATAAAAATATACCCTGGTATCATGAAATCACGCTAACACCTCATCCAATAAATATCTGAGGCCTGTAAGACACCAGCTGCTCTGATACAGGGCCTAAAACTGCTTTCAAATGGCACAGACTTCACTTTTATCCTTTTTCCCCCTGTTTACCTTGAACTGTTGCGCCTCTCTCCTACGCCTTTGTGTGGAAGCCTGAGCTAAGGGACATTATAAAGATAAAAACATGCTTCCAGGAGTGCTTGTGTTTGGCTGTGGTGAGGAGCAACTTTGTTGTTGGGCAGGAAGCTGTCTGCCTAGAAAAGATGCCGTCTACTGAGTCAGCCCAGAGTTCCAACAGCTGCCTTTCCGGGGTGAGGAAGGCACACATCTCGAGTTCACTGCCATCTTTTGTCATCCCTGGGTGCCAGCAGTGAAAGTGTGGCTTCTGAAATAATCCTGTCGTTTCTGCCTGGGGGAAGACTGTCCTAGCCAAAGGTCTCTTTCCTGCAACTTTCGTGGGTGTGTGCTTCCCCAACAGCATGGCATTGCGGGGGCACAAGTGCCATCCGCGTGTGTGTCCAGTGTAACCTCAGGGAAACCTTTCTGTGCTCAGGAAAAATTGATCTTTGAGAAAAACTATACTATACTATGCCAAATTTATGTACTGCCCTCTGTTTTTGAAGGATCTGTGGAACAGGCAGGAGTATTACAGCCTAGTCTCAGGGCTGATAGTGTCACTAATGACAGGAGCACATTCCAAGAAACACGATTTGAGATGAGTTCCTGGCCAGGCAGGCATCACAGCAAGTACTTTCACAAAGATGGTGTGAGAGCACCATTGTTTATGGGGTTGGTCCCTCATTGACTGAAATGCCATGTTGTGACACGGTTGTGCTGTTTCTTTGAGGGAGGGAACTTCCTCAGTGTGTGACTAACGGGTTTTGAAGGGGTCTTCAGCTGACAGACAGAATTTCAAGTGCCTGAGATGTAACATTCTCCCCAAGTGGTCCGGAGCCCCTGTGTGTACTGTCTGCTTCATTGAAAAATAGAGTTGGAAACACCACCACCTTGTGGCTGCACATTTGCGGTGCATTTCAGCAGTGACTGGACTTGAGGCGCGCTGACCTGAGGGTGCTCCACAGTGGAGCCAGGCGCTCCTCTCCCCCTCCCCAGAATTCAGGTTTCTTCTTTCATATATTTTAGAAAGGACCATGCCATGTGTTATGTTATATTCGTAGGAAAATGTGGGCTTGTATGACAAGCACATTAATACTTAATAGAGCAAAAATACTGACAATCCACAGGATAAGTAGGTAATACACTCTTTATAAATAGAGCCTATACTTACCCTCCAGCCAGTTCAGATGAGGTTGTGTTATCACATGGGTTGGGATAAAATGAAAACCACCTGATCTCAGGGTGTTGGCATCTGTGGAACTGCAGATAGACATAAGACCTTGTAACAGAGCCCTCCTTAGAGGGGCTGAACGAGGATCGCCACAGCTGCTGATGTGGAAACCACGCTAAGTGCGAGGCTCTCGTGCCATCAGGGCCCTTCATGTAGCAGGCCTTGTCCCAAGCCATTCATAGAGAAGCCTCTGAGGAGCTCTCGCAGGCTTCTGCTCCTAGAGCGGCTCCTGCTGGCTTCAGGAGGAGCCCAGCTCTTGCATAGTGTTACCAAGACGGCCAGCCCAGAGAGGGGCAGGAAGCAGAAGGGGGGGAATTTGGCTGTCAGCCTCCTCAGAGAGCTGAAGCAGGAGGATCACCAGGAACTTGGGGCCAGCCTGGGCTCCACAGTGAGTTCAAGGACAGTCTGACCTACACAGAAAGTAGTTCAAAAAACAATAATGATGGAAAAACTAAGTTGGGTTGCCATGACAGCTGGTCTCCGAGGTGTGACCAGATTGCAGAGGCTGGGCTGAGTGTGGCCGGCAGCTGCACCTGCACGCTCTGTACTGCCCCCCAGCCCTTTGTTGTCATGGCAACCCAACTTAGTTTTTCCATCATTATTGTTTTTTGGTTTTTTGAACTACTTTCTGTGTAGGTCAGACTGTCCTTGAACTCACTGTGCAGCCCAGGCTTGCCCCAAGTTCCTGGGGATCCTCCTGCTTCAGCCTCTTGAGTGCTGAGGGTACAGCTGTTGTGCCATAATGCCCAGCTATTATTTTTATTTTCTTTTTTTTAAGATTTAAGTGTAACTTCTCTTTGAAAACAAAGAATCCAAAATTTTTAGGTTTGGGGGTGTTTTTTTTTTGTTTTGTTTTTTTTTTTTGGGGGGGGTTTTTTAGCACTAGGATATGACCCAGTTCTCTTTCTTACAGATAATTACTAGGAAGGAGGTGGCAAGTACACTCTTGTGTAAAACCAGCCCCATACCCTCCTGGCCTGCATTTATTCTGCATCGACTAAATGTTCTGTTGTTTGAACAAAAGTCCTATGAGAGAGAATTTGTTTTATCTATAGGTCAGAGAATTTATTCAGAAGGGTAAAGAAACTTGCCTGAGGTAACCCAGTGGATAAGGAGAGTCTGACAGCTTGTATTTTCAATTCAGGACAAAATGTAAAAGTAACTTCTACAACTTTTCTAAAAAACTGAACACTGATGCTTGCTTTGGCAGCACATATACTAAAATTGGAACGATACAGAGAAGATTAGCATGGCCCCTGCGCAAGGATGACACGCAAATTCGTGAAGCGTTCCATATTTTTCCTAAGATGTTTGATATGCAGACAGATAGTAAGGTTAAGCTTAACAGCCTAAGTTGTATGGTAATAACTATAAGCTTGTCTT
>NW_004524593.1:8256492-8276398 GCF_000260255.1 Octodon degus | reverse complement strand
CCAATACTATTATGGACTACTGGACTCTTTTAGAATATTTTGCTGAGTTTACACACCTATAATATTCAAATAATGGAACTTAACGAAAAAAGGGTATACAGATGAATGTCCATTTTGTATCTGTGTATTAAAAGTGGTTAGGACAGATATATAGTTGCATTCTCTTAATGAATAGAGTGATTTGTTCTAATGGTGTTTGTAAATAGGATATCAGGTCCACAACTTGTACAGCAATTAACCACTAAGAAGAATGTATGCAGTGTGTTAATTATTGAAACTGTCCAACCAATTTGATTTGAAACTGTCTCATTGCTATTTGTTTATCAATAAAATTATGGGGGGAAAAAAATCAAGTGGGAGACGCTGCTCTAGTTGCTTCAGCCCAGTGCCCAGGCATGTATTTTTTTAAAGCACCATAATAATGCGGTGTGCAGTTTGTAGCCTACTCTGGTAGTGCTGGCCCCTGCGAGATGTTGTGGTGTCAGGAAGATGCAAGCCTTTGACAGAAGCCTTCCTGGAACCTACTATGAAAGCCAGGAAGGGTGGTCGTGGTGGTATTAGCAAGACGCAGCCAGTCCGCGGGCCTTTGAGAGCACGTAGGGTGCTTGTTGCTACATCCATGTGGTGTGCTGTGATTAGTCCCCTGTTGGCAATTTCATTGAGTTCTTAATGTAGTAAACAAAAGTATTTAGGGCTGGCCAAATAGGTCAGTGGATTAAAGCACCTGCAAGCAGGGACAGGGGCTGGGACTTAGGGTTCAATCCCCGATCCCCTGCCTGCTCCCCCCCCACCACACTGAGATGTAACTGAGACCGGGTATGGTGGTAAGCACCTGTAATCCCAGCTCTTGGGAGGCTGTAAACAAGAGGATCACTATGAGTCTGATCTAGTAGTAAGACCCTGAATACCCTGTAGATCCTTCTCTAAAATACCAAAAAAAAAAAAATGTTTAAGCAAAAAGCTCAAATAACCACACCCTACATCTTAGAGTTGTACTAAAATTTCAGTATTTCAGTACAGTGTCTGGGAACTAGAGGTCCTATTATTGAAGTTCAGCAAGACTAAAAAGCATTGTTTTAGGCAAAACCTAAGGATAGCAGAAAATTGTAAGAGCTTTAAGTGCTAACAGGACTTCCCAGGTTTCCAAGCATTGTTTTTCATTATTAATTGTATTGAGAAACAAATAGCAATGAGACAGTTTAAAATCCGATTAGTAGGACAGTTTCAATAATTAATACATTGCATATTGTTGTCTTTGTAGTGGTTATTCATAGTACAAGAAGCAGACATGATATCCTGTCCAAACAATATTAGTACAAATCTTTCTTCTCATTGAATTAAGAGAAAGTAGCTGTATATCTATCCTATTTTGTGTATAGATACAAAATGGTCCTTCATTTGTATCCCCTTTTTTGTTTAGTTTTGTCAGAGATGGGTATTCCCTTGCCATTTAAATATTGTAGGTAGTGAATTCAGCAAAACGATCCAATATAGTCCAGTAGTCTATAATAGTAGTGGGTTGTCCATAGGACTGGCAATGTCAATAGTTGTTGCCTTGAGCCTTTTACAGCTCAGCCTATTAATATGGCTTTACTTTTCATACTTCATTTTTATACTTTTCTGCTGGATGTTTAAGACCAAGATTCTTTTTTTCATGAATGCTTCTGGTCCCCGTTTTGTGTCCCAACTCTGAGAACAAGAGTATAATTTTTGTAGAAAACCTCATTTTGAAATCCAGGCTTTTTGTCCTGTGGGGTAAAAGAGCTTGTTTTATGGGTGTGTGTGTGTGTGTGTGTGTGTGTGTGTGTGTGTGTGCCAAGTCCTGATCTGGATCAGCTGCCCTGGCCTAGGCGCGAGCTATCCTGCCTTCTGCATTCCACCATGTCCCGCGAGGCTGGGGGAGCAGCCTCCACATCGCAGGGTGGTGGCACGAGATCACAGGGAGACCACAGCAGGGCAGCCACCGCGGGCAGGAAGGCTCACGAGGGCGTGGTCTGTGGGCACACAGTGTTTGAGATGCAGTGACAGCAGCAGCCGCACAAGGCGGCTGGACTTCAGGATGCTCTGGGGGCCAGGCTGCTGCAGAGGGCTGCCCTCCATCACAGGAGGGGGCTCGGGTGGGGAGGATGAGCAGGCATCTCTGCTGCTGGGCATTCGCTGCAGTACTGTCCTCTCTGCACACTTGAAGTTGCCTTAAATGGTGTCCTCCAGGGTCATCCACACAGAACGGCAGTGCGTTGAAGAGGGAGCTCTCCGGAGGAAGTTACAGTGCAAAGCGACAGCCCATGCCCTCCCCATCAGAGGGCTCTTTGTCATCCGGAGGCATGGACCAAGGAAGCGATGCCCCTGCCAGGGACTATGATGGAGAGGTGAGTGGGCGCGTGTGGCTGGCAGCTTTCTCAGGAGGAGGAGAGCATGGACCCAGGGCACCCCACCGCTTCACTGGAGCCTCTACTGGGTTCACTCCCAGCCAGGGGCACTAAGCTTGTAAGACCAAAGCTTTCCCTGACCCAAAGACTCTGGGTGACTTTTGAATGAAAATGCCTATATCTTCAAGGCCTACAGAAAGGAGTGGGCATTTATTCTGTGCCTCTTAGCTCCCAAAGAGCGAAGTAAAGAAGTCTGACATTCTAGGAGGCTGAAGCAGAAGGCCCCGGCAATGTAGCAACATAGTGAGACCTTGTCTCAAAAAATATTGTGGCCAGCCATGATGCACATGCCATATAATCCCAGGATTTAGGAGGGCTGAGGCAGGAAGATTGCAACAAATTTGAGGTCAGCCTGGGCTATACAGTGAATTCAAGGTCAGTCTGAAATGTCAGCAAATGAATGAATGAATGAATGAATGAATGAATGAATGAATGAATGAATGAATGAAATTCCACATAACTCAGTATGGAGGCCTTAGATTCAATCTTAGTCCTACAAAAGGAAAAAAGACCAGAAGCTCCTTCAGTCAGGGTGGCAGGTGGGACCTGCGGTGACCTAAACACCTTGCTTCTGGCCTTGCAGGACTCCGACTCGCCGAGGCATTCCACAGCATCCAACAGCTCCAACCTGAGCAGCCCCCCAAGCCCAGTTTCACCCCGAAAGACCAAGAGCCTCTCCCTGGAGAGCACGGACCGCGGGAGCTGGGACCCCTGAGCCCCGGGTGCTCTGCCCACACCCCTCCACCACCTTCCCCACTTCCATCTCCTCCTCCACTTTGGCTGGAGCCCAGCAGCGGCCGAGTGGGGCACACGCTTGCAACATGACACTGGCCTGGCAGCACCATGCCCCTGGCCCGCAGCAGCCACGCAGGCCCCTTCCCTGCGGCCGAGGTCGACGGCAGGTCATTCCTGCATAGCGTTGCTTTCAGTCACATTTACTCCCTGGCCCCAAAGGTAGCTTCAGTAGACAGATTACACAGTGTAACTGTACGAGTGAGACTAGACAGGTTTGTTTTCACAGTAGCACCTCACATACCCTCAGAGAGCACCTGGGATTCCGCACCAGAGGGACCCAGCCTGTGGAGGCCACTGCCCTCCTCAGCAATTGTTGTCGGAACCCCCCTGAATCCTCACAGATTAAAACAGTGCATATTTTACTACAGTACAGAGTTTAAATAAATACATAATGTAGAAGTTAAATGCTGAATGTATATAGTCAAAAGAAGCATCTTGTAATCAATGAGATGGATGCATATATCAGAGTGTTTAATTTAAGAGATGTGTTGTTTCTTGTCTATTTCCAAGCTAAGTCACATACAGGGTAGAAAGGCTTCATGCTGACATTGGAAGAGGGAAAGGGGAAAACTGAGGTCCCTGTGGTGCCCCGGCCTCACACTGGTGGCAGGCCATGGTCATCTGGGTCCTTAGGGGACATCTGGGGACACTGGCTTCATTGATTGCAACCTGGGCTCCTAGAGTTGAAACATCTGAAACCACTTGAGCAGTAGCTTCAGAGGCACGCTCACCTGTACCTGGGGCATGTCTCTTTTGGCGATAGAATTGAACCACACTTAGGTATCTTCTGCAGGTGAGTGTAGAGATGCGGTGCCGTCACCCTCTGATTGAGCCCTTCCATCTGAAAGGAGTGTTGTGGCTTTTGCAAGTTCATAAAAAGGTTCATAGAAGTGTTTTTTCTCCTGGGTGAAAGCGAAGTGTTTGTCCCAGGGCTAGGGATGGCTTCTGAACAAGGAGGCTTTTTCCTCAAGGGTGGGTAGGAAATTCTTCAGATGGGCCTGGGGGGAAAGGCTTTTATTACCAAATAATAAGAAACCTCAAAAGCAAGGACTTGAACAGCCTTAACCAAATACTCGTTCCTAGAGCAGTGGTAAGTGGGTGGGATGATTCCTGGGCGCAGTCAGCAAGTGACCCAGGGTGGCCAGCTTCACTGGATGCCCCCTGGCTCAGTATTGCCTTGTTAGTTGTGTTTCCATTTGGATTTCTCCTGCTTTCCAGGAGGAAATGAGGTCCAGAACCAAAAGAACTTAATGCTGTAGTCATTTCACCCTTCAAGCACATGAACAGAGAAAAAATAGCTCATGGAAGAGAATCTGGCTCTCTTTTCACCCAAGTTTCTGGAAGAAATAGAAGCAGGATTTTGTCATTTTCTTAATTTGGCATAAATGAAGAAAATCCTCCTGCAGTTGCCAGCCTGGGTTGCAGTATCTGAGCCTTGCACCACTGGTTTGTGGTGCTTCTCATGCTTTGCCTGATAGCATGCTATAGGGCCCTGGCATCCCCAAATGCATGCCACTTTATGTAGAAGGTTCTCGAGATTCAGCGAGGGAGGAAGGGATCTTTTGGGGGATTATGTGCCCAGTGCTTCTAGCAGTGAACTTTAGACACTCCGACACTGAAGCATTCTGCATTTGTTGCTGTTCAGGTTTGGTTATATTTTATTCTCAGTGGTCACTGTTCCCAGTGTAGCTCTAATCTCCCAAATAGTTTTGCTTTTGGAAAAGAAGTAACATATAAATACTTTATACACCCAAATATGGGGGCAGGGCTCAGAGCTTGAATATTTTTCCCATGTGATTCTTGTGGCTGCTTAAACTTGGCAGAGGAGAGATCCGCTAGCCTGGTGCAGGCGCTGCCCCGGCCAC
Source organism: Octodon degus (assembly GCF_000260255.1). Lineage (NCBI taxonomy): Eukaryota > Metazoa > Chordata > Mammalia > Rodentia > Octodontidae > Octodon > Octodon degus. The sequence goes on along the minus strand of NW_004524593.1, from coordinate 8,271,309 downwards.
GCGCCACCCTGCCCTCTGCTCTCACCTTCGCCGCTCTTCTTTTCCCAGGCCAAGAATTGTAGGGCTCCATGCTAAGCCATTAGTCTGTAGTTCTGCAATGAATTGTGAACTTCTGTTGCCTATAGGTGCTTATTTTTCAAAGTATACTTTTAAAATTAAAATAACAAAACTATCTGAAGGGTAGGCTCCAACACCGTGAGTCCAGCGCCTCCAGGGGCAGGTGAACGAGGAGCCCATGGCCAGCACCACAGCACTGTTTCCCTCAGCAAGCCTAAGCAGACGCTGAGCACAGGATTTGGAGGGAGAAACTACCAGGGCAGTAATTCTTATGGACATTTTCCCAAGGTGATGATCAGCCTTCTGGGCTTATCCCATTCCTAAATCTGAGGCCATGTTCCTTCAGAAGCTTCTGAAAGGTGGAGAATAGGTTCCAAGAAAGGGAAAATGTAAGGACCACTCAGGTCAGTAGCAAGGATCATGGGCTATGTTGCTGCCAGAAGTTGTTTTGTTTTTGTTTTTGTTTTTTTAATGCAGGACCCTTTCCTAAAATGTATGTGGCAATGGGAATTAATTTTTCAGTAGAAAGAAGGAAATGCACTAGAGACATTTCTGGCATCAGTCTGTGTTGATACTTGGTGCTATCTATGTCCAACCAATTTGTTACCTACTCTTGAATTCTGGCTAATCTTATCATGTGCTTTTTGGGTGTATAAAATTACACACACATTTCTTTTTGCCAAAACAAAAACCTTCCTCGTCAAATTGTTGCTAAAGGAGATCTCACTTTAGTTTGATACCATACAGCACCCTGGACACCTGGCAACGTGCATTTTCTCCGGGGGCGGGGGGAGCAGCTTTCTGGCTGTCGGATACAACTGCAGAGGGCCCATCTGTTTGGTTTCCCAAGCAGTCCTGTACCCAAATTTCAGGGGAGAATCTGAAATTCCTGCTGTGTTTACAGCAGCAGTCTCATTTCCAGCTGGCTCAGCCTCACTGTTCACTGTCCTTCCTTAATAGTTAGAATTGTGTTATGTCATTACTTAGTGGCCACATGTGTTTTGGAGAAGAACCAGTTGGTTTGTGTGGAATCTCAGGTATCATTAGGAGAGGTCAGCGCAGGGGGAGCAGATGTCCCAACCCGGAGAGGTGACAGTGACCACACTCTGCTCTCCTAGCCCAGTGAGAACAGCAGAGGCCCACTCCCCCCCATAAACCAAGGGCACTCAGCAACCTGGTGCCCCCTGTGGGTCACTGGGCACATGGAGGCAGATGGGCATGTAGAGAAGCTGCAGGGTATCTCAGTGCGCCCCTTGTAAACGTCTTTCCTTGTCATGACCTCCCTCGTTCCTCAGAGCCAGTGCTGGATGGAAGTGGAGGCAGCCAGGTAAGGAGAGCCCCACTTCGCAGTGCTGGGTTCCTCTCCCTTCCTTGGGGCGACACCATGCGACATAGGCACTGCAATTATGGGGACACTGACCACCACAAATCAACCTTGATGTCTCATGAAAACAAAATGACCTGCCTTTTTATTTGATAGTGTATCATTTATTTTATAAATTTTTAGGGATTTTTTTTCTCATTGTAATATTATTGTACAGTTTTGCATGGCCTGGATGTAATCATTTTTGTTTAGAATATAATGCTGACCAATATGTGTTTATGGAAGGGGAAAAAGATATGCTTTGGCCTCTTATCACTTATTTTGTTTGGTTTTATACCCTCCGTGTCTTAGGGAACTTTATTAAGAGATTCTCTGCTACCAAACCATGATGTGGATTCTTTTGCACAGAACTATTTAAGGTGGGATAGTCAAAAATGTTAACAAAAGACTCCTCACCAGTCATTTTATGTTGGTATCACTTAATATTAACCAGACTTGGATGTACTGCAATAAAACAGGGAGCTGTTCAGCCTGAGCCTTTTGTCTTTCTTTCCCGGCCTATGAGTCCGAGCAGTGGGAGGGTGCCCGACTCGGGCTGACCGGAGCCTGCCGCAGGGCCCTCGCCAGCAGGGCCTCCCTGCACTCCGGGGGATGCGGCCGAGTTGCCCTCTGGTTCCCGTTCCCTCTTTGGAGCTCCTGTGAGAAGTGTCAGCCTCCTGTGAAGCTGCAGTTCCCCTCTGGTGAGAGCTTCCTGATGGCTGTGCTTCAGTCCACAAGACTCGCTCCCCCTGCGCAAGGTTTCCGAACACTGAATCCTTTGAATCGGACATTGGAGGACGGACAGGTAAGGCTGGGAGCTATCCTGAGAGAAGTCCTAAACTATGAAACCTCCTGTTGCCATCGCTGTGTGACCAGCAGGACCTGCGGTGCTTGGGGGCCACAGCTGTGTGGTGGTGCCGAAGGCCTGGCCTACTTTCTCTGTGCAGGGCAGTCGCATGCTCATCTTGGGAGCTGGGTGCCTGAAGTCTCTTGTAGCTCTTCACCTCTGCCACTAGGGGGCAGATAGCCCACTGATGAGCAAGAACGGTGGTTGTGCTCCTGTGAAACCTGTCTTCACGAGCACAGTGGACGCTAGGCCCGTGGACAGGAGCGTGCTGGGCCCTGGTGCAGCTCACAGGGACCGTCAGACCAGGCCATGTTCTGCCGCTCACTGCTATCTGGCAGACCTGTGACCAGTGTTCTCCATGATGCCCACTGAGTGTCAGGAGACCTGGCTATGCCAGTCCCAAGAGCCTCGTCTGCCTGTGGTGACCCACCAGGCTGCTTGAAAGCTTAGGGGCATCTAAGGTCACCTGACCCTGCTTGTCTAGCACAGGCACACAGTAGGACACAGTTACAGTACCATGACTTAGCACAGGAAAACACGCATGTGCTGGTTGTGGCAGTAAGAATGTAACTATGAGGTAACCACCTGTGTAAGGGTGCTACAATAAAGACGCAGGCGGCGTGCTCTGCCCCATACTGCCTGCCACTGCTGTCTCACACACATGTATTCACCCTTCACACCTCACCCACAAGTGTCCCCTGGGCCTGCTCACATGCATCCGGTCACTAGATGTTAAGAATAAAGCAGAAAGTCCTGGGTAAAGTTATATTCCCCTGCCATCTTTTATTCTGAGCGGAGGCCACAGCCACTCAGTACCTTGATACTGTTAGAAGCCACCATAGGTGCACAGCAGTATGTGTGGCCAGCACCCTGCATCATTCTGAAGCTGGTGCTTTCCACACTGCTTAACCAGGAGTCAGGGTGGTAAGGGGTCTCCGACCTGGGTGCAGTCTTGGTCAGTGGCTGCTGCTGTTGTCTCTGCTCCCATCCTCTTCATATACGGCAGGCTTATTTGTTAGGGCTGAGAGGAGGGGGCTAAGGGCTCTGGCAGGGGAACCTGTGGACTCGGGTGTGGCTGCCCCAGGTCTGAGCCACTCCCTCGAGGACCACATCCCTAAGGGCCCAGCCAAGACCCAGTATTCAGAAGGCCTCCCTGGGACCAGCCAGACCTCCCATGGCACATGGAGGCCAGCATGGCTGGGACATCAGTCCCAAATCACAGAAGATAAAGACTCCTCTCCACATGGGAGGGAGAAGGCCGGGGTGACGCCCCCCAGTTCAGTGCTAGTGAGCAGTACCACTCCTGTGAAGAGACCCTTCACACCCACACGCAGCCGACTGGAGCCCCCCAGTCACCCCATGCTTTCCTACTGCTTATAGGTCTGGAAAAGTCCCAGCCAGACAGACAGATGCCTGTATGCAGGCCTCACTCGCTGGCAACGCTGCCCTTCAGGATGCCCCTCGGCTTGCCTCACAGTTCTGCTGCGACACAGGGCCCCGCTCCACAGCACGGCATAGCCGTGCGCCCCGGCTTCAGCAGGCCGTGAGGGTCACGGTAACAGCGGCTGATCCTGGAACACCCAGGGGCAGACCAGCTGTGCAGGAAAGACCCACTGCCTTGGGATGGGGCCACCGTGCCTCAAAAATCTTGAAGTCATTAAAGCGAGCAACAAGAAGGGCACAGTCCCATGACAGTTTCCACAAGCACTTTAATTGAACTGAAACAAATCTGGTCATTACAAAGTTCCCAGCACCTGTGCCGACCCTCGGGCGGACGCACCAGCCAGCACTGCCACCTCCGGCTCCTGTCTGCCCTCTCTGCAGAGAGGGGGCCTGGACGGACAGACAGGTTAGCTGCCCACAGCAGGTCGGCGACAGCTAAGCAGCCCCAGCACAGATCACGGCACTCACCGGCATGGTGCCCCAGTGCCACACCACAGGTGGAGCAGAAGAGGCACAGAGACACAGAGCACTGGGAACTGCAAGCCGCACAGCACCGACGACGTCCAGGAGCTGCTGGACAGCAAGGAGCGGGAGGCGGCCTGCCTGGTCTCTGGCTGACAGGACAGGAAGCGGGAGGTGGGAATACCCCGCCCCGCCCCGCCCTTCGAGATTTCCGAGGGCAGATTCTCCGGGAAGAGCGGCTTCCACTGCCCCTCTGCCCTTGTCATTCCACCCACTTAGCGTGAAAACTGCATAAAGCCTGTTGGGATCCTCGGGCCCAGCAGGGAGCCCGGGACAAGGTCACCGCCACCTGGGGTCCGCCTGGGGCTACTGCCGCTCCACCTGCATCTGGCAGTAGTTGCTGTAGGCCTCCTCAAACATGGCCTTGCAGGGAAAGCGGGCCTTGAGCTTGGAGCAGATGAGGAAGGAGCCGCCCATCTTCCGGTGCAGCGAGTAAGTCTCCTCAGGCGGCGGGACCAGGCGGTGCTTCAGCATGATGGGGATGAGGCTGTGGATCTTTTCAGTGGTGCTTTGGGTGCCAAAATCAAACGGCTCCTCAGAGGCAAAGGCCTCACCCAGGATGAGGATGGCATCCAAGTGGGCGTCCTCCATGGCCTGGGGAGAGAGGAGGAGGAGTGGCAACAGGACCAGGTCCTCCGGAGTTCCCCTGAGGGTAAGAGGAGTTGAGGGGACACCTGGGAGAGTTCTTCCATGGAAACACTAGCCACGTGACTGGACACCAGCTGAAAGGGTGGGATGGGGCCCACAGCGAAACCACATTCTAGGTTGAACAGAATACTTCTCTGGCTGGAAAGAACAGACTCTGAGCTGGCAAGCCTGGCCACATGCTGGGTGTGGCACTCAGCAGGTTCCTCACTGTCCCGCACAGGGTATTCAGGGAGCAACCGCCCTGGCAGAGCACAGGATGGACAAGGACAGACCGTGGACAGCCAAGGTGGGGAGAGACACAGCCACACTTTAGTAGGAGGCCGTGACACTGCACAGACAGCTCCACAAGCATGCAGCAGAGGCATCAGCCCACCAGCCTGTCACAGTACTTCTCCCCAAGCAGAGACCAGGACTGGACCTGGACTCCATCCCAGTTCCCAGTACCAAGGAAAGGACAGTGCTGCTCATTTGTGACTTCTGGGCCCCTTGTTACAGGCCAGAGCCACCCTCCTGTGCATCTGTTAGGTCCCTGACCTGCCCCACTGGGGAGGCCCATAAGCCGGCTGTTCCTAGCTGTCCCAGGTTCCATCCTTTCCACACCAAGGTTCTCAAGATTTTGGAGGAAGCAGCAGCTGCAGCCCACACTGGCTGACCACCAACAAGAGCCACACAGCCCGGGTGGTGGGCTCACCTTGACCTCGTAACCGGTGAGGAACTTCATCTCGATGGACTTCTGGCGCACAGCCTCCCGGTCCCGGTCAGCAGCAGCCCTGATGATCTGAAAGAGGCACAAGACAAGGTCCTCAGGCCCCTGGCCCATCCTACCTCACCCTCTTCTTCTCCCTCTCCTTCCACAAAGCCCATGGCCAGGAGCCAGGGCTGGTGCTGCAGCCCTTACAGGTGGTACTGCTCACTAGCACTGAACTGGGGGGCGTCAACCCTGGCCTTCTCCCTCCAGCATCTACTCCTAGCCCCAGAAAAACATGGGCCCAGTCCAGGTCCCTCCAACCTCACCTGAATGTAAAGATCAGTGAAGGATCTGTCATATTCCCGTGTGGCCCCGAAGTCCAAAAGAGCCACCTGGGGACAGAGGCAGGGAAGGGTGGCCTGGGGGCACTGAAGCCAGAGAGACCATCTCTACAGGGTCCCAGAACTCATGCTCACTGCTGAGTTCCCACACACAACAGGCTGGGGGCCCTGGCTCTCACTCAGGAGCTCACCTTGTGCTGCTGGGGGTCGTAGAAGAAGTTAGACCAGTTGGGGTCTGTCTGCATGAAGTGGAACTCAAATAGCTCTCTCAGACAAAGGACCAAGATGTTGTAACAGATCTGTGATGGGGAGTGGTCAAGTAGTGTCAGGCTGCCTAGCAACTGCAAGGGGGCTAAAGAAGCCCCCAAATCCCAGCTTCCACCCTGACCCCTGCCAGGTTGCAGCTGGGGAACTGACACTGGCACAGTAGGACAGCAGCTCATACCCACCTCATTTCGAACCTCCTGGCTCAGCCCCTCAGCCTGGTCCAGGGGAAAGCCAGACACCAACTCCGTGGTGAGCACATGGGGGCTGCAGAGCTCCTCCACGATCTCAGGCACGTAGAAGAAGGGGTGGTCCTTCAGCAGCTCCCTGGAGGGGTGGGAAGTCGCACCTCACCAGTGCCCACTGCCCCCCGCAGACACCCACTAGACAGAAACCCTGCCTTGCTGGAGTGGAGTGGGGTCCACTAACAGTCTTGGAGCAGGAGGGGTCATCCTCCAAAGCCACCTAGAAGAGGCCCTGCCTCCTGGGGACCTTTTAGGTGTGGGCGGCAAGGAACTCACCGGAACCTCTTTGCACAAGCGGCCTCCCGCTCATAGTCGCATTCAAGGGCCAGCTCCCGCCTCAGCACGTCAATCAGGTGCTCTGGGAACAGGCCTGGGAGAGGGGGCCAGGGTGTCAGGCAGGAAGGGCACAGGGCTGTGGCCCCCAGGGCCTGGCCCTGCACCTACCACCCACTCCTGCCCAGAGCCACAGCACTGCCTCAGACCTTCAGGGAGCATGTTGCTCATGTTCAGCACGGCCATGAGGTTGTTGACGTCACTGTTGATGCTCTGAGCCACACCAGGATACTGTGGGGGATAGGAGTCATCTGGGTGGACAAGGCAGGAGCCCTTGACGCCACCACCCTCCGCACACCTGTTAGCACCCCAGCCATGTCACACTCAGGGCCCTCATTGCAGCCAGGGGAGCACAGTACAAAGGCACCCACCTGGATCTTCATGGCCACCTCACGGCCGCCCTTCATGCGGGCCAAGTGCACCTGACCAATGGAGGCGGCCGCAAATGGCCGCTCCTCGAAGTACTCCAGCTTGTCCCTCCAGTTGGGGCCCAGATCATTGTTGAGCGTTTTCTGGAGGAGAAGCCATGGTGAGGTGCACAGTGTGCCCCTCAGGTGGAGGGGATCAGGCAGCCGCCCCACATCCCCTCACCAGCATCTGTTTCAGCGGCATGAAGTCAGCACTCTGCCGCACGCGCTCAAAGACCTTGGCCAGGTGAGGGTTGATGAATGCGTCATCTGCAAGGCAGACACCACCGCTCAGGCCAGCGACTGGATAGCCTGCACCTGGTGCCCGGGAGCAGGAGGCCAGGCCACCCAACGCTCTGCTCCCTCCCCGCACCTAGGCCATCCTTCCCACAGGCCCACACGGAGGCTGCAGGTGGCAGCTCTGGAGCAGACACAGGGCCACACTGCTCTTAGGTGGACACACTCCTACACACTTGGCCAGCAAGCAAGTTCAGAGGCACACGTGCCCTGTCCTGGGGCAGCAACCCCATTGGGAGTCCAGGGTTAGGGGCTCAGCCCAGCCAGGAGAGCCCTTAGAGATTTGCGGGCACCTGGTGCCACAGGAGGCCTGATCTCAGCCCAGTGACCCAAGAAGTGAGGTTTTAACATAGAAAGCTTACAATTGAAAAGGGAATCTAGCAGATACGGTAAAGTACTGAAATTCACTGTAACCTGAGCAACTCAGAGAGCTCATTTCCCCCCAGATCTGAGCTCTGGGCTTCTCTCAACCTAGCATCACTCTAAGGAAAGTGAGAGCAAAGCACTTGGTGCTTTCACTGACACAAACAGCCGCTGTGTGCCAGTTTTGCCACCACTGCTCCATTTATTACTTTTTTAAAAAAAACATTCACTTGAGACAGTATGGCAGTAATTGGTATGACATGACAAGCAGTACGTATTTAGAAGACCATAATGACAGGCACTCCAAGCATGACCCTAGTATTACACATTGCTATCTTCAGCGCAGTTGCTTAGTTCACATGTATCAGCATATATAGTTAGTCAGGGTGAGAATCCTATGGAGATTCTGCTCACGTCTCCCAGGCAGCCTTGTCCCAGGAGTATCTGTACCCTCACAATGCAGCTCCAGGGCTCTCCAAAAGAGGGCAGTAGCAGGATACCAGATGCATCCTCCCTCATGGGTCACCGGCCTGAGCCATAGTGAAGCAACCTTCCGGGCTGGAGGCCCTCTGGGGCCTGACCCTCACTTCTCCAAGCCAGGGTGACTGCTTGCACACTGCTCAGTGCTAGCGCCTCCCACTGGGCACCAGCCATAGGCCTGAGGCCCAACACCACCCGCTCAGGGCCTCTCGGAGCCAGCCTCCTCCCTCGGCTCACACCCTCCCCCAGCCCAGTGCCAACTCCTAGGCCAGTGCAGCAGGCCATGGGGCTGCACGCAACTTCTGCCAGCTGCTACACCGCATGGGCTCCGTGCTCCTCACCCTGAGGCAGCGGCTGGCTGAGGGCACCCTCCTGCGGCCACTCACCCTGGATGCTCAGCATCTGGCCCAGCTTCAGCGCTGCCCCGCGCACCTTGCATAGTGTGCTCACGATGCGCTCTGCGTTGGCCTCCGACAGGAAGGGGCTGGAATCCAGCACAGCTTTCTTCCCTGGGGGCAGAAGTCAGATTGAGGTACTCTGCGGGGTCAAGGAGAGCCAGCAGCAGCGGTGGACTCCTGCATCTCTCCAAGCCCTACAGTGCAGTTCCAAAGCCCTACCTCATATAGCCCTCCCTGGCACACACAGATACACACACACCAGGTCTCTCCTCTGTACCCGGCCCTAGGGACACAGCGTCCCCATGAAGCAGCACAGTGAGCTACAGGCAGGAACAGCACTGGGAGGACCTGCAGCAGCCCAGTCAGCAGTGCCCAGGCGAGGACCACCAGTCTTCAGCCACCCACTGTACAGGACCCTGGGGCTGTCCTTCAGGAAGGGTCCTCTGGGTCAAGGACAACACACACTGTGGGCAGCCAAAGCTCAGTAGCCAGCTGGCTATGCAGTGACCCCTTAGCTGTAGGTAACCTTTGCCCAGTACCCTGGGAGGCGGCAAGGTGCCCACCCACGGTGTCTCCAAGAAGCTGCAGGAGGCCAAGTGAACCCTGCTACCAGCCGGCAGTATGACCAGGAGACTTGGCCCTCTGTCTAGATATGAACTGCACCCTACGTGGAGATGGGGAGAGGCTCAGTAGAGCTCTGCATGCTGGGGTCCTCTGCCTTCTCTGAGACCCCCCCCCCCCGCCCACCGGCAGGCATCCTGCTCTGTGATATTTGGGGCTTCTGTTGCCCTGTGTCCTGAGTCCAGACCAATGAGAAGGCCTGCACAGGGCCTGGCCCCTGCCTCGGCTCACCTTACCATGGGTCTGGAAGGCCAGAGCGCCTAGCGAGGTCACTGATGTCTGGGCCAAAATGTCTGGGGATGTAGTGCTTGCACACTGCGTAGTGTTCCACATGGGGCTGTGCCCAGTCCCAGGCAAGAGAACAGGACAAGTGGCCATGTCCCCACTGTGTGCCATATGCCTATGGTGGGGCATATGACCTGAAGGACCCAGGATACAGAGGAGCCTCCAGGGGAACAGGAACGCACAGGAAAGGAAGGCCCACAGCCAGGCTGCAGGAGGCAGGATAGGTGCCTGGAGGGTTCTGGGGGCAAGACTTTGGCCCCACTCAGGAGACCATACTAGGCCCACGACAGCACCAATTAAGAGACCTGGACCCACAAGGCCCAGGCAGCAGCAAAGCACCAGCATTGAGGGAAGCAGTTCTTTGAGGACCCTCTGACCTCCCCAGCCCCTGGGACTCTTGGGGCAGGGGAGCAAGGGAACCCTGGAGCAACCAGGCCAGGGCTGGAGGAGTGAGGTCTCCCTCTTAGGGAGTTAGAACCCTGAGTAGGCTGAGCTGACTGCAGGGCTCCCGAGTCATGAGGATGGCATCTGGCAGACTGGGTCATCCCAAGTGGCTACAGCCTATAGCTTCTGATCCCCAGAGGCAGGAAACCATCATCAGGATGGGCCAGGACCCCAGGCCAGAGACATTCGAGGGTAAGAGAAGCTAAGCCTGCCTAACAGCTGGAGCACAGTGTAGGGGCCACCCAGGGCCACCCAACCCTGGCCTGAGTCCTAACTTGCAGGACTAAGGACTGGAATCCTTCACTCCTTGCCTCAGGTCATCACTGTCCCAGGCTGAGGACACCAACTATAACCTTGGAGCTAGCCTAGCCTCTGCTCTGCTTGGACGAGGTGGGCAGGAGAGTGGCCAGCTCTGGGTGAGGAGGGTGCAGGGCCAGGCGAGGCCACCATCTGCTCCAGAGCAGCCAGGCTCCGCTTCCCAGAGTGTTGCAGTGCAACACTAAAAATACCCTTGCTAAATCCTTGTCCTGCAGCTCCTTCCAAGGACGTGCATGGTGCTACAGGTCTCCAGTAATCAGAGCCTGTGAGGACAGAGCGAGTGTCCCATGCCCAGGAGGGACAGCCCTGTAGGTAAAAAAGAGCCATCCTGGAGATGGGCAGACCCCTTGGCCCACAGCAGAGCTTGGCCTCTGGCAGCAGTAGGGACAGAAGCGTCAGGACGCCCCACAGATAGGTATAGGTCAGAGGAGTGAAGCACCACAGCAAGCTCACAGCCCTGCAGGGCAGCACAGGTAGGCTGTGGCTGACAGGTGCAACCCTCCAGGGGCCCCGCACCCCTTAGGGCCCAACTCACCTGTGGAGTTCTCGGGGCGCAGACTCTTCTTGGCAACCTCAGCCAGGGCCCCAAAGCCCAGACCCACAGCCAAACCTGCAAGAAGGGCACAGGCACTCAGAGTTATGGCTACCTGCCCGCTGCCGGGCCTGGTCAGCTCATCCTGGCATCCCAGTGTGGAGAAAGGCTGGGAAGGTGTGAGTGATGCACTGGTGGTTTCGGAGACATTAAGCAAAGGTTTATGGAGGAAAAGTACATGTGGCCCCACCCTTCTGTCAGCACCTGGGACGCAGCCTCATGGGCACATTCACGGAGCCCAGAGTGGCCCAAAAGGGGACACATTGGGGAACGGCAAGATGGGAAGAAGGACCAAACATGCCTGTGGGCCAACGACACCCCGACAACACAGAGCCTCAGGGATGCAGGTCCCACTAGCAACACTGGCAAAAGCAAAAGGTGGTGTCCCTGATTCAAGTACAAGGGACAGGAGGGAGCACAGCCCACAGTCCCCCCATACCCTCCTGGCTTCTGGCTCTGCAGGGGTCTGAAGCCCTGAGGCCTAGGCCCTCCACTGCCATTCATGGCCCTGTACACTGAAGTTCACTAACAGCTCCTTTGTCCAAAGCCCATGATCCCAGCTGTTCAGTGAAGCCCCCACCTAGAGCCAGCAGGTGCCCCTAAGCCACAGAGAAAGCCAGGGGACCTCACACAGGGCCAGTACAGAGCCAAGAGCAGTGGGCTGTAAGTGCTGATCGCAGCGGGGAGGAAGACAGGCACAGCCCCAGGGTGTGCGGCCCCCATACCCATGGAAGTAAGGGGCAGAGAAGGAAGTCTGTAGGGGCAGAGAAATGTGAATCTGTCTCTTTTTCCAAATTTTCTACAATGACTATGCACCACTTGTAAGAAAATGACTGACTTACTGAAAAAATTTATCTCATGAAAAATAAATTTTAAAAATTAAAAGGTAATTCAATTTTAAAACATATCTGCAATGCACAACACATACCAGTAGGTGGCAGTGCAGCCTCCACACCAAGGAGGCCAGAGTCCCTGCGGGAAGGCACTTGCCCTAGCACCAGGCACCTGACCTGCCTGGAACTTACTATCTGCCATTGCTAGCACTAAGCCTGCTCAAAACGGTTATAGGAGTGCACTCACTCTCCACCTCTGTGTCTGGTACTTACACAGTACACTGCATGGCTCCTTTACAGCCAGCCTCATTCCAAAAAGTTCCTGCCCTCAGGAAAAAGGGAGGTGTGGGAATGCCCTCAGGGTGACAACACATCAGGCCAGGGCATCCTGTTGTACGGGGACTGTGGAGGCCAGAGCCCAGGGGCCAGACAGCGGGCAACAGCTGCATTTCTGACCCTCTCCCCGCACCCCCCAGCCCTAGAGGGCCTGACCAAGGCCCTGACTAAACATTAACTCCCCACCGCCTGCCCACCTCACCCTACCCCCACTGAGCCAAATAAATGATAACCCAGAACATTAACCTTCACACTGTGCCACCCTCTGCCAAAGTCTCTCAGTCTTCATTCCTCTCTGCCTAGGGCAAGTCCAAAGAGGCCACAAAGCCTAGTCACAGCAAGCAGGTGCCACAGCCATGTCAAGCCAGGCACAGGCAGAGCTGTGTACCCCACATCGCAGCCCCATTTGGACACCCTCAAATGCTCAGCTCAAGGCTCCCAGGAATAGCTTGGCAAGGACCTGCTATTGAGCAAATCACTGAAGGAACCTTTCCCAGAGCAGGCCCTTGGCTTCTGCAGCCCTGTGCGGCCCTTCGGACAGGCTGGAGCCAGGACACGGTGGTGCCAGCCATGGGACAGACAGGCTCTGCATGGCAGGCAACAAGGTGTGGAAAGAGCCTGACTGACCAGCAACTGTGGCCTTGGACTTGCTATCTCCTGTTCTCAGGTGAGCCCAAAATATAGTGGCGTCATCACGCCCCTGCCAATCCAGCACAGGCCCAACTCAATCCACAGAACCCTTAACCTGTTCAGCCCTCATCCCAACAGATAGGACCTAGGCATTTCAGGAAGACAGACATCCCAGCTGGGACACCGAGTCCTCATGAGACCCGCAGAGCCAGGCTCCAACCCCCTCCCCACTCTATGCCTCACAGCAACACAGTACCACCACCCACCAATCACAGCATAATGACAGGTTTGCCCTAAGGCCCTGGCAGTGTCCTCGAGAAAAAAGGGCTCTGAAGCTACTGGGCAGTTTGGGCTCCCTCCTAGCCTAGGAAAAGGCAGTCACACAGTCCAAGGAAGCTCTTGACACATCTCAAAGAAAAGGAGGTGCTATGGTCAGGGGAATGTGAGGGGGTGGAGAGCAGGGTCTCCCCCTGGGAGGACGTGGTGCCTGCACCCCAGCCACTATTCAGTTCTGCACAGTGAGGCTTCTCCCTCAAATCCCTCCACAGGTCATCAGAGATAAACAAGACCCCCTCCCCACAGCAGTGCTTTGGAATCCGCCCAGACACTCAGGTGCAAAAGCACTACACAAAACACCTTCCAGCTCGCCGGGCCCTTCCTGAGCAGGGGAGCTGGCAAGCACACACCAGCAGGAACCCAGTGCATGCTCCTTGTGTCTTCAGCTTCCTGCCAGAAAGGCCAGGCATGTTTACAAAGCAAGGCTGAAGGAAGTCCCAGAGGCAGCGCATGTACATCTAGGGATGTGGCAACAACAACAGCACTCGCTGGTGCCAGGCACTGTCCTAGGCCACAACTGGTTGAACTGTGTTTGCAGCAGTAGGGCTAGGCAAATGCTTCACCTCTGAGCCATACCCCAACCCGAAGCCGGGGGCACCTAAGGATCCTTCTGATCTGAGAAGACCAGGAGTGCCAAACAAGCTCTCTCCTCATTCTTCACAGCTCCAGTCCGGCTCAGACCGCCTGTGACCAGGGCACTCCCTCTAAAGACCTCGTACGGAAGGGGGAGATAGTGACACTATGGGGACAATTCAAGAAGCAAGGACCATAGGGATGACAATAATGACAGAAAGCAGAGAAATGGAAGAAGCAAAAAGAAAAATTTGAGGAAAGAAATTAGTAGCAGAAGATAAAAGACAAATTCAAAAACAGAAGGCAAGAAGAAATTAAAAAGATTAAAAGAACCTAAACTCCTGACTCCAGAACAAGTAGCAAGTAAGCTGCAGCTAAAAAAAAAAAAAAAAAATTACAGGAAGAGTCAGATCTGGAATTAGCAAAAAACTGTTGGTGTCAATACAGTTTATGGAATAGATGTTACATAATATGAAAAGTCACTACAGTACATTACTCCCATTTTCTGGACACCTTAGGTGTGTGTGCTTCCCTGGAAACTGATCACTTGGAAACATTACCAAGTCACTAACTGCTTTGCAGGGTAAAACTAATGCAAGCAAAGCAAAGGCAAAGAGAAAGGCCTGAACCTGGAGAGGGATTAAAGGACACCAGGAAGGAGGACCTGGGGGCCCCTGGGGGTTAGGACAGGGCACACGTGGAGACTGAGAAAGACTGCATGTGACATGTTATCTCCTCCTGGTGTCCTCTTCCTGCTTCCCACCACTCCTGTACCCTGCGCAGTACAACCTCCTTTCCTCTCTGCTTCACCAATGCCCCCACCAGAAGTACAGCACCTTTTGTGCTGGTTAGTTAGGTGACACCGAGCTTGCTAACATATAAATGAAAGAACTCAGATCTTGCTGCTAAGGGGTTAAATCAAGGCCCTCAATTGCCACTAAGTCATAGCTGAAAAACAAACCTAACGCTACTGTCGATGTTCCTCAGCAGCAGTCATCACGTGGGAAATGAAAACCGCAACACAACAAAAAGTTATGCACCAATTACCGCCAGTGTCCAGTCACACAGCCGCTCACGCGAGGGCCTGCTGCACTGGCACTGGCTCTGCACCTAGCGCTGAAACCGCTTTGTTTTAACATTGAATGTAATATTT
>NW_004524593.1:8231994-8254367 GCF_000260255.1 Octodon degus | reverse complement strand
TATATCTTTATTTTCATATATGAAATTTCAAAGCCTTTTTTACGGAGAACCCAAATAACCTTACTACATCCTACTGTTTCACAGTTTGTTTCCCAGTTTGTTTCCCACTTCCTTTCCTCGTCCCTTCCCTTCCTTTCTTGCTGTGGCGTGCACATCCCTGGGTGAAGGTCTCAGTGCTGTGCACACAGCACTACCTTTCCTGAGTCTTATCTAGTGCTGCCTTTATCCACCAAGGTCTCCTTTCTACAATTATCCAATTCTCCCTCACTCTACAGGGAGAGAAGACGTTGGCTTTAAACCCGAAAGACTGAAGCTCAAATGGAAAAAAGGATGAGCACAGGAGACACTGGGCACAGTCAAGGAAGATCTAATGTATGTTTAACTGGAGGCCGTGAAGGGAAGAACTGGGCAGAAGCCACATTTGGAGAAGTTACCAGAATACTCCCAACTAATGACAGACATTACACCACAGAAGTGAAGAAACCCCAAGAGGATAAACACAAAGTAAATCATACCTTTAAGGTACTACCAGCATTATTGGGGAAATAGCAAAAATAACCATTTATATTGCATCGTAAAAGTAAACAATGCTATAATCTCAATAGCGGCCACTAAAAAAATAGCAGACAAATGTAAAGCTCAAAAACCAGCAAAGGAAAAACATACAATGTTTTTGTAAAAGTGTGATTAACTTAGTCAGGCATGGCTGTACAAGCCTGTGATCTTAGAACTTGGGAGGCTGAGGCAGGAGGATCGCCAAGGCAAAGGCCAGCCTGGGCACATAGTGAGTTCAAGGCCAGCCTGCTCTACATATCAAGACCCTACCTCAAAAAACAATAAATAAATAGTGATTAATTTAAAAGGTATGGTCGGCGAGTTAGCTCCACAAACTAAAGTGCCTGCTTAGGCAAGTTTAGGCAAGCACAGGGACTGTGGTTTGATCCCTGGCACCACATACCATGCCAGCCCCATCCCTAGGACAGGCTAGGCTGGCCACAGAGTCTGGGCTTAGTGGTGCATGCCTGTAATCCCAGCACTGGGGAGGCTGAAAGCAGGAGGATCACCACGAGTCTGAGCTGTGTAGTGAGACCCTTTAACAACCAAATAACATTTAAAAAATAAATTAAAGATAGTAATACAAAAGAGAATAAAAAGAATATAACAAATGGACCCACAAGTAAACAAACCCTAAGACAGCAGATGCAAGTCTCAGGCAACTGCAGCAACCACTGACCAGCTCGCCTTGGGTGCCACTTGGGCAGCGCGCTTGTTTATGTACTGACTATGCTGAGCACTGCTCAGACAGGCATCGTGTCAGCCAGCCAGTTCTTGTATTGAATGAATTTGATTAAAATGCCGTTTTTAGCTCAGAGGACTAAGCGCCTACTTAGGCAAGTGCTGGAACCACGGTTCAATCCCTCACACCACATACCACACTGGCCCTACCCCTGGGCGTGCTGAGCCAGCCACTGAGACCAGGCATGGTAGCACATGCCTGTAACCCCAGCGCTGGGGAAAATGAAAACAGGAGGATCACTACAAGTCCAAGCTGTGTAGTGAGATTCTGTACCAGATACATTTTTTAAAAACATGTCATTTTTATATTTCCTGTTATAAAAATTAATGAAAATATGTAATTTTTTATTTTCTTGTATTTAAATAATTGGACTGGTTAAGTGTAAATGAACTAAATAAATGTCCCTATTATGGGATAATCAGTCTAAACTTAAAACAAAAAAACCCTGTATTTGTTGGTTACATAGGCTATACCTTAAGGACATAATAGAGATGAAAGTGGAGAGAAAAAGAGATACCATGCAAACATTAGGCAAAAGAAACCAAAATGTAATAATATTAGACAATGTAGTTTTACACAGAATAAACCTGAGCACAACAAAACAATTCTCAAGGATATAAACATGCTACATCTAGAGACAATCAGTAGTAGTTTCAAAATATGTAAAACACACACACAAAAGACTAAAAGCAGGTAAATCTATAATCATAGCACAAGACTTTTTAATGTCTCTTTTGATAGCTGATAGAGTAAGAACAGAAGATTCATTAGAAGAAGTGACACATATGAATAAAAGCCATATTAGGAAGAAGCATACTGCTGCATCAATGTCAGTGCCCTTTTCAGGTGCACATGGAACATTTACCAAAATTATGTCATTTAGAGTAGTGGAACATTAACCAAAATTGTCATTAGTGTCTTTCAATGCTATAGAAGGAGAAACCAAATTAGCGTAGGACCTATGGTCTCATAGGAAACTGGGTTTGGAAATTACAACTCAGATATTATAATGACCTAAAGCTCAT
Organism: Octodon degus; assembly: GCF_000260255.1. Lineage (NCBI taxonomy): Eukaryota > Metazoa > Chordata > Mammalia > Rodentia > Octodontidae > Octodon > Octodon degus. The sequence goes on along the minus strand of NW_004524593.1, from coordinate 8,252,045 downwards.
TATAATTTCTGTCCTCAAATTCAGTATCCTTGGGATTGTAAGCACCCAAGCACCTGTGTGGTTCCTTCAGCAAGCCTGCCTCCCTGAGATCCACTGTGACCCCTTTCCTTCCTATCCCACTGTAAAAACTTCCTACAACCTGTCAATCTGTACCTCAAAAACATCTTATGCAAGGAGGGAAGAAAGACCACAAGTGTTTTCAGGCCAGTAATCAGAGCACTGCTGCCTCGAACTGTGTGGGCAATGACCTTCTGAGAGCCATGTACTTTGCACTGCAGTGAAGAACATACTCTAACAGGAAACAGAACTATTTTTTAATGTATGTAGTTCTTTCTCAGGATCTATGATATTAATAATGATCTTTTCAATTCAATTCCATTGTGACTTTTTTTCTTCACTGCTAGGCATAGAACCCAGGGCCATGCACATGGTAAACGTACAGTCTGTCATGGAGCTACATCTCCAGCCATAACTTATTTTTAAAATGCTAATCCTGACCCACTAAATTGACTTCACATTCAGTAAAAGGGTCAGAACTCAATTTGAAAGTCTGTGGGTGGCACAGATGGCCCAGAATTTACCTCTGGAGCCAGTACAGCACATTCTTTCCTGACCTGGCTCCTCCGTGCCCATCCTGCAACCTCTACACTGGAAACGTTACCTATCAATTGCTTTGACCTCAGTGCTGGCAGCTCTGAGTCCTCGCTTGGGTAAACCGCACACACAGATGCCCAAGGGGGATCCACACACTGGCCACTGCTGGCAAGAGCTCAAGAGGCTTCTGCCTGTGCGTGGCACCGCCCTAGACCAGCGCTTCTCCTCACCCCAACCCAGGCCTCCTCTGGCTGCCCACAGAGCCCACACACAGGGGTTTTCTTCCTGAGTGGTCTTAGGCTTCTTTTGGATCTTCCTATATAGCTCCTCCCACTTCAGTCTGTGCTTCTCAACCTGCTACCCAGAGGGCCTGACTGCCTGCCTCACCAGGACACCATGGTGTTCCACGTATTCTAGTTCACAATCAAGACTTCTGTTCCGTGAAGCTGCCAGTGAGGGTCTCCATGCAGCCAGAGACTAAGAAAAATCTAACACTGGTTCACAAATACACTGAAGAATGCTTTTAAAATAGATTTCATCAGTGGAAAAATGGTGATAGTTTTTCTTTTTTCTTCAATTTTCTATTGGGAAGAGTTTATATTGTTTAAAAGATATTCTGGATAAGGGCTGGCCAGATAGCTCAGCAGATTAAAATGCCTGTTTAGGCAGAACGCAGTGGCAGGGGTTCGATATCCAGCTTGCAGTGCCGGCCCCACCTCTGGGGCATGCTGGGACACCGCTGGGACACCGCTGGGACACCACTGAGACGGGGTGTGATGGCGTGCACCTGTAATGCCGGCTCTTGGGAGGCTGAAACAGGAGGATCACTGTGGGTCTGAGCTTCGTAATAAGGCCCTGTAGGCCCTGTATTAAATGCATTTAAAAAAAAAAAAAACTATTCCTTTATTTTTAGGGTAATATTTTTTCTTCTTTAAAGAAAAATACATTTTAAGGTGAAGCAGTGGATTTTTTCTGATAAATTACAGCATTCAGTTGACTGTTACCCAGATTGATTTGCTAAATAATTAGTAAAAACTAGTTTTTAAGCTGTAACATAAAATTAATCCCAAATGACAGTATGCCATTATTTACTAAGCTTTTATACTTATATTTTTAGAGGAAAAAATAGTGTGAATTATAAATAAGCAACACAAACTGTGTTATACATGAATCTGTAACTGTTGATAACATCATCTCAGAAGAATAGATAAATAAAGCTCAAGCACTATAAAAAAGAATTTCATTCTGACCCTTTCCCAGCGCCTCCACTGCTAGAACCACTCCCCTCCCCCAGCCCGCTGAGACACCGGGTCAAAAATATGGCAAACCCAGCCTTCTGGGTAAGGCTCACCACACGCTGCAGAGAGGGCTTCAAGGGCTGCAGAGAAAAACTACAGAAGTCAACGTAGGGTTGTTCTTGCCCTCAAGTTTTGTCCAACATTTTAGTAATAAATAACAATTTTTGACCAACTGCTGGTCAGTTTACAAAGCAGGGAAATGTGCCAAGTCTTCCAGGGACAAAGCCTATTAGTGGCCACCAGGGCAGTGGCTGTCAATCTTATATTCTGGTACTGGAACATGGTCTGTGAGGAACTACTAACACATGAAGACGTAAAGCAATCATTTTGCTTTATAATCAGATGTCACTTGATAGTAAGTTCTCCAATAGCTAATTAGCAGCAGCAGATAATGATAAATTTTAAGGTAACAACTTATAATTGTTCAATATGGAAGAAAATAGTTCAATTCTCAGTTCCACCAAAAAAAAAAAAAGAAAAAGAAAATGTTATACAGACAGCTAGGCATAGTTGTGCATGCCTGTAATCCCAGAACTCAGGCTGAGGCAGGAAGACTGTCATGAGTTCGAGGCCTGCCTACGATAGTGAAACTATCACAAAAAAGAAAAACAGTTACAGTTGTAGAAATTATAAGTAACTATAGGCTAGTCTGCTTTTACACTGGAAAGATACCCAGCCTCATTCAGGGCTCTAAATGATAAGCACATTATCAACCCAGTCCCCGGAGCAGCAGGCCATCAGGAAGAACAGTGTGCAGGCCTCCGCCAGCACCCAGTCTTGACCAAGTAGGATGGTCACACCAGTCAGGATTTTGAATACTCTCCAAAGGCCTGTGTGCTACCATCTTTGTCCTCAGGCCGTGACACTACTGGGAGGCAGTGGAAACCTCGGGAGAAGGAGCCAGTGTGAGGAAGTCAGGTCACTGCAGGCGTTCCCTCAAAGGGGACTGGGGTCCTCGGCCCTCCACCTTTGCTTCCTCCCCACCATGAACTGAGCTGCTCCTCATGCCATAGTCCAAAGCACACAAGTGACCATGGATTGAAACATTTGAATTCATGAGACAAAATAAACCTTTTTCTTTTTTAAGTTGATTATCTCAGTGTTTTGAGCCAGTGATGGAAAGCTGACTAGCACAATGGAATTTCCAAAAGACAAGAGAATGAGAGAACCATACAAATGATGGACAGTACCCACAAGAGAGAAGTACCAGCACACCACATGATCGAAGGTCTTCACAGCCTACTATGCACCAGTGTCACATTAATTAAGAAATCCTTGGGGGCTGGTGAGATGGCTTAGTGGTCTAAGGCACCTACTTAGAACAAACTAAGCTAAACAAAGCACAGGGACCGCGGTTCAATCCCCCAGCACCACATGCCAGCCAGCCCCGCCCCCTGGTGGGCTGAGCTGGCCACACACACAAAATAAATAAATAAATAAATAAATATTTTAAAAAAAATCTTAAAAAAAAAAAAAAAAAGAAATCCTTTATATATAAAGGCAAATAACCACTTGGCCAAGACTGGGATGTGGCTCAAGCTGAAAAAAGTATTCTTTCACTAAGTATATTGCCCAGAGATCCTGCTAAGGACTGCCGAGCCTTCACAGGTGAACTGATATGCACTACGAGTAGCCCCATCCTAGAATACATTACCACAAGGGACATGGCACTCTCAATAGGGACATTGTGTCCAGTAGATAAGCAGTGGGTAGGATAATACAATGTCATAAAAGCAGATACAACTGCTCTAAACTCATACTCTGGAAGCATCCTTTAACTCATTAAAAGCTATACTGGCCACAAGTCTACGTGGGCACAGTGGTTACCCAAACTCTCAAAGCAAGTTATAAATAAAGGCCCCAACACTGCACGCAGCATATTAAACTAATGCTACCCAACAGTAGTTCAGGGCCACAGCATCCCATCAACACTCTACTCTCAAGCTACAGGCCTGTGGGGATGCAGCAAATGGGTCCCCCAATGGCTGGTCTCCAAAGCAAAGCCTTCTCTGTTTAGGAGCTAAATGGCCCCAGTGAAGAGCATATCCTCATTACCAGCTTCCCTTCTGCTGAAGCCTCCATCCTCACTGTGAGGCTGGGGCCAAAGGAAAAGGCCTGTCAAGCAGGCCAAGCTATACTCACAGGAAGCATCAGGCACATACCAGCCCAGGCAAGTGGGCAGAGCTAGAACCCTATAACCAGGCTGTCCTCCCACAGAAAACACTCAGCCCTGCAACAGCTACTGCAAGGGCAGCCACCGCCTCCAGCTCCCTACCCTGGGAGGTGGGTGATGCTCCACCTATTTCTACCTCCACACAGACCCCAGGACAACCCTTGTTCCCCTCAACTGGGAGTGGCATGACAGCAGTGAGGCAGCACAGGGCACATGGCCTGCTTACCTCCGAAGTTGGCCAGCCGCCCAATCCGCGTAACTGGCACCTTCCTCTCCCGCGCCCGCTCACTGAGCTGGAGGGAGAAAAGAAAGAGACCTGTACTATCAGCAAATGGGGGTAAGACCAGCCTCGAGGTTCATGCTGCCCCTCACACTCCCTGGTCCTCCCAAAGGCAGCACACTTCACCAAGGACAGACCCACATTCCTAAAGACCCTTAACCACAGCATCTAGAAGGAATTCCCCAGACAGGAAGCCAATGACAACAGCCCAGAGGCCAAGAGGTTCCCTACGCACCATCTGCTTGTGTGGCTTGCTCTCGGGGCGGGCCTTGGCCTGCCGGGCCTTCTCAATGTCCTCAGCCGTGAGACCAGGAGACTGATCCTGATGGAAGAACCTTCGTTGGAAGCCAGTGGGGAAGAAAAAGTCTCTGGGGTCAGAAAACAGCCTCCCATTGGCCCTGCCCAGGGGGGAAGTGGCCTGTCCCAGGAACCCGGCTTCCCTAAATGGTTCACTCGCAACATAGGCAGGAGCCGGGCCCTCACTGTGGGTGTGACCACTGGATGGAGATGGTGACTGGTCAATGGTGGAGGCCTCAGGGAAATCAGCGGAGGCCCCAGCTGTCTGTGCTCCTGAAAAGGGGATCTCTGCTTCTAGGTCATCAAAGCTCTCGGTGGCATAAGACACTTCATGTTTATGTTGACCCTGAAAGAAGAAAAGGCTATCATGAGAGGAAAGAAACAAAAGCAGAGCACTGTCCATGGCTATCACCTTCACCTCTGCAACTCTCTGAGATACAGCCCTACCCACAAGACCTGAGACCCCTCCCTGCCCAGGATCTAAGACCTGGGCTCTAGCCAGCTTCTGCCAGGGCTCTGTCAAGGGAAGGGTAAACCAGGTAAAATACCAGCCAGGGAAAGTATTCAGACATAAAGACCACCAAAGACTAGAGAGAGGAAAGGGGACCCACCTGACCTATCACCAGTCAGCCCCTTGCTGCAGACGTGAGTTCTACCACCTAGTCTGGTCCTGGAATTAAGAGACTCTCCCTGGAAGGGATCACAGTCAGGATCAGGCCTGGTTATCTCTGGGATCTCGGGCTGGGGTACAGGGGAAGCAGGCAGAGGGTAAAATGCAATTTCTTTAAAGAGTCACTCAGGGGTGCCAGGGCCCGCTTCTACCTCTGAACTTGGAATGACCTTGAGTGAGGTCCTAACCCTTCTCTGCTACTTCCTCATCTGAAAATAGGGCTTCCCATAGTCAGATGAGGGGTTCAGCCAAGGCCAAGGAAACTGCCAGGTCAGGCTAGCATTAAATAGCACTGAGTCCTGACGGAAGGCCAAGGGCCTGGATCCCTGACTGAAGTACCAAGGAGTAAAATATCCAGGCCTATGTGCTGCTCACATATTATGCAAAAGCTGTAGGAAGCTGCAGGCCCTTTATTCTCGGCACCCTACAATGCCTCAGAGTCTGGAGAGACTCTGAGGCCTTTACCTCCACACATAGGCCTTCACCTTCACCAGAAGAGACACTCCAGCAGTTACCCTCATTTGTCAAATGGTAAACTAGGACTAAGACCTGAGCTCACTGGTAAAGACTACCCATGGGCAAATGGAACAGCAAAGGTTAAAAGCCTAGGCTTGCCCCACTGGCCATCCTGGGGCCACCTGGCTCCCTCAAAACAGAAATGGCACTTAGCCTTGCCATTCTTTCCCAGACAGCGAGGGGAGGACCTGGAGTGAGGCAGGGTCCCACAACTCCCACAGCGGCCACTTGGCCCTGGTCACTGTTGCCTGCTGACATAACTGTGCTGTATAGGGATGCAGCTTCAGGACACACCTGCTTAGGATGCATGTGAAAGACCCTCAGGGAGCTGATGCACAAAGCTCCTAGCACCTCAGACCCCAGCCCACAGGGCCAAAGGGAGACACCACCCCAAGAGATCAGGGAGTAAGTGGAACCCAGGTAGCCCTTGCTCAGGTTGTCTTCTTCATGGCAGTGGACTATCCTGCTTCCAACCTCACAGCTGCCAGGGATGGCCCTGCCTGTCAGACACCACCCTGGGCCTGTTGGGAGGAGAGGATAGGCCAGAAGGAAGCTAGACAAGAGGACTTGAGCCCTCATGGACAAGCTGCCAAGCCCAGCATGTTATCTCCCTTCTGTGGTGGGGACTGGAGAAGGTCACTCACTGAGGGATCCACAGGCCAAACCCCAAAAATTGGATACAGGGTGCTGAAAGGCATCAAACACCTCAGGAGCCATAGCCCTGCTTCAGTGGAAGGGGTGGCAGGGAGTCAGGGCAGGGACAAGGACAAGGATTCTAGTGAGCCTCTTATGATCTGGTAGCAAACAGCTGAGTCTTAGCTCCCACATCTGAGAAGTGGGGGTAAGCTTCCAGGCTTTCCCCACCCCAGGACATCATGGGTAGAAAGACGTCCAAACCTTAACATACACAACATCAGACAGACATTGTGTCACCACAGGACACTTAAGAAAGCAGGAGGAGGAGGGGCTATAGCTTTTGTCCAGGGTCAGCCAGGCTCAGGCCAGAGGGAGTGAGGAAGCAGTGCAGTCTCTGTGCCACTGCTCCCAACACACATGTCCACCACACATGTGCATGCTCACCTACACTATCTCTGTCCCCTGAACTATCTGGGAAGCTGCTGGCAACAGCAGGGACACAATGGCAGGCAACCCTCTGCTTTAGCCAAACTTGTTTAAAACCACACCTTCTGTGGAAAATATGGAGGCTTTCAGGGTCCCAGCATGAAGTTGTCACTTCCCCTACCATGAGGGACAAGGAGGCTGGCGGTGCTGTGTTGGTGCCACCCTGAGAAGGAACAGAGCCCTGCCTGAGCCAGGTCTCCAAAGACCCACAAATTCAAAAGAGACCCAAGGCTCTGGGCAGTAAGTGGGCAAACAGGACACTTGGCTCTGCTAGCGGCTGCCCAAGGTGCACCCCTAACAATCCCGAACCCAACGCCCTCTGCACTGGTACAGGAGGGGGTCTGTGAAAGTGACTTGAATGACTGCCCTTATGAAAATGATCCCAGCAAGTACTGTCTCCCTCCTTCTGCCATGTGAGGGCACAGCAAGATGACAACCATCTCCCAGTAAGACAGCCCAGCCCTCACAGACACCTAACTTGCTAGTACCTTGATCTTGGACTTCCTGGCCTGAGATATTCTGCCACACCCTCCCTATGGCCCTAGATAGCAGGAATGCTAGCCACTGGGCTCTCTGGCTCTAGCCACAGGACCAGCCACCTGGCATCTGCATCTTGCTTCACACCCCTTGGCCTCCCCAAGAGTGCCAAATCCGATTCCCTGCACACCAGCACTCTCTTCCCCCTACCCCCAAGGCTTCAACAGTCTCCTTACCTGTACCAGCCCCAGGACCACGCCCATCTGCTCTGCAGCTGTGGACTGCAGGGCCCTGGCTGCCATGATAAGCTCCCCACCAACGCCCAAGTGCTGTAGGTGGGTCTCCAGGGCCGCCTGGGTCAGTTTGGCAAGGCCTTTGGCCAGCATGATGGTATCCCCCAACATGGCAGCCATGCTTCAGGACTGGAAGAGAGGAAGCCAAGTCAGGGAAAGGAGCTCCACGTCTCGCATACTCACCCGCTCCACAAACTCTGGGCAGAAGGCAACTGGCCAACTGGCAAATCTGTTGATCTGGCCTTCTGACCAAGTTGAGAGAAAAGAATGGGCCCAGGCCCATGGCAGGCTCTGGTGACTCCTGGCTCCACCAGACACTGAGCAGCATGAAAGACTGCTGAGTCTGCACATGGGGCACTCACTACTTTCCGAATGTTGCCTCACTGGGTCCTCACAGCCACCCCACAAAATGCCCTGGGCTCAGAGAGGTCAAGTGCTAGTACAGAACTAGGACTGGCATACTTTGTACTGACTCTTTCCTCAAGAGCAAAAGTGTGCATTGTACCAAGAGCATCCTACTCCCTAGGAGTTCCTGCAGGGCCCAGGGGACTGCTCTTGACAGCCCAGCCAACTCCTCGATGACTCAGGCAATATCCCTCCCCATCTCTCCTACTCTGCCCAAAGAAACCTCTGACAAATGCCCAGAGACTGAGGGACAACCAGAGCCCCACTCCACCCCACACCTAAATCCCTTACTCTGCCCACTGCAGCCTTCTGCAGTTGCCAAACCAGTATTTCCAAATGAAGCCTGGGCCCAGGGGACAATCAGTTCCAAGGTCCCACCCAGTACTGAGAAGAGGCAGACATTCCCACACCAAAGCTGGGAAGTGAACATGAGAGCCCAAGGGGGCCCATCTTGGAAGCTTCCTCTCTCACTCTTCTCTTACTGGGCCACAGTGTAAAGTATTTCCCAAAACAGGTCAGGTCAGAAAGCTGAACAGAACAGTAGAGTTCATACACCGCCAGGCTTGTCATTAACTACTCCTCGGGGCTAGGTGCTGGGCCTAAGATGAGTCCCGTTACACCCTGGAGGCTGAAGATACACAAGAGGGAAGGAACAGTAGGAGATCCCCTGATGCAACCAGGAACATCCCAACCCAGTGAAACATCAGATGTACGAAAGTCAGCAGCCAAGAAGACAGGGCTATGAACAGTACTTTGGGTGGGAGAACCTGAGTGGATAAACACATACAGGTGAAGAAGGGCCCAGACATGTGGGCCCCATGGAGATGGGCCAGCAAGAAGGAAGGGACAGCCAGAGAATTCAACCTTCCCATCACAACAATTAACCAAAGCAAGAGGAGGAAACCCATGCAAATAAGGCTCTTTAAGCAGAAGTCCAAGGACATCTGAAGACAGTTCTCTCCAGCCTGTCCTTCACCTGCCTTGCCCTCAACTTGTGAGGATGAGCAGCTGCTCCAAGCAGGCCTAGTTTTTTGTTCACTTTTTCTTTTTTTTCTTTCTTTTTTTTTTTTTTTTTTTGGTGGTACCTGGGACTGAACTCAGGAACCTGTGCTTGCCAAGCAGGCACTTATTCTGCTGAGCTATCTTCCCGGCCTGGTTATTATTTTTTTATGTATTTAGTATAAGGTCTACAGGGTGTCACTTCGTAGATCGAACTTTTAGTGATTCTCCTGTTTTCAGCCTTCCAAGTGCTGGGATTACAGGTGCATGCCACCATGCCCAGTCTCAATTGCCATCTTAGCATACCCCGGGGTGGGGCTGCCATAGCATGCCTTGGATCAAACCCAGGTCCCTGCGTTTGCCTTAGCAGGCACTTTAATCCACTGAGCTATCTGGCTGGCCCCACTCCAGACATTCCTACAGGGATGGACCCTTCTCCTGAGTACAAGATAGAGCCTTTTTTAAAAGGAAAAATATCTGGATCATCGGAGCAAATCACTCCCACACAGGCACTGGGAACACTGAGATGACCTGCCACACGTGCTTTTGGAGAACACACTTCCAGTGTCAGCAGCTACCACACACTAGGGTGAGGTGCTTTCCACACATTTCCCAATCTTTATAAACCATCGGTGACACAGTTATTATTCACCCCATTTACAAGTGAGAAAATTAAGACCAGCAAGGTGAACTAACTAGCCAAGGTCATGCCACTCCTCAATAGTGTCCCTGGGGTCCTACCCAGCCCTGCCTGCTCCATGCCCACATCACGCTGCCTCCCCAAATGTTCTGCCCAATGACTCACAAGGCCTGGGCTCCGCTCAGACACAAAAAGCCACTCACATTTACACTCTGCTTCATGGCAGGGAGGGTTGGAGGAGACCATACCCTTGATAGAAGCAGAAGGAGCTGGCCCAGCCCATCACCAGGTGCCAGGTAACACCCCGGACTCTGCTCTGCGCTCCTGAAATTTATGGTCATAAACAGACTGAGCTCCACAGCCACATCCCTAGAACATTTGGGGAAAGAGTGTGTAATCAGAGTTCAGGTGGGCCTTGCATCACCTCACAATGCTCCAACTTACAGATTAACTTTGCTAACCACCCTTAAAAATCAGGGTGGGAGAGCTGGGGAGATGGCTCAGTAGAATAAGCACTTGCCTGGCAAGTGCAAGGGCCTGAGTTCAATCCCCAGTTCTGGAAAAAAAAAAAAAAATCAGGGTAGGTACAAACACCTACCAGAGCCTTCTCGACCCTAGGAAAGTAGATGATGATGTTTTGTTTTTTATTTTTTCAGTGCATGGGAAAAAATTAGGACCTGGTGAATTCTGGGAAAGTACTCTACCACTAAGTTACACCCTAGGTCCCAGGAGGAGGTTTTAGAAAGACATCAAAGACAACATGTGATGAGGGACAAAAAAGGACCCCTGAGGGCAGCCCCAGGTCCACCCACCATACCCCACACCCTAAGGGTTCCCAAAACAAGCCTTCCTCTGATTCACCTTTAAGTCCATTCAAATGACCAGAACAGGAATCTATCAAAAGTCACAACTCCCAATAATTCCAAAACCTCATCTCACCCACTACTTGATGTCCCAAGCTACCTCAGAACACCCTCCTAAGACCTGTTTATTTCTGCCTTTGTTTTCAGGCATAAAACACATCTGCCTGGATTTTTCATGCAAATAACCAAATGCTAAAGTCTCACTACAGAAAGCTGATAAATGATTCCTTGGTCAATTAGCTCACTGCACTGATGGGAGTTTAACTTTTAAAAAGTTACCCCAAGGCCAGCCAGATAACTCAGCTGATTAAAGTGCCTGCTCAGGCAGATGCCGGGGCTGGGGGTTTGATCCCTGGCATGCAGTGCCAGATCTGCCCCCGGGACGCATTGAGACAGGGATTGAGACTGGGTAGGGCAGCACACGCCTGTCATCCCAGCACTTGGGAGGCTGAACAACAGGAAGATCATATGAGTCCGATCTACAAAGTGAGACCCTACTGTAGACCTGGTACTAAATACATTTTTAAAAAAAGTCACTCCAGACCCTGTGTCCTGACTCTTGTGGTTGCTAACTTGGCACTGAACACAACTTCACAGCAGGCTAAAATTACACCTACTTTACAATGATGCTTTAAAAAAAAACTCAAAATTATTCCTAAGAGGAAATATACTAAATAAACCAAAAAATTGAATTCCTGTACATGAGAACTACAAATAATAACTGTCTCTTTCACTGTTTTCCTAACTGGATTTTCTTAATATTTTTTAGCTCATATACCATACTTACAAAATGTAAATGAATTATCTTTTAAAAAGTATACATCAAAAGTAATTAATTATGCTTTTCCTTTTGTCCCACTGGTCTCATCTTACCCTCCCAGTGAATTCCCAAACTGTCCAACTCTCACCATAGATCCTAGAGCCTGAGACAGCTAAGATGATCCCTATTACAATGAGAGGGCTGAAGAAACATGCCTAAGAGGGAAGGGATGGCAGGAGACCCCATGTCAAAGCAGGAGCATCCCAGTGTGTCTGTGTGCATTGGGGGAGGGGCTTCAGCCTGGAGTAGGAGCTGGTACCAGGCCCACTACAGCCCTGATGACACTCTCTTTCCAAATGTCCTAGACACTGGGTCAGTGGGACTCAGTTTGTTTTACCATAAATTCAGGAGCACAAAATGGAAAGAAGGTCCATATATGTTCTTAAGTATTGTTAGGTAAAACCTGTTTTTCTCAAATCAGTATATATTTAAAAATAAAATACAAAAACCACAATCTGTAATTTGTAAGCAGATTAACACATGGATTTCAAAACTGGCTTGCCTGGCAAGTGCAAGGGTCTGAGTTCAATCCCCGGTTCTGGAAAATAAAACAAACAACAACAACAACAACAAAAAAAAAACTGCAACCAGCTCATACCTATCCCCTTGGCAAATACATTTACCTGCCATTCAGGGCCAAACCAAGCCTACCTCACAGTACAGAATGAGTCAACCCTCCCTCCTTTATCAGTATCCCAGCGTTTTCTATAGGGAGTCTGCGTCCTCAAAGGAGCAGAGCGAAGGACAGAGGGAAAACCACCAGAAGAAGTATCTTTCCACAAAGAGATAGTTTTCTCACCTGATTATCAAAACATTACAAAAACCCTACTTCTAATTCATCAGAATCCCAGCATAACCCATAATCTAATTATGGTGGTTTTTGTGGGAAATCCCCTCCAGGAATGCCCCAAGAACCAGGTACATGGAGGGAATATTTCCAACATGACTGAATGTAAATAAATTTTAAAAACCTCAAAGCACACTTAGTACTGAAGAATCGGCCAGAGAGATAGCTCAGTAGAATAAGCGCTTGCCTGGCAAGCGGAAGGGCCTGAGTTCAATCCCCAGTTCTGCTAAAAAAAAAAAAGAAGGAAAAAAAAAAAAAACCTTCTGAAGAATCCTGTCATAGTTATTATGTCATCTACAAGTATTAGAGTCCACACTGAGAGTATCCCCCAACCCACTATATCTGCTTGTCCTTGAATAGTTTGGAGGCCTCACCCAGGAGGAGCTCAGCAGTGGAGCTTTCCTACTGTCCTGTGAGGGGGGAAGCCCAGTGCCAGTGACCACAGATTTAGAAAGCTACTCAGGTGGCGGATGGATGGCCACATTTGGTGTGCCTGTTAGCTAGGCACTGTATGAAAAGAAAAAAAGAAAAAGTCACTCCATCCTTTACTAATACTTCCTCCTGTGACTCTGGGCTCATCCCCGCAGACTCAAGGTCAACATGCCTGGCTTGGGGTGCTCAAGACACAGCAACACACAGACACATCTATTATGGGAAGGTACCAGGGAGACACCCAAAGCCAACTGGAGCTGACAGCTAGGGTCAGAGGCAGCACCTGCCCAAGAAGAAAAGACTGTCCTCAGTCTGGATCCAGCTGTAGTTCTGCCACCACCAGCTGTATGACTTGGCGTCTTTTGTCCCTCCTCAGGAGGGCTCTGGTGAGTTACCACACCCCTCTTCTAGTCCTAACATGCTAACCGCTATCAAGAAAATAAATAAAAATCTTCCCTAGAGAAAGAAACAACTGGAATAAGCACAGCTTCCCACTCTCAAGGTCAGAGATTGAGAAAGAAAAGTGCCGTGCCAGGCGCAGGAGTCTCCAAGCTCCACAAGGAACTCTTTCTGCTGACGTTCCCTCTCTTCCTAAAGAGCTGCCAGAGAGGCCACCTCAGTCATGCTGAAAGGAGGTTTCTTCTGGAAGTTATCTGGGGCAGGAAGGCCTTAAAATTTAGTTACCAGAAATTAAAATCACTGTCAGGGATGGTCACTTGGCCAAATACAATAACTGGTGTCAGTAAGAAAGTGACCTATGTTATTTTTCAAAAATAAATAAAATGGGCAATTCTAATAGGCAATTAATAAAACAGGCAATTCTAATAGGCAATAAATAAAATGGGCAATTTTAACAGTCAATAAATAAAACAGGCAATTCTAACAGTCAATAAATAAAATGGGCAATTCTAATAATTCTAACAGAGAAGGGACTTTTATTCCAGCAGGGAGGTTCCCCATAGAGTCTCACAGTAGCCCTTTCACAGTCAGCATATACCATCTGTATGCCACTCCTCTCACCTGGAAGGCATGTTAATAAGAATCTACCAAGCTGTGGCTGGCACAGCAGCTCGGTGGTAGCACACTTGCCTGGCATGCATGAGGTCCAGAATTTGATCCTCACAACACACACACACACACACACACACACACATTTACTATGCAAATTCAATGCCCCATAACTACAGAGCATCACAGACCAGCTTCCTTTAGAGCAAAACAGTGGTATCACACCTCTAAAGACCACAGCCCCCTCTGGTCCCTTCCTAGCTTCACTGCCACAAGGCCTTGGGATGGCTGGTATAAGAACCCAACAGCAAGCTGTCCTAGCAGATGAATGAGCCATGGCTGAGGTCCACTGTCCCAGGGCTCCCCACCCATAGGGTACAGCACCACTCTCGGCTTCCCAATCCTCTTCACTCCTCCTATCCACGTGGGCGCTCCCACCTGTGCCATCCAACAACTGCTACCTAAAGCCCCACCCCTCCACTCATTCGCATACTGCTGGCCAGATTAATTTCTTTAAAAGGAAAATCCTGGCAAGCCACTCCCCTCAGGGTTTGCAGCTTCTCTGAGATTCCTAAAGGACTGAAAGAACCTTCCAGATCTCCTGCCTTACCAACCTTACGGTCACCACATTCCCTCCACTGATTATGCCAGCCATGCCAAACCATTCCTAGAACCCAATGGGCTTCCTCTACAGACCTATGCTCCCCAGTGCTCTTCTTCCCTCCTGGGGCTCAGCTCCACTGCTAACTCCGCTGAGACATCCTTCACAACCCACCCTAGCATCTCATGTCATTTGCAGGACTGGCTCATAACTGCTCAGGGATGTGATGTGATGCTATATATGGAAAACTAAGAACCCATAGGAACAGTTGGAGGCCAGGGGCCTAGAGCTTTAGTCTGTATCAGAATCACATGGAAGGTTTGTTAAGCCACAGACTGGAAAGCCACACCCCAGAGCTTCTGATTCAAGGAGGTTGGGATGGTGCTGGGAATCTGCATTTCTAGCAAGTTCTCCAGTGCTAATGATGCTGCTGATCCCAGGAGCTTACTTTGAGAACCAGACAGGAAGTCTCCACCTACTACCTCCCTTCTCCAAATCTGGCCTTGCCCTTAAGTGAAAGTTTCAGTTGCTCTCCTTTTCCCCACTTTTCCTCAACTGAAAAGAGACCCAGAAATAAATGAATTTAAAGAGAATAACCCACAGAGCAGGCCAACAAGGAATCTCAAGACTGTCACATCAAGCACTCTTCAGCCAGCATTTTTTGTTTGTTTCTTTTGGTTTGTTCAGACAGGGTCTTACTATGTAGTCCAGACTGGCCTTAAACTCACTTATGTAGCCAGACTGGCCTCAAACTCACAACAATCCTCCTGCCTCAGCTACAAGTGCTGAATTACAGGCATGCACTACCATGCCCAGCTTCAACCAGCCTATTTAATGGTATCTAGAAG
This sequence comes from Octodon degus, assembly GCF_000260255.1. Classification (NCBI taxonomy): domain Eukaryota; kingdom Metazoa; phylum Chordata; class Mammalia; order Rodentia; family Octodontidae; genus Octodon; species Octodon degus. The sequence goes on along the minus strand of NW_004524593.1, from coordinate 8,236,862 downwards.
ACACCATGAAAGGCAAGCAAGTGGCCTTTGTCCCTTCGAAGCTAAGTACTCTCTTTGAACTTGGGACACTAACATCTCAATTTCTACCTTGTGTGGGCAAAGACAAAGTTGTTTTATCTCTGAGATTTACTGACAGAAAGGAAATATTAGTTGAATGTTAGCTTCCATGGACCCAAAAGAATAAATGTATTGGGAAAAAGACAAACTTCTAAACCAAAGCCCATGGAGTTTTTAAAAAATTTATTTATTTATTTATTTTGATTTCTGATAACTTGTTCTTTCGCCCAAGCCTTTAAGACCACAAACCAGAGACCATCATTCAAATACCTCAGCCAACTCCAGGCTTCTACCTAATGAGGTGCAACCTCAAAGCCTCTTCCAGCAGGCTCAGAAATATCCTGACATGCCATTAAGCTTCAAAGGCAATAGATACTAGAGAAAGAACCCAGCGCAAGAGAACACAAGAAAAGTAGCCTCTTCTTCCCCTGTCAATCAGCCCCATCCAGGCCTGGAGAGTCTAGGTTTCACAGTGCAGCCAGGTCTCTGGTAGTCACACCCCAGGTATCTCAGGCCCCAAACCAGGAAGACCACATTTCTCTTCTCCTCCCTATTCTATCCTGTCTCAGAATCTGAGAATACTGCCCAAACCCAACTGTATTTCCTGAAACATGGATGGGTGATAATTCACCTACAAAAATATAAGTCACCACATTGTCTAAGAGAACTTAGGTAAACAGTGGAATATGCATAGGATGGTATGCTGAGTCATTTAAATGACACTGGCAAATGAATTTATTGACAAAGAAGAAAGGGTATTGCATGCTGTCTTATTTTTTCAAAAAGCAAGCTACTAAATGAAAACACACTGTCTTCTTTGAATGCTAAGATGATATACTGTTTTGAAATTCTTTACTTCCTTTGTTTACTATAGAGAACATGCACAAATTTTACAATATTAAACTGTATAAAAATCTTAAATGGGATGGCACACACCTATAATCTGAGCACTTGAGAGGCTGGGGCAGGAGGACTACTGCAAGCTTGAGGCCACCTTGGAATATATAGAGAGTTTAAGACCAGCCTGAACTACATAGTGAGACACTGTTTAAAAAAACCCAAGCAATAATAACAATAATAATCATAATCTTGCTGGATGTGGTGGCACACCTCTGTAATCCCAGTACTTAGGAGGCTGAGGCAGAGGGATCCTTGCAAGTTCAAGACCAGCCTGGGCTATAAAATGAGCATAAGGAGAGCCTGAATTGCACAGTGAAACCCTGTCTCAAAAAAAAAAAAAAAAAAAAATCATAATCTGAAATATATTTTGTTAAAATTGTAAAAAGTAAGAAAACTCACAAATTGTAATTTGAATAGGTTATTCCAGATCACTGTAGTTCTCATTCAGGGTGGCATGGGCAAAGGGTTAGGTGACAGATCAGAATGCTATAAATAATGCTTCTGCATGCCCTTGGTTAGTCACTGTCCTTCACCAAGAGACAACTGCCCAGAACAGGCTGCCAGGCAGACAGGACATGGTTATCCAACTTTGGGAATGAGGCTCAACTGCCCTTCTCAGAAGAGTGGTGAGAGAAATCACTTGGCACAGACCTTCCCTAAAATTGGCCCATGCATTCAAAGACACAAGTAACTAACAGGTGTTTATACCACCACCCCTCAAGAAAGACCAGGATCCTATTTAGGGTTACGTAGTGTAATGAGTACAGCTGAACCAGAGATCAAGTCATATAATTAAAGTCCTTTAGGGTAGGGAATGGGCACACCAGGACCCTGGGGCCAAATCTGGGTCTACTGCCTATTATTGTAATTAAAGTTTTATTGGACCACAGTACTACACACTCACTTTTGTACTGCCCACAACTTATTCAGATGTTTGTTTATGACTGCTGATGAGTTTTGTTTTGTTTTTAGCTACAATAGCACAGTTCAGTACTTGCAAGAGACTCATGACTAGAAAGCGCAAAATATTTATAATCTGGCCCTCTAAAGACAAAGTTTGTCCACTCTAATTCCCAGGCAACAGAGTAAACCATAACCGGAATTGTCACAGGAAACCAGTTAGGGTCACGAGAGTTGTACAAGAGAAGCTCAATAAGGCATGTATTGGGGCATGGACCCCATGTTAAGCTCTGCTCCTAACTGAGAAGTGAGCTTCCTGCAGTAATTCCACAGCTATCCATCACCCAGGACACCTGCCCCCTTCCTGGGTGGAGAACACCTTTTCCTGATCACCTTTTACTGAACTACCCACAGCCAGGTGGGCCCTATGTGGGCTGATCAGCCCCCAGGTGTGCTGATCCCTTCAGGGGAGTGGGAGAGACATCAGATGCCAACTTCCCAAACATCTCTTCATCCACCAGCCATTTCCAGGGACTGCCAGCCATAACTGCTACAGCCTGCATTCATTTCCCTTCCCTTAAGGAGAAAAGACTCATCGGTCCAGAGTGTGAGCATTTATAAACCTGTCCTATCTCTCCATTCCTTCATTTTTGTACTTTCATGGAACCCTAACAAAAGTCCCCTTACCAGGCAAGCACTGGACATGGACACCTGCATGAAATATAGGAGTCTCACTGGATGAGACTCCCCTACAAGCAGACAGGCACACAGGGACACACTCTGCCTCCACTGTTGAACCTGCAGAGAGCCCATCTCAGTTGGGGGCAGGAGCCCCTACAGGCTATTCACTATGTACCCGGCACAGACACACAATTAGCCTTCTTGATGGGCCTCTGGAGTGCTGCTTTGTCAGGAAACAGGTTTCTGGGCCTCATGTTGTCTTCCAGGCTAAGGTCTTCATGTTCCCTCAAAGCTGCTTCCAGACCACTGGGACTTTTCTTGGCACTGATTAAACATTCCACACTCATGTGCTAACACACACACAAGAGCTTAAAGGGCAAACACTCAGACACTGTCCCCCAGTACATATAACCAGTCCCCCAGATGTTTTTATAAGAAGTAGAACCAGCACAGCATGATGGTGGTAACTACTGCATAGCTGTGCAGAAGCCTGCATGAGCCTGGGCTCCACCACAGGCAGGCAACAGGAGGGCTCTCCTCACTCTGCCGGGCACACACAATACTGATCACAGGCAAGGTTTTTAAATTTCATCCAGCCAAGCATGATTCCTGATGGAAATTTCCCTTTCTGACTAAAATCTCACTAAAGCCTCAGTGTAATCATTTAAAAACATTTTATTCAGAAAGTGATGTTAGTAACAAGGTTACAGACCTCTTAGTTGGTGACCTGGGTTGTGAATTGTTGCTGTGGTGCTGACTTGCAAAGTATGACCTTAGTCAAATCATGCAAGCTTATGTTTGAGCCTCAGTCTCATCTGTTCTTGAGGAGTGGATTAGATCTTTCACATAATAGCATGTAGGGATCAAACTAGGTACTACAAAGCCATTTGCTGATATAATTAATATCACTGCAATCACACAACACCTAGGAATGAGGTGCAGACATGATGAGATCAAAGGAACACGACTGAGATCAGCCTGATAATCATTTTATATCCCCAGCTCTCCCTGCTGGGCACCAGATCCATCTGAGTCAGGCAGGTAGCTAGGCCCAGGGAGGACAGAGTCTCTCTACCTTGGGAACTGTGAGGTTTACTCAGGGCCTTGAAGTGAGGCATTTCTCAGCACAGAGAAGTGGTCCAGGGTGCTGGCTGCCTGTTTGGAGCACCTTAGAAACAAGCAGGACATAAATACCCACCAGCACTCCTCACATTCAGGGTGCCAAGCACAGGGAAATGCTCTTTCTGTCCACCATCCTGAGTCCCTCAGCATGCACAGCACCAGACAGCACCAATAGCACTACTAGTTTAGAAAGCAATTTCCGAGCAGCAAGCTAGTAAGTCTCCAGGCCAGCTTAGTGAGCCAGGCACTTCACCTCTATCTCCTATTCTCCCACAAGATGACAAGGGACAGAGAAGGGGAGGGGAGGAAAAACCATCAGGTAACTGGATCTCAATGAGGCAGCCTGGCCTAGCCCATGAGCTCCAGCAGGAAACAGCAGACCTGGCAGCGATCAGTGCTTGCCCTTTGCTGAGCAAAATGTTGGCTGTAAACACCTTCGGGAGCCAGAACCATCAAGGTTTTTTCAATCTCAGAAAGATCCGACATGTTTGTTTAAGCACCTGTCAAACAGTAACTACATGTAGCTTACCAAGCAATCTATTCTTACCTTCACCTTCCTCTGAGCCAAGACCAAGGCCAAACAGAGTATGCGACAGGCAGAGAACACACACTGGAGGTGACCCTAATTTCTAGCATATAACGTAACATTTATTTTTATATGAAGAGTCCCCAGGACCCTTCATCCAGCTCAACAGGCAACAGAGACACTGGTAAAAGGTTTTCTAGTTCCTGGACACCACAGATGAGAGCTGACAGGGAAAACTGCCAGAGAAGCTCAGGTTCCAGGACCAACTTGGTCACCAACAATGTATGATGTCAGGCACATCAGCTTTCCCCTTCAGGCCTACAGATGCCAGGCCCTTGTAAGATGAGGCAGTCGACCTAGATGATCACTTACTGTGGCATTTGCACCTGGAGTACGAAGGTGACAAGGAGACACAGAGAGCTGTTTCTGAAAGCTGAGGTGTAATGGAGTCTAGAAGGAACCATGTTCAGAAGAAATTAGGTGCAGACCCTTCTAAACATGAAAGGAGAAAGGGAAATCCAGTGGCACACACCTGTAATCCAGCATTCTTGGAGGCTGAGCAGGAAGATCACAAATTCTAACCCATCCTTGGACAACTTAGTGAGAACATTTCCCAAAGTAAGAAGTGAGAAAAAAAAAAAAAAAAAAAAAGGCTGGGGATGTAGCTCAGTACAAAGGCACT
>NW_004524593.1:8207638-8231894 GCF_000260255.1 Octodon degus | reverse complement strand
AAAAAAAAAAAAAAAAAGGAGGAGGAGGAAGGTAGGTAGCAGGAGGGAGAAAGCAGAACCCCCACACTGTCTTCACAAAAGTAGAAATACAAAAACTCTATGGCCTCACTCAAGAAACATGCCTCTGGGAATACCAAGTGGGTGATGCAGAGGTAGAAGAGGAGAAACTTGTCCTTGCCACAATTACACACACACACACACACACACACACACCCCTCCCACACTCTGTGGCAGCCCTCTTCAAGGCAATCAGTTACGATCAATCAGATAAGAGCAAACTTTTAATTCCCAACCCCATATCTCAGAATCTCCCTCAGCCTACCCTCCCGCCCTAACTCTGCCCAAGAGGAACTCACTTCTACTTTTTCTTCTGTTTGCATCTCCTTTTCACAAGGGCCTTTCCCCTCACACTCACAAACACACACCCAGCTCCCCAGCACCAAACATAACCTCCTGCTGACTTTGCCTCTCCTTCAAGGTCAACCACTCCTAAAGATGGTGCATTCATCTCTCCTGTTCCCCCAGCCACCCTCTGTGACAACTGATGGCTCAAGCCAGGGGGCATCCTCAGCCTAATTCCACCACCACCCTCCACAGAGTTTCCTGCCAGCCCCAGCACTCTCCGTCTCCCTCCACTCTGGCCTCCTCTCCACAGCTTGCTTCACCAAGCTTCCTGTGGCCATGTAGGCACACAATGTGGTGATCCAGGCACACCATGGACCTCCAGCCTCTCTGCTACATGCACTGTCTCCCGGGCTGCTCCAGCCACTGCCTTCCCATTCTCAGGCTACACAGTCTCATCCACTTAAACCATTTCAAGAACCAAATGACACATATCTGTATTATAACAAAGCCCCATTAAAGTCCTGCAGGCAACTACAGGACACATAAAGAACTGAGGGGATGATGGAGTTTTTCTACACCTTGACTGTAGTGGTCACAAAATGATATGAATCTGTCCAACTGTCAGAACTGCACACTATATAGGGTGAATTTACATGAAAATTATATCTTAATTTTAAAAAGAATGGGAAAAATACTAATGTATCATGTCTAATACTAATATCACCATCTTCTCCCAAACCAGCGCCTCCTTCCCCTGTACACTCTATTTTCATTAATGCAACATCATCCAGCTCTTTCCTCCAACTAGAAATCTCACACATGTGTCTGTGCCTCAAGACAAACCCCCATCTATATCCCTTCAGCTGGCACCCAGGCCACCCTCACTTCTCACAAGCTGTCTCCTCACCTCACCCTTCCCACATGTGCAATTTCAGAAGGAACAGGACCCTTGAGCTCTACAATCCTCCTGCTCTCTGTCCTACTGGGTCTCCCTAGTTCCTGATGGTTGTTTAACAGGAATGCTAGAACTATTTCCAGTTGTCAACTCAAGAAAATGCTCTACCTAAATACTGCTGTCTAATTTTGCACACAGCTCTTGTTTCAACTGACAAAGATAATGACTCAGTGTCCATGGCTCTTGATGGAAAATTATCCTGCCAAGTTTTGAGCTTCCCAATAATAGACTTCTCCAAACTTCTCTTTGAGAAAGGAGAAGTGATCTCCCTTCCTAATCTTTTTCTGTCAGCAATAAAGAGACCCAAAAGACCCAAAGTTGACCAAGAGTGTCACAGGAAAATTCTGATACACCCTCAAGGGAATGATTAAAGAAACAGAAATTCATAGTAGGGGCTTGGGATATTTTTCCATGTACAATAAGCATAGCTTTCCAGTTTTTCTGCATGCCCATCAATTTGGGACCTAAAAGTCAGACATAAATTCTGGGTTACACTGAAAGCAAAATGTAGACTTGATAGCATCTTTCTGTGCACAAAAAGAAATGGCTCGCTGTCTCTGACACTGAGGCTTCAATTAACTGTAAAACAACTCCACAAATTATATATGTGTTCACACTGTACTAACACTCCTGGTAGGATAGATATATTTCCAATGCACACCTAAAAGGCAGCCATTCACTCCCTGCAGACACAGTTTCAGCCTCTCCTAGATCACAAGACCGAAATGGCTGAGCAAATAGCGAGGATGGGAAAAGCACCACCTTGGACGAGTCACTTGTGGACACCTGAGTTGGCTTCTGCAGCATCCAGGATACTTGTATTCATTCACTCACTATTAAAAACTGGGTCCATAAAGTTATTTCATTGCATACCCCCCACACACACACACTTGCAATATCCCCAGGGATGGAAACCACCAGTCTCTCATTCCTCAGCACTCCTGGCCCACCTATCACTGCCCTGCAGCCAGCAGGCACAATGAATGCCAATGAGTCTGTAGCTCTAACTCCCTGGTGACAAGCTGCACCCCTGCCACCAAGTTCACTGGAGAGGTCTCCTTTAAAGCCCTTTCTGCATGGCTTCTCCCCATGTGCATAACATGCTGGCATCTCCTCAAACCTCTGCACTACCCATAAGCAGGTCTCTGAGAGGTCTCAGGCAGCACAGGATGGCCCTTTGCAAAGTCTAAGCTATGGTTCTAAATCAAGGGCAAATTTGCCCTCTAAGGGACACAAGGCAACGTCTACAAACAACTTTGATGGTCATAACTGGTGGGGCAGAGGGGCTCCCTGCCAAGTGAGGGACTCTGCTACACATGCTATAATGCACAGGACAGCCCACCCACCCCAACAACAAACAATTATGGACCCAGTATGTCAACAGTCTGGAGATTTTGAAACCCTATCTTAGGCATGCACTGGCTCTTAGAGAGGAGTCCAGACTGCCTAGTTCACTTTTTTCTTGGCCTATATTCAGGCAATAATAATAATAATAATAATAACAACAACAACAATTCTGCATTGTATGTACTACTCTGCACTGTATATACTACTTGTAATTCAAGGCTGAACATAACACCCAAAACTGTCACCTCAGTCTTAAAAGGATGCTGCTTGTGTGTACCACCAGCCTCCAATCCCTCTTCTTAAGAGAGGCCCCTTCCTCCAGAACAAGGTCTACCAACAGCCTTCCCACCAAGATCACCCATCCACCCACAGCATGACAACAGGTGGGCTGGCATCTATACACGTTCAAATCCTTTGGCATGGTGGTAAGCCTGGCATGTCTCAGACCTAAGGCCTAAATGAATGTGGACAAATTTTCCTATGGGCTGCGAGTCCAAACCAAGCTGGAAGGCTGCACACAAGCCTTGCCCTTCGGGAAGGGTACATCTCAGCACATGGAGGATGCCAGCACCAGAACCGCCCTGCAGCCCTCCCCACCCCCCATAGTGGGAGAGCTCCCTGGGTTTAGCAGACGAGACTGTATGCAGTGAGAATAAACTAGCAAAAAGCTCCAGTTTAGAGGATTTAGCCCAAACCACTCACAAGACCGCCAGCATCTAGAAGAAGAACCTCAGAATAAAAAAGAGAAGGTCCAAAAAGGGTCCCCTTTCCCAAGTTCACCTCAAAGTACCACCTGTGAAGCTCAACAGGCTCGGGCCTGAGAAGCCAAAGTTTTGTCACAAACCTGCAGCCTGGGCAGTCGGGCTCCCTGCCACACACTGCAGAGTGGTCTAGGAATCAAAGAGACCCACTGTCACGAGAACACGAGGCAGGAACGCTGCTCTGGCGACCAAGCTGCACGGGCAGCGGCTAGAGGGCCCCGGAGCTGCAGGGCTCTTCTCCGGGCACGGCACGCGGCCCTTGTGACCTCCTGCAAGTGCCCCGCGCGGGCCGAGGTGGGCACGCGGTGGGTCCCGCCTCAGGGCTCGCCTCAAGTGAAACTGGAGACGCAAAGCCGCGCTGTCACTGGAGGCTGCAAGGGCTCCGCGGGCGGTGAGGCCAAGCACGGCCCCTGCCGCAAGGCGCCCGCGTACGCGGCTGGCCGGCGAGGGAGACAGGCTTACCTGGCCACAGTAAGCGGGGATCCTCGGTCACCTTCGCGCGGCCTCCGCGCGCTCGCCAAGAAGCTGGCGCCCTGCACGCGCGCGGCTCTGTTTACCAACTCGCGCGCGATGGGGGAGGCCCCGCGCCTGCTGGCCCCGCCCCCTGCCCCTCCCATTGGCTACGAAGCCGTCGCCCGCCCAGCGCCGCGCCACGCAGGGGAGCGTGCTCAGCCCGTGCGCCCGACATTTAGCCAATCAGGTCCCAGAGAGGAGAGCGCGGAGCCAATGGAAGCCGCTCCAGCTAGCGAGGCTCCCCGCAGTTTTCGCTTTTCCTACCTGCCGGCTGCCCCTTTCCCGTGTTAAGGGAAGCTGTGTTCATGGCCTGAGCTCGTGTACAGCAGTGATGGGCCACGTGAGCGCCTTCTCTCCACTGCAGTTCCCCGGGCCTCCGAGAGGCCTCTCCTGGAAGAAGACACGATGCTGCGGGGGCCGGGGTAGGGCCGTACCGAGGGCTTTAGGGCCGGGCAAGGCCTGCTTGTAGCTCTGAGCAATAAGAACAGGGTTCCTTCCTTCTTATTTTCAAAAAAAAAAAACAAAAACAAAAACAAAAAACTGGGAGAGTGGGGAAACGTGGCAGCACCGAGGCAGATCGCACCTGCACCTTCGGGCCCCAGGCCTTCCGACTCTTACCTTTCCCTCTCCTGGTGACAGAGCTGGGGGCCAAGGGTGGGAGGTGGTAGCTGGCAGAGGGAGTAGGACTGGAGTAGAGCAAGCACGCCCTGAGATGGTCATTCTGCTCCTGATGAAGGCAGCAGGCTTAGGCCCAGCCCTTACGTGGCTCCCTTTTACCAGGGAAGAAAGACGAAGCCTGCAGGCCTCCTAAGGATGTCCTCTGCCTGCATCCCACTAAGCCTTCCCAACCTGGCCAGCAGTTCCTCTTCTGGTGACTCCCAACAACTGATCTGGAGTTCTGTCCAGCAGTAATTTTTACAGAAAGCAGAAGCCTAAGAACAATTGTGAGACTTTGGTTTGGTTGGGTTTTGCAGTACTGAGCAACAGCTCAAGCCCTCTTTGTTTATTTTCAAACAGGGTCTCACTACATGGCTTAGTTGGGCAGATCCGGCTCCAACGTGCCATCCTCCTGCCTCAGCCTCCCAGAGTGCTGGGATTACAAGCATGCGCTGTCATACTCAGTTTGTGAGTTTTTTCATAAAATAGTCAATTAAAAGATTGCGGATTATTCTAGGTTCCTTTTTTTTCTTCTTGTTTGTAAACATTTAACTTTTTTGAAAGTTTTGTACTTGGAAAAATGTAAAGGTGGTGAGAATAGTAACTTATTCACATGAAGTCAGAAGTGAACCTACGCTGATACTTCCTCACTGGCCACTTGGAGCTTGGCTTCCCAGAGGTCTTAAGTAAATTTATCCATCTGTGCTTGGGAAAGGATGACTCGCTGTGTGTGGGCTTTGGGGAGAGCACAGCCCTACCTGACTCAGGCTCCCTTCCTCCTGAGGTAGAGGCCCTGCTTCGCAGACGACTGAGATGGCCCTTTGCTGGCCTCTTAGGGTGGCTACCTGGGGGAGGGGGGTGCTGCACTCTGAGCATTCACACATCCTCCCTGAAGTCCAGATTCTGCCTTCCCCATCTTCACACGGCGTAGAAAATAAATTTTAAATGAGAATTAATGCTTGCCTAGCAAGCACAGGGTCCTGAGTTCAATCCCTGGTACCACGTAAAAAAATTAAAAATGAGAAGTCATTTGGACTGAATTTTCAAGTAATTGCCCCAAACAATCCAGAGCTAGGCCAACCAGACCTCTGGGGGTATCTGCAGCTATCCATTGACCTGCCTGCAGTGCTCCAGCCCTCCCAGCCTAGGAGCCACTGGGCTCACCCTTTGCTGAATCTGACTGCTGTAGGTTCAGGATGTGATTTCCAACAGCTTCGGCTTCTGTTGCCTAAAGTGGGGAGCGGATGTGGTGCCTTAATTCTTCAAATGGGAGGGAACTCCCAGGTTGGTTGCATTCTGCTAGCACTGCTAGGGCCAGTTTTATTCCTAATATACCTAAGGATAAGCATATCTAACCACCACACACTAAGCTATCTTCAAAGGCTACCAGTCTAGTTTACTAGACAAATACCCCATAGTGTGAAGAAGGTATCTTCCTCTGATTAATATAATTTTGATGCACATCCTTCTTGAAAGAGTCATTTGACTTGACCTGTGGGATGTTATAAATTCTGTGCTTTGTCTAAGAGGCCAGTCATTTCTTCCATTGCTCAGGGTAAGAGTGCCTTGGCCCCTGTCCTTGACCTGTCTGTCATCCCTCACATCAAATCCATGAGCAAAGTCTTTCGCTTCATCTTCAGAATACCTCCTGAGTCAGCGCTTCTGCCTCAGCCTCAGCCAACTTCATCTGTCACCTGAACCCTTTCAACAGCTCACTAACAGGATTTCCACACATCTTCCTACAGTGATCCTTTGTTGTTTGTTTTAAAACAAAAGACAGGTCATGTCACTTCTAAACAGATACCCTGCTGCTACTAGCTTCTCACTGCACTTGAAATAAAACCCTACATCCGTGTACTGCTCCATATACATGCAACATGACCATAACCCATTATCTTTTGGTGTCATTTTCAACTCTCACAATAATCAAAAAAAGAAAAGAAAAAGAAAAAAGGAGAGAGGGAAAGAGAAAGTTCCTCACTGTGGTCTAACACACCAACAACAGGCCCTGCTCAGACACTGCCCTTTCTCTTCACTAGGCCTTTTCCTCAGAGAGCCTCTTGGCACGCACCTGCTTTGGGGGGTCTCTCTTGAAGGATTGCCTTGTTATCCTACAGAAACAAGATCTGTCCTTCCCCTTCATCTGGTCTGAAGAGGAATCCCTACCACTTTTCCTGCCATACTTTTCTTCCTAGTACTTTTTGTTACCTAACACATCTAAAATTATTATTTTGGGGGGGGTATTCAGGGTCTCACTACGAAACTCAGACTCATAGTGATCCTCCTGATTTGTGCCTCCCTAGTGCCAGGATTACAGGCGTGTACCACCACTCCTTGACTCCACTGCCAGCTCAGTGTGCCCCAGGGGTGGGGCCAGCATGGTATGCAGTGCCAAGGATCGAACCCTGGCTCCTGTGCTTACCTAACCAAGTGTCTGCTGATCTATATTGCCGTCCCTTAAAATTATTTGTTTTTTAATCATGTATCTCTCCCAATTGAAATGTAAGTTTCATGAGAGCAAAAACTGTTTCTTTGGTTCACCCTACAGCCCCAGAACCTAGAACAGTCACTGCCAAGCTTCAAATGCTCAATAAATACTTAAGAACATGGGCAATGGAGACAGATGGCCCAGGTTAGAATGTCAGCTCCACTACTTATTGTGTGACCTTGGACTGATTAAACTTTCTGTGCCCCAGTTTCTTCCTCTAAATTGAATAGTACTAGTATCTGTTCCTAGAATAACACTAGTGTAGGGGTTGAGCATGAAATAAATTCATATGTGCAAGATGCTTAAACTAGTTCCTGTCACATAGCACACATTATAAAATTTTACTTATTTTTGCTTATTAAATGAATGATAAATCCAAAATGGTAGTACATATCATGTGTTCAGCAAAATATTATTTTTTTATGTATTTGGTACAGGGTCTCACTACATAGTTCAGACTCATAATTATCCTCCTGTTTTCAGCCTCTCCAGCATTGGGATTACAAGTGTGCGGCACCAGGCCAGGTCTTGGTGGCTGGCTCAGTATGCCCAGGATTGGAGCCAGTGGCATGTGGTGCCAGGTATCAGACCCAGGTCCCTACACCTGCTTAAGCAGGTGCTTAGTCTGCTGCACTATCTTGGTATTATGTTGTTATCTATGTATTACTAAATTTCCCCATGCATCATCTAAAAAAGCTTACTGATACTGAAATTTAAGCTTAAAGGACCAATATTTTCTGTAATTTCATCTAATTCATTAACTATTATACCCAAAATTCTTTGTGTAATATTACTGCCTCATGGATGCATAGTATACAGGATTCTCACATTTTTGCACACTAAATAAACTCCCTTAACAATTACATCTTTTGGGGGCTGGGAGATAGCTCAGTAGAATAAGCACAAGGGCCTTAGTTCAATCCGTGGTTCCACCAAAAAAAAAAAACCCAGTCCCTGTGTTTTAGGGGTCAGGGAGATGGCTCAGTGGAATAAGCACTTCCCTAGCAAGCGCAAGGGCCTGAGTTCAATCCCTCGTTCTGCAAAAAATAGTAGTAATGATAATTTTCAGACATGGAGAAAAAAATCTTGAGGCCCAGTCATAGCAATATAATTCTCAGGGAGAGAGGGGAGTTGAGAGAAATGGAAAAAGAACTATGATAAGTTGTACACATGTACCAACCCCCCAAGAAGAAGGTATTCGCTATATAGTGCATACACATGCCAATAGAAATTAAAATAAAACCATAAAAGGAACATAATTAATTCTTGTGTTCCACATTACCTAGTTATATGCTGTGTCAGTGTTCTTTTTGAATTCTAGGTCCTTTGGAGTATCAGCATGAGATTTCCAAGAAAAACAAGTTACAACTACATAGTGGTTAAAACCAGCAGTGCAAGCCTGGGCATGCTGATGCACAGCTGTGATCCCAGCGCTTAGGAGGCTGAAAAACAGGAAGGATCACTACAAGTCCAATCTGTGTAGTGAGACCCTTAGACCTGTACTAAATACATTTTTAAAAAATACAGAAGAGTTTCCAAGTGCAAAGATAGTTGGGAGAAAATCATGGCCTGGATACCTGCTCTACATGGGTCCCTGGCTGTCTACCCCCCACCCCTGGGGCTCTCAGAGGGCTCTGTCACTATAGAAAAATTGTTTATTCTTTTACTCGCTGACTATAATAAAATAGGGATTAAGATAGATTCCACAGGGTGGGCGTAGCTCAGTGATAGAGCACTCAAATCTAGCACATGTACAAGGCCCCGGATTCCTTCTCCTGTGCTTCAAAAAACAAAAGAAAATAGATTCCTGTATTGCATTTCCCAAAACACCTCCACAAATCACTGTTTTGGAAATGCTGGAATAATGTAAGTGATTACAGGGCTCCCTTTTGCCGTAAAAAAATTTTCCTAGTTTTAAAAAAGCTCTTGGGCAGTTTGACTAGTTGATTTCAATCTACCATTAAGTAACACGTTCATTTGATTATTTAAAAATCTACTTTGGAAAGGTTTGCAATGGAAAGTTCCCTCCCAACTCCTTCTGTTTTCCACTCATTTCAGAGTTTCAGTGCCCCACACCCCCTATAAGTACACATCTATTGTCTCTTTTCAAAGTGTCTTTGTACACATGTAAGTAACTATAAACGTAGGCCATATTTTATACCAGTGGCCATACTATCCATGCTCTTCCCCTTTTCTCATTCAACAATGTAAGCTTGGTGCTCTTCCTAAGTCAGTGCACAGAGAGCATCCTGGTTCTTGGTCAGTATTACCTTACATGGATGAGCCATAACTTACTTGCACAGTGTCCTGTCATGCACACTGTCTCTGTTCTTTTGCTATTACAAACAGTACTGCAGTGAGTAATCCTGTTTTCAAAATGAGATTAATTGGATCTCAGCAGGGTTAGTTTGCTGCGTGGAGACAGGTGTCAAAGTTGAATCCAAAATGCTTTCGTTGTGGCCAGAGGCCTGAGGTGCACGCACACATGACTCCCTAGCTCCAGGTTATGTACCACCCCCAACACTCAGTGGTGAAACACAAGGCAAAGCAGTCGTGTCTGGGGTCGTGTCTCGGCTCAGCAGCGCAACACCACAGGACACAGTCTGAAAGTCACTAGACTTTGGAAAAGGCAACCCAGTCCTGCTAAGAGAATGACTTAAGGGAATTCCAAATCCCGTTGATCCAAGGCAAGCCTCATGACCATAGTTAGCTGACTGCACAGTTAGAAGTGATTAAGCACATTACCGAGGAGACTCAGCTCCCCACAGCTGGAAACATTCCAGCTAGGCCCCTAAACAAGATGTGCTGCTTTTTTCTCCATTTACTCACGCTGCTTGGAGCAAAGGTCTGCCTTCTTGAGAGCCTATTCTTCCCTTTGGGATTGATTTCAACGTGTAGGCATTAGCCAGGTGTGTCCTAACCATTGGTTTTAGTTTTCTATGTCTAAATTAAAACATAACTTACATACGGTAAAATGCAGAGATTTCACATTTACAGTCCATAAATTCTTATGAATGAAAATACCAGTTAATCAACATGTTCATAAAATATAGAAAAATTGGACTGGGAGTGTGGCTCCAAGGTGGAGAGCTTGCCTAGGACGTGCAACACTCTTGGTTCAATCTCAGGCACTACAAAGAAAAAAATTTTTATTCTTCCAGAAAGCTCCTTTTTGTCCCTCTTTCTAACCCCTCCTGCCACCTAACATCTTACCCCAACTGTTCTGATTCTAAGTTGATTTCATGTAGGGAAAATACCTGATTATACAACCAGCCTTAGGAAACGGCAAGTGAGTTGAAAAGAGCCCATGACTCATTCCCATGTCCCTAAGTTCTCCAATGTGGGCGAAGCCATCTCAATTGCTGAATACATACTTCACTTTGTTCTCCTTTGTGTTGTCTGTCAATGAGTCCTTTTGGGGAAAAAAAGTTTCCTTTGTTTGAAATTAGAATAAATTTTGAAGTAATTTCCAGATTCAGCCCCCAAGTTTTTTGGGTTTTTTTTTTTTTTTCCAGCACCGGGTATTGATCTCAAGACTCCGTGCTTGCCAGGCAAGCGTTTATTCTACTGAGCTATCTCCCCAGGCAAAGGCTCCAACTTTGCATGCTGAAGAAACAACCAACTCTGCAGAGACTGAAACCACAAAGTGAGCCTGACCCTGCGTCCCAGCCTTGCCTGCTTCTTTGTGAGACACACAGAGTCAGGTAATGAGGGTGAGGTGAGGCAGGAGAGTAGAAAAGAGAGGCACTGTGTCCAAAACAGAGAGCTCACCGTGGCGGAGGCATCCGTGGGCAGGGAATGCAATCAAGGCAGTAGCTACAAGGAAATGCATTTCACTTTATAGGTGAGGATCGACCAAAGACAAGGGAGATTAAAAGTCAATGTGAATAAATAAATAAATAAATAAATAAAACATTAAAAAAAGCCAAAGTGAATTTAAAATAGCACAGCGAGGCCAAGCTTCTCAGGTGAGTAGTTGATCCTGAGCTCAGGGGCATGAACCCTCAGGCTGTGCGTAGAACAGCCAGTGCCTCTGGGTTTTCTTTTCACCTTTGGGTTTTATTTTCTGTCTTTGTGCCAATGATGGCAGTGTAGGTAGCATCCTTGATCAAGTAAGGCATTTTAGATAGGTGCTCCCAAGCCAAGATGCCCAGGAGGGGGACGGGGCTGGGGGAGGGGTAGCAAAGTAGGCAACAGGGGGAAGGAAAAAGGAGGGCAGATTGCTGCAGACTATTGGAGAGGGAAGGAGATCTCCCCAGCCTCTTGGTGGTGTGGGTCTCAGGAAAGCACAGAGGACAGCTATTCTCTATCAGTGACAGTACCCTAAGCTGACTTTACGAAGTCCCTGGGACAGCCAATGACTTAGTAGATGGTGGAGCTGGGTATTTATCTGAAGAGCAGAGCTTGAAATCATGGCCCTGGACCACTGGTGAAGAACACTCTCAAAATGATGGGAGTAGAACTGTCCCACTCAAGGAGTCCAGCGACTCTAGTCTGTCAGGAACAGTGGCCTGTGCCTACAAGTGAAAGTCAACCAGAGCCCACTCCCTGTGTTGGACTGTGTGTAATTTGCATATGGAACCAACAAGTGAGGAGCCCTCCAGAAAGGGTTTATTGAGCTTCATGCTAATCAGGTGGGTGAGGGCTTAAGCCAGTTTTCTTTTGGGAAAAGTAAGACTCCATTACCTTGCACCCTGATTTGGTTCATCTGAGCTGCTTGAGTATAACTTAAACCCTGAGATTGTTTGTGCTGGGGTAACATTTCTTGCCTTAACAGAAATGCCAAGATCTTGTGCTCCCACTAACCCAGATCACCTTTTGTCAACTTCCCTTTGGCTTTCTGCCTCTGGAGTTGCTACTCTTACTTTTCTTTCTTTTTTTTTTTTTCCATTTTATTTTATTTTTCATGTTTTTATTTCTTTTCTTTTTTTTAATATTTTGTACTATGTATTCTTTTTTTTGTGTGTGGAACCAGGAATCCTTGCATTTGCCAGTCAAAGCACTTATCCTACTGAGCCATCTCCCCGGCCCCCCAATTACTCTTACTTTCCCCTGCCTCTGGCCCCTCTCTTTTCACCTGCAATCTTTAAACTCCCACTCATTCTTTGAGACCTTATTTCAGTGTTACTGGTAATGTGAGACTTTTCTGAGCACCACAGCCAGAAACAATCTGTCTCTCCCTTAAGTTTACAGTATAGCTATGTGCCTTTATGTCCCCCACAGTGCCTCATACCTCAAAAGTACCCCTCAAATTTAGAAAGAAAAAAAAATCAAAATTGCTATCAAGGTGTGATGAACAATTGGAGCATCTTGTAGCTATCATCAATTGAAATTGGAACTCCAGGGATGGTTCTCCATGGTGTAAGCCAATTCTAGCCTCTTGCCAAGAGCCAGTTAGTACATGACATGACCACAGGGATTGGTTCTGAGATGGTCCAATCAGAAGGAAGCCCAGGATTTCTGTGCAAGGGCTATTAGGAACAATAGCTTCTCTGTCCCCAGACCAGGTGTATCCTGATGTGGTTGACATCCATCTTGCCATGAATAAGCCAACCAGTATGATAGAGATATGCATCCCATATTTATTCACTATGAAAAAGACTAGTGGACAAGTAACTTCAACACCCTATTGGGTGTAACGCAAAAAGACATGCAAGTGCTGAAACAAAGCCTGCACAAAGGCCTGCAGAGCCAAGTGGAGATGGAGTTCTAATTAAAACATGTAACTAGCCTCCCTAATAGTGAGCTCTTGTCAACCAGTTCATCCTTTCCATATTTTTCTCTTACTCCTAAGAAAAGGTGTCCTGACCAGTGTGCTGGGAATTATACTAGTCAGTTCTGGAGGCTGAAAATCAAAGTAAGGTTAAGGTGGTTCCTTTGGCTCATCCCTTAATGGGGGCTGGCCAGAGTGTGTGTGGGAAGAAGAGATCACATAGAATCAGGAAACGGAAGAGGATGGATTTGGGCTCACTCTAACACCCACTCTTGGGAGAGTTCAGGATCCCAGGAGAGGTCCCTTAATTCCTCCAGAGGCAGGTCACCTCGTGACAAAATGACATTCCAGTAGGCTCCACTCTTAACAGTCCCACCGCCTCTTAGCTCTGTCACTCAAGGAACCAAACTCCCAACACATATACCCTTGGGGATCACCTCCAAATGTGTCCCAACCACAGCAGGAATGCAGCATTGTGTGAGCACTGTGCATTCAAATGTGTGCACGCACACATTCACAGAACCTGAATCTTAATAGTGAGGGGGAAAATATACTTCTAATTCCTGTGAGAGTTGCAACAGTTGATCTGTTATCAAAACTTTTGGTAAAAATTATCAGAACATGGAATTGTTGCCCTTTGATAATCACTTTGTTTTTCCAGTGCTGGGATTAAATTTAAGGTCTTGTTCATGCTTTGCCAACACTGCCACGGAGCTACACCCTGGCACTCTTTTGAAGATTTTTTTCATCGATTTCTGTGTTAAAAATGATTTTGTCATTTCTACCTGAAGTCTTACACTACAGTTTTGTTGTTGTTGTTGTTTTGTTTTTGGCGGAACCGTACAGTTTTTTTTTAATTAATACATTGTTTGTGCCCCTCTCATTAGTATTAAAGAAATAAAATCAACTTTTACCTTAATGTGAAGTTAACATTTTGAACCATTTCCCTTAGAAGGTAAAAAGGAATTCAAATAATAGGATGATAATACTGACTTTCCTCAATTAGTTCCATGCCTTGACCTTTGGTGCACGATTTTGCAACCTGTTTGTTCCTTTCCTGTCTTGGCAAGCATTTATGAATCCTTTCTCTGGGGACCTGACTCCTTATGAGCTGGGACCACATCTTGTATCTGTTTCATAACTCACGTCTTCCTCGTACCATGGGGAGTACCAGAGCTTCCCAAGAGCCCTTGGAAATTTCCATAGCAGCTGCTCAACCCCAACCACCACCACCCCCAAAAAAAAACCTGGGACTTGGCCTGCACGTCCTACCAGCCCAAGGACACTGAACCTGGCTCTGGGTCAGGCTCTGGGTCTATTTATGACTTTTTATCTCAGGGTTTGCAGATTGGCACTTTGCTCTCAGGAAACTTCCTCCTGGTTTCATCAGTCAACACAAAACATGCATCCTTATCTGGACAAGAGGAGAACAGTAGGTCAGACAAACAAACTCTTAAACCAACTCTTCCACCATGGGTGCCTGCTTGGCCTGGTAGATCCTTATCTTTGGTTCATTCTTCTGGTTTGGTGCCTATATTTCTGATGGAAATAAAGAAAGCATTCTGGTATCAGATCAAATATCTTTTTGAAAACTGATGAATTTAATCATTAATCATTACTTTTCACATGCTTCCCCTTTGGGGGAAAATCTGTCTCCAAGATGGTAGGAAGCTCTTGCTCATGCTAACAGTCATTGCCCTGAACTCAGCCAACTGACAACTCATCACTGGTAAAGTCAAAGGCTCATGGAAACTGCTCATGGATGAGCCGATCCCTTGAGGATCAGAAGCGCCTGGTACCCAAGAAGTGGCCCTGGGTCTATGACAGCAGCACTGTCCCCTCTTCTGGAACAAGGAGATGGGAGCTGAGAACCTGAGAACAAGGCCAAACTAGACCACTAACCATGCCCTTCCTAGGCACATTTTGTCACTTCTCTGGGCTTCCTGTTTTATAGGCTAAGTTCCTTACCTACCTACTTCAATCCTAATTTTAATTTATGATATGTGTAGTATTATTTTACCATTGCCACATATTTTATATGGTACAAATACCAGCTAAAACCTTTATAGACAAAATTTGCTCAAATTTCTGTCCTACACCCAGTGGAAATCTAAAGTTTCCAGAACTCCAAATACTTGTTATTAAATGCTATAGGTTCATTTATTTCTCTACTGTTTCTTCTGCCGAATTCAGCTATTCAAACTCATCCAAGTTGCGGAGTAGAATGTTCATTTTGCAAGATTCTACCATTTGCAAGTTGCTACCATGCAACTATGTTGTAAATGCTTTTGTCTATTAAAATAAAAATATAATTTCTGCAAAATTCTTGTACAAATGACAATTCATTGTCTTAAGAAACAGAAAAATTATGAAAAGAAGGCACTATTTTGGATCTAATTCTTACAACCAGGAAATTTGTTTACAAGTCAAAAGTAAGTGAAAGGTCACTGTCATCTGGGAGTTTGGCTCTGCGCCAAGAAGTAAGAAGGAAAAGTTCAAATTATGTGGAGGAAAGTTAGACGTGATTGATCTCATGATCCAAGATGAAGGGCAAAACAGCTCTGAAAACACAAATGAGATTATAAGTTTCAAATGACCCCAAAAAGTTTTAAGAGAAAAACAGGTCCACAATCAAATACATAATCAAAAGTAGGTAGGAGCCTTAATCCATTTCACTGCTGAAGCAAAGGAGGTTTATTACCTCACACTTTTAGAGGCTGAGAGTGTAAGATCAGGCAGCAGATAACATCACAGTGTGATGTGGGGAGCAGCTGAAAATAAGGATGTAGCAAAACAGAAAGCTAGCCCTGCTCTCATAACAACTTGTTCCTGGGGGAAGGAATTCATTCCCTAATTCCAGCACTAAGCCTGTCTGAGGAAATGATCCCTAATGACCTCACTGCCTCCCACAGCCCCACCTCTCAAATGTCCCACCACCTCTCAGTGCTGCCAGCCAGGGCCACACTTCTAGCACGTAAATCCTTGAGAAACAACACATCTAAACCACAGCAGAGGGCTGAGTGAGTCAACAGGGTGCTTCTCTCACACACTGGCTGACAAAGGCTCTGAGGACTTCATGATGGGTGTCACTCCATCCCATGTTGGGTTTAATGTGCCAGGTAGCAATGTTACCCCCCACTCCTGCCCATCCTCCACCAGCAGCAACACAATCACATGCCCACACTCAGCTGCAGGGGAGCATGGGAAATGTCACCCAGCTGTGTGCTCTGAAGACAGAGAAGAGCACGGATTTTGTCTGCTAGTACACAATCTCTGCAACAGACTCTGCTGAGTTGCCTTATCAAGGAGAATGAGAATCAGAGAAGAAAACTGAGGCATAACACTGTAAGAAGATTGGATAGAAAATCACTTTGATGCCCTAGAAAATCTCAGTCTTCTGACCTGGAAAAATTGAGTTTTCTTACAGATAAGTCAGATTCATGTTTTAGGAAACACAGCAAACAGAAATGCTCCCAGAAGACTGAGAGGTAGGTGATGTTGTCCTGATTTTCAAAAAGGCCAAGAAATTGGAACTTTAAGAGTATTCAGGGGCTGGTGAGATGGCTCAGTGGTCTAAAGCACCTACTTAGAACAAGCTTAGCAAAGCACAGGGACCACGGTTCAATCCTCCAGCACCACAAGCCAGCCCGCCCCGCCCCCTGGTGGGCTGAGCTGGCCACACACACACACACACACACACACACACAATAAATAAATAAATTTTAAAAAAAAAGAGTATTCAGGGGGCTGGGGAGATACCTCATGGAATAAGTGCTTGCCTGGCGAGCACAAGCTCCTGAGTTCAATCCCTGGTACCACCAAAAAAAAAAAAAAAAGAGTATTCAGGGGGCCTGCCCATTAGCTCAGTTGTTTAAGTGCCTGCTTAAGCAAAGGCAGTCAGGCTCAGGACACTGGGGTTCGATTCCTAGATCCTCATGCCTTACCAGATCTGTCTTTAAGGCATCCTGAGCCAGCCAAAAAATTCCTTTTAAGTGCTTGCCTGTCAAGCGCAAGGCCCTGAGTTCAATCCCCGGTACCAAGAAAAAAAAAAAAAATATTCATTGGCAGATTTGACATCAATAGGTGTGAGGTGAATTGCTAAAAGAGATAACCAATCAGGAGAACTCAAATATTTGAAAGGGCAAGAATTGACCACTTAGCCATCATGAGTGTACATCAACTTCATCTCCTCTTTTGAAAGAGCTAGCCTTAACAATGTTCATTTTCTTAGACAATAATACTTCTTCAGGAAACTTAGTCTAAGCAAACAGTGCAAATTTTGCACAGAAATGCCCATTACAGCTTTATTCATAATAGAAAACAGATACAACTAAGAAGTATGGGAATAGGGGAATGGTTATATAAATTACTAATCATTGATACAATTTATTAGATTGGCCTTGAAGAGTAATGGTACAAGAAAATAGTTATGAGAAATGATTTATAAACAAGCAAAATATAAAAAATAAAAATTGTCATATGACCCAGCACTCTGACTATTGGACACACATCCAAAGGAAAGGAGATAAGTACATCAAAGAGACATCTACAACCCCGTGCACCCTGCAGCTATATCCAGTGTACCCCAAATAAGGAAGCAACCTACATGCCTATCAATAGATAAATAGATGAAGAAAATGTGATACACACAATGGAATACTACCCAGCCTTATAAAAGAAAACAATTCTGTTACTTGTGACAACGCAGATGAACCTGGAGGCTATTGAGTGAAATGAACCTGACACAGGTAGACAAATACGGCATCATCTTAATTTATATTTGGAATCGAAAAGAGTTGAATTCATAGGAGTAGAGAATAGACTGGTGTTTATCAGTGGCTAAAGGAGAAAAGGGTAGAAAAATGTTTTTCAATGAATACAAAATTCCAGTTAGATAGAAGAAACAAGTTCTGGGGATCTGCTATACAACATAGAGGCTCTAGTTAGTAATAATGTTTCATATTCTCAAAATTGAGAGATTTTAAATGTTCTAACTACCATAAATGATGAGTATGTGAAATAATGCGTGTTAAATAACTCAATTTAGCTATTCTAAGTTTAGCTATTCTAACATATATGTATATACATATCTCATAATGTATTTGTATTTCATGTTACACATGATAGATGTGTATAATTTTGTCAATTAAAAATTTTAACTTAAATAATAAAGGAGGATGCAAATAGCAAAGGATGAATGCTCTCAGTGATGTGAAAAATAGCATGGAAGTTATAGGAAAAAAATTGCTTTAAAGAGAATCAATTAAAAAAAGATACAGAAATTATGTTAAAAAGTTAATAGTAGTTAATTCACCATGACAAATTATTGGTTAGTGTTACCTTCCTCTGTATAATTTTCTGATTTTGCTACATTGGGGCATGTCTTACATCTACAAATAGGGGAAAAATATCTATCTTCTGAAAAGAAATAGTCTTGATTCCACAGGGCATTTCACAAAGTTCTGCACTGATGCTCCTAAGTCCAGAGGGATGAACCTGTATTTTGAGATGCTGTGGGTAGAGGTGGCTGATAATCACTAAATGACCATCTCTGGGTAGTTTTAGACTCTAGCAGCAGAGCAGGATGGGGCTCTGATGAATTCACTTACTCGTGTGTCCGATAAACATATAAACCACACTATCCAGTATGCTACCCACGAGCCATACGTAACTAATAAATTTTAAATGACTGAAATTAAATACAACTAGCCAGTTGTGGTGCATGCCTCTCATCTTGGGAGAATGAGGTAGGAGATTGTTGAGAGCTTGAGGACAACCTAAGCTACAACATGAGTTCAAGTCTAGCATAAAAACCTTGTCTCAAAATGACAAAAAAAATTGTAAAATTAAATAAAATTAAAAATTCAGTTCCCTAGATACACTAACCTTATTTCAAGGGATCAATAGCTGCATGTAGCTAATGGCTACCATATTGTACCATATTGGCAGCACAGATTTAGAGTGTTTCCAGCTTGACAGGTAATATTGAAGTAACTAGGAGACAGTTTTACAAAGGCTACCAGGTTTAAGGAGGAACCATGTCCAAATGATCACCCAGGGTTGGGACACTGAGCCAGTCTGCACGGGAGAATTTGAACAGGTATAAATATAGTACTTTCAGGTAGGCTCAGAAATACAACAGCAGATGGACATCTGTACGGTAGGAGGATATTGCCTGTAGCTGAAGGCAAGCTCCATAGGCTATGCAGCTATGCAAACTAACGAGATCTTTAGTTGAATTCAGGACACAGAGCATTTAGAACAACCAAAGTAATAGCTGTAACTTACCATGGTCAAACCACACTAAGAATTTAGGTGTTTTTCCCTTAGTGCTTAGTGTTTTCAGAACTAGAACTGCATAGCCCAGCTACTTGGTTTGTGGTGGTTTTACACTTTGTTTACTAAACACTGAGATCAAGGATGTTCCTACCTTGTGATAAACAATGAGATCATGAATCCCAAAGGTACTGAAAGTGGTGGGACTGGTGATAGAGAGACAGACACACAGAGAAACAATTAGCCTTGAACACATGCCAGAGGCAGTCAAGCCACATATCTCAGTTACTTTTCTCTCACTGCTGGGACAAAATACTTGACACCCAATATCAAGGAAGGAAAGCACAGAGTTTAGCACACAGTTAATGGTTTCCGTCCCTACTTGGCTGGCTCCAAGGCAGAGTGGCAGCAGCTCATGGAGGCGGAAAACAGCAGTGAGCAAAAGGGGTAGCAACAGCTTCAGCAGAGAGCAAGCCTCTCTCCCTTCCTTTTATTGTGTGCTGGCTGTCCACCCCAGGGTGGGTGTAGCACTCACATTCATAATCCCAGCATTGGATCATGAGTTAATCACAACCTCTAGAAGCTGCCCCACTGACTGCGTGAGGTTTTGGGTGGACAACTAGACACAAACCATGTTTAGATTTTACATCTCTACTACTTGATTCTTTTTTTTCCCCATTCTCCTACCTGCCCTTCAAACCCTCTTCCCCTCCTTGTTTACAGCAGCTTTATTTCCAATTTTTTCTTTTCTCATTTTTTTCTTTTCCCTTCCTTCCTTTCCCCCTTCCCCAACCCTAGTTCCCTTTCCCGTGTGAACATTTCCTTCCTATTTAACAATATCTATTATACATTTTGGTCCTTATTTACACTTTCATTTTCTCCAGAGAAAGAATGCAGTATTTACACATCTTATTTCACTTAACAGCATGTTCTCAAGGTGCATCCATTTACCTAGAAGTGGTTCAAATTTATCCTTCTTTATGGCAAAGTAGTACTCTGTTGTTTATAAAGAAAATCTTTATCCATTGATTAGCTGATGGGCATTTGAGCTATTATAAACTGTGCCACCATAGACATAGGTGTGCATATGTGGCTGTAGAATGATGCTTCTAACTCTTTCAAAGTGATTCCAAGAAGGAGAATGGCTGGGTCAAAGAGAACCATAAGGCCTAGTTTTTTTTGAGGAATCTCCACACTGATTTCCACAGTACTTGCACCAGTCTACACTCCAACCAATGAAGAAGGGTTTCTCTTTCCCCAAAGGAACTGCTAGTATTTGTTACTGGTTGATTTCTTGATAATAGCCATTCTTCTTAGGGTGACATGGAAATTTTGTGGTTTTAATTTCTATTTCATGAATGACCAGTGATGTTGAACATTTTTTCATGTATTTATTAGCTTTTTTACTTCATCTGAGAATTGTGAATTTATTTCAGATCCCATTTTTGACTGGGTCTTGTTGAAGGGTCTGATTTTTTTTTCAGTTTATTATATATTCTAGAGAGTAGTCCTTTGTCTGAGGAAGTGTTGGAAAATTCTTTCTCACACCATAGTGGGTTGTCTCTTCACTCTTTTGGCGGTTTCTCTTGCTGTGCAAAAGCTTTTAAATAAGCTTTTTAATAAGATGGGATCCCAGTTGTTGATTCTTTATGATAGCTTCTGGACTTTTAGGATTTTATTCATAAAGTTTGCGTATGGCAATATCTTCAAGAGTTTCTACCTATTCTATCTTCCAGTAAATTTAATGTTTCTGTTTTAATATTTAGATCTTAGTTCTATTTCAATTTCAGTTTAGTTCATGGTTAAAGATGTAGGTCTAGTTTTTTTTTTATGTATTTGCCTCCCCAGCACTGGGATTACAAGCAAGTGCCACCACACTCGGACTCTGGCTAGCTCAGCCCGTCCGTGGAAGGGTGGTGGCTGGTGCTGTGTTTGGTGCCAGGGATCAAACCATGGTCCCTGCGCTTGCCTAAGCTTGCCTAAGCAGGCACTTTAGTCCACTGAGCTATCTCACTGGCCCTGTAGGTCTAGTTTTAATCTTCTGCATATGGAAAGCTAGTTTTTCCAGCACCATTTATTAAAGAGGCTATCTTTCTTCCAGTGAAGGCATTTGGCATCTTTGTCAAGGATAAGATAATTAAGTAAGGGGGTCAGGGATACAGCTCAGTGGCATAAGTGCCTGCCTGGAAGGCACAAGGCCCTGAGTTCAATCACTGGTACCGCTGGGGCGGGGGGATATCTAAGCACATCTGTACTTGTTTCGGCATCTTTTAATCTGTACTATTAATCCTTGGGTCTGGTTTGGTATTTTTGTTTTGTTTTATCTTGTTTTGCCAGTACTCTAAGGGCACAGTTATAAAATCACAAACAGATATTTTATAGCAAATGTTAAAAATCAATTAATGACCTATGACTAGGTTCCTGCTGCCTGTCACGTAGCTAGCTTGCTAAATTCAGTCAGCCTTGACTGTCTGTATTCCGCTGCTTCTCTTTGATAATGCACTGAGCAAATCTGACAATGTCTAGTTTGTGTTTTTCCTTAGTTGAAAAAAATATATCATGTCCAACTTGCTTCAAGGACTTCATGTCTGGGACAGGCTGGCCCAGTCAAGGACCCATTTAATTCTACTTTCTCTGCTCATACCTCCTCCCCTGCTTCCAAGGATGCTCCTACCTTGTGATAAACAATTTCTTTTTTTCAATCTGATTTGTTTTTAATTAAGTATTATGGTCACATACAAATTTGTGCTCATGTTGTACCTTCCTCACTTTAGTCCTTCTAATGAGCTGACAGGAAGCACCACTACCAATCACACATACAACAGTAAAAGTTGTAGTCTTGTGTTTTTTAAGGATTTTTTTTTTTTTTTCGGAACCGGGGATTGAACTCAGGCCCTTGTGCTTGTCAGGGAAGCGCTTATTCCACTGAGCCATCTCCCCAGCCCCTAGTCTTGTGTTTTTGAATAACTGTTTAAATACTACCATGAACAGTAACTCAGTCTGACCTAAAGAAATCAAAAGTAGAACTTGTTGTGATATTATGCTAACTCTTAAACAGATCTGAATTTACAGATCAACTATAAAATGTGAGAAATGTTAAATATTCTTTATTTGGTATTATACATACACCACACTAAAATGCCTTTCAATAAATAAAAGGCAGCATTTTTTAGATATAGGGAATTCTAATTAAATTGGCCTAGTCAAGACTAAAAATATAGACATAGCTTTCTTGTCTTCAACCACTCCCTTTAACAGGCTAATAAACACAAACTGAAACAGTGGAGTCTTGCTTGGTTTTGAGACAATGAAAGATTCTCTCAGTATTTAAACATATTCACATAACCAGTTGTATAAATCTAAATATAAAACCAACCTTCAGTAGTTTTGAGATGATATTCTCAATCTTTGTGAAAAGTTGAACATTACTAATCAAGTCCAACCATGTATTTGGAAGGGAAAACAGTGATAGTATTTACTGAACTGGAATTACTATCAAACCTTGAAGAAAAAAATGATATACATTTAACTACAAGCCAACTTTATTTATTTATTTATTTATTTATTTTTTATTCTTAATTATTTAATGATTCCATAATTTAGTTCTTCCAACACAGATATCTCCATGTTTAGAGATCTTAAGGAACACAGTCTGTTAAACAAAAAAATTCAAACAAATATATGAAGTTTTCTCAGAGGACTCCATGAGGTTGGCACAACCCTGACATGTAAAATCTGATTTTATACAAAATTTTTGTAGATAAAGACAGTTCCATCAAATTGCATTAGTTGTTGGGGGTGTTGTTCTTCCTTCTCTTTTTGTTTTTTTGTTTGTTTTTGGTTTATTGAGAGCATTTCTCAGTGAGCAGTGCAGGATGGCCTTCAACTCCCTATGTAGCCCTCACTAGCTTCAAACTTGTGGTGAGCCTCCTAATTCAGACTCCCGAGTGCTGGGATTACAGGAGTGCACTCCCAGAGCCTAATTCATCAAATTGCATTGGATTTGCTTACATACATGTATAGAAAATAATGTAGCATACCCAGGTCATTGTTCCATACAAAAATATTTTCTTTTGTATTTTAGGCTAAATGCGTAAAATAAAACAGTAAATCCTCAAAGAGTTAACATTGAACTTTTTACTCATGATCATGGAATAAGAAAATTATATTAAGCTAGATTTTAATTCATTAGCTAAAAAGAAAACTATAATCAAGTGAAATAATGATTAGTAATTTCTCTTTCAATATGGAAGTAAAAATTATGAAAATTTGTATCAAAATATTTATAATATATAAATATATTGTACTTAGGACAACGTGGATGGAATTGCAGATGAGATAAACAAGGCACAGAAATGGGGCTAGTGTGTAATGTCACGCAAATGTGGAATCTATAAAAATTGATTTCACAGAAGAAGAGAACCCTGATCCAGAGGCCAGAGAATGTAGAGAAGAGAGGTCTGGATCAGTTGGTACTACACTGCATAACTAGACAACAACAAGACACTCTGCTGTACTTTTGCACACCATGGTACCTCTAGATATTAATTATGTACTGTACATTTCCAAAGCTAGAAGAGTAAAATTTAAAATTTTCATTAAAAAGAAATACTGAATTGTTGAGAATAAAATGTGTTTAACTGGATTTACATAAACATTACACACTGTGTTCATGTATCAAACAATACATGATATAACCTTACATAGTATAATCTTACATGATACAACAATGCACAAGATTTTATTTTCATGTGTCAGTTAAAATTAAATCTAAAAATGAAAATAAACATGAACTAATCTGCAAATCTAATATATATATATATATATTCCTGCATAAATTAAAATTACATATACTTGGATGTTGAATAGCTACACTGGTATTTTATACATCTATCTGATTATCAGATAGGTACTCATGTAACATAGAAGCAATAGTCTGCATCTGTTAAATTCAAGATCTGTTATCATTATGTGGTTGATTCAAGTTTTTCTTTGCATAATTTCTTCTCATATTGGGTTTTCCCATATGCTGTGGTCTTCATATTAAGAATATATATATTAAGCTAGATTTTAATTCATTAGCTATAAAGAAAACTATAATCAAATGAAATAATGATTAGTAATTTCTATTTCAATTTGGAAGTAAAAATTATGAAAATTTATATCAAAATATTTATAATATATAAATACTAAAGGAAGAT
>NW_004524593.1:8204085-8206858 GCF_000260255.1 Octodon degus | reverse complement strand
TCAGAAAATTTGGGACACTACCGAGGTACATGACGTTACAGTACAAGTTCTCATATGTCCTGAGTCTTAATTGACCTTAGAAGGCTAGGGCCAAAATGTTAAGCCAACTTTATTTAAATCAGGACTGTCCAACAAAAATATTCTGTCAGCCACTCATGATCTGATTTCTGGTGTATGAGATTAAATTATGGTACACATACAAAAGCCATGAGACATTTCTGCTCTGTAATAAATAAGGCAGTGACTATTACTCATTAGTAGCCTTTTTGAGGTAAGCTATTAAGTCTGCCCTTTCTCCCTTCTTGATGCCAGCAAAGATCATTTTTGTTCCTGGGATGTGCTTCTTGGTAGTCTCCAAATACTCCATCAATGTATCCTCTCCCCAGGCAATACCTTTGTTCTTGTTGGCATCTGTGTAAGAGAATCCAGCAGCCTGACCTGTCTTCCGCCCAAAGAGACCATGGAGATTTGGCCCAGTCTTGTGCTTGCCTCCCTTCTCAACAGTGTGGCACTGGGTACACTTCTGTACAAAAATTTTCTTGCCTTTCTCAACATCACCTATTTTTAAACCTGCTTCAGCTTCCATGCTGGGTGGTCACCGGTCTTCCCTCATTACCACAAGGAAAGTTCTAGTGCAGAAGCCTGATGTCCCACTCTCTAGCCCAACGACACACCGGTGCACAGCTAAGTACTGGTGTTGGTGCAACCACACTGGCTGTAAACAATTTCTTTCAAGTAAATTTATTTGCTTGACAACATACGACTCAATGTGTGAAAGCAGTTGGGTAATAACCTGCCATCAACCTTGTACTTCTTGCTTACAAACTATACTTAAACTGAACTTTTTGTCCACTAGCATAATAAAAATTGCCCTCTAATTCCTCAGTGCAAAGAATCTTCCATCTGGTTTGATATTGGTTTTTCTGTGACAGTACCATGCTGTTTTTATTACAGACGTTTTGTAGTATAATTTCAAGTCTGGGTTGTGATGCCCACTGCCTGGCCTTTGTTGACCACAACTGCCTTTGCTATTCTAGTTCTCTTATCCAAATGAATTTATAGATTGTTTTCTCTAATTTTGTGAAATATACAATTCAAATATTGATCAGGATAGTATTAACTTTGTATAATAATTTTGCAAGTATGGACATTTTCACTGTATTGGTTTTTCCTACTCAAGAGCAAGGGCTATCTTTCCATTTTCTAATATATTCTTGAATCTCCTTTTCAGAGTGTAGTTTTCAGTGTAGAGGTCTTTCATTTTCTTCATTAAATTTATTCCTAGGTATTTCTTTTTTTTTTCTTTTTTGGATGCTATTGCAAAAGGTGTTATTTTTATTAATTTCTTTCTCATTGGCTTGTTATTTGTGTATAGGAAGGATATTGATTTTTGAGTATTGACTTTGTATTCAGCTACACTACTGAATTTGGTTATTAATTCTAGAAGTCTTTTGGCCTAGAAGTTTTTTTGGGGTCTTCTATGTAGAGTATCATGTCATCTGCAAATATGATAATTTAACTTCTACCTTTCCTATCATTATTACTTTTATTTCTTTCTCTTATCTAATTGCTCTACCTAATGTTTCCAGAACTATATTGAACAAGAGTAGAGTAGTGGCAATAGACATCCTTGTCTTGTTCTTGATTTCAGAGTGAAAGCTTTCAATTTTTGTCTATTCAGTTTGTGTTAGCTCTTGGTTAGTTGTAGATGGCTTTTATAAGATTGAAACAAAAACCTTCTACTCCAGTTTTCTGTAGGGTTTTATCATGTATGTGTGGTGGACTTTGTCAAACGTTTTTTCTGCATCTATTGAGATGATCATATGGCTTGTGTACTTGGGTATGTTAGGGCATGTTACATTTATTGATTTGCATATATTGAACCATCTGTGTATCCCTGGAATGAATTCTACTTGGTAATGGTATATAACCTTCTTGATGATTTGCTACATTCTGTTTGCCAGTATCTTATGATTATGATTATTATGTATATATTTAGTACATGGTCTACAAGGTCTCACTAAACAGATTGGATTTATAGTTTTCAGTCTCCCAAGCAGTGGGATTACAGACATGCACCACCATGCCCAGTCTCAATCGCTGTCTCAGTGCCCCCCGGGGGCGGAGCTGGCACAGCACACTGGGAATCAAACCCTGGTCCCTGGACCTGCCTAAGCAGGAGCTTTAGTCCGCTGAACTATTTTGCCAGTATCTTATTAAAGACTTTTGCACCTATGCTCATTAGGGAGATTGGCCAGTAGTTGTCTTTCTTTGTTGAGTCCTGCTCTGTAATGCAGTCAGGAATGAGTTTGGGAGAATTGCTCCCTTTTGAATTTCATGAAAGACTTCTAGAAATAGTGGAGTTAGGTCTTCTCTAAATTTCTTGTAGAATTCAGCATTGAATCTGTCCAATCCTGGGCTTTTTTTGTTGCTGGTGTTAAGGTTTTAATTACATCTGCAACTTCATTGATATTAATCTAGTTAGCATTTTTATACCTTCTTGATTCAGTTTTGGTGATTTATATGTATCAAGGAATCTGTCCATGTCTTCTGCAGTTTCCATCTTACTAGAATAAAAGTTCTCCAAGTATGAATAGACGATCTTCTGAATTTCTGCACAATCTGTTGTGATTTCACCCTTTTAATTCTTAATTTCATGGATTTAACTATTTTTTTATCCTTTTTTTCTAACATTGGCCAAGGGTTTGTTGATTTTACTTAACTAAAAAAAACCTCTTTGATTCATTGATTCATTGTATTGTTTTCTTAGTCT
>NW_004524593.1:8157930-8203983 GCF_000260255.1 Octodon degus | reverse complement strand
GAACTCAGGCCCTTGCACTTGCAGATGGCTTATTCTACTGAGCCATCTCCCTGGCCAAGCTTTGGTCTTAATTTGCTCTTCCTTTTCTAGATACTTGAGGTTCAACATTAATTTGTTTATTTGAGCTCACTCTGTTTTCCTGATATGAATATTCACTGCTATAAATTTCCCTGGTAGGGCTCCTTTCATTATGTCCCATAAGTTCCAGTATGTTGTTTTGGCATTATTGTTTAATTGTAGAAACTGTCTAATTTCTGCTTTAATTTTATTTGTGACCCATTGACTGTTCAGGATGGTGTTATTTAATTTCTATGTATTTATGAAGTTTTTGTGGTTTCTTTTCCACTGATTTCCAATTTCATTGCATTATGGTCTGTTGATATGCATGGGATAATATCAATTACTTTGCCTTTGCTTAAGCATGTTCTATGAGCTAATATGTCTTTTTTTATTTGAGAACATCCCATGTGTAGCTGAGATGAATATGCATTCTAATGTTATGGGATGGAATACTTGGTAGACATCCATTAGGTCCATGTGTTCAAAAATTTGGTTAAATTCTAATATTTCATTGTTGATTTTTTTGTCTTGTTGTTCTGGCTATTTATGACAGTGGGGTTAAAGTCCCCCATTACAATTGTATTAATGCTTAATTGATTTTAATGTCCATTAATGTTTGTTTTATATAATTGTGTACACTGGTATTTGATGCATATATGTTCACGATTTTTGTCACTTCGTTTTGAGTTGTTCCTTTTACAATAATATAGTAATTGTGTTTGTCTCTCTTCATTAGTCTTTGCTTGAAATCTACTTTGTCTGCAGAAAAAAATGGTTATTACTCCATTCTTCCAAGTTCCTGTCACATGGAATATTGTTTCCCATCCTTTGACTTTCAGTCTATGAATTTCTTCTTGAATTAAATATGTTTCTTGTATGTAGCATGCTGTTGGATCAACGTGTTCCTTGATTCATTTTGTCAGTCTCTCTTTTTTTTTTTTTTTTTGATTGATGAATTGAAACCATTAACATTGAGGTTACATATGTATTGGCTTATCCCTTGTCATGTTATTTTCCTGTTGTTGGATCCCTTTTTCCCCCTGTTAATTGCTTGCCTTGTCTGGTGAATTCATTTTTGGGAGGTTCATGGGGTTGTAGTCCTTGTTATGTCTATCTAGAATGTCCTTTAGAACATTTTGGAGTGCTGGTTTGGTGATCATGAATTTTCTCAGGGGTTCTTTGTTGTAGATGTAACTTATTTCTCCATCAGTTTGCAAGACAGTTTTTTTGAGGTACATGAGTCTGAGATGGAGATTGTTTTCTTTTAGGACTTAGAATACTTCACTTCAAGATCTCCTTGACTTGAGAGTTTGTGTTGAAAAGTCTGCTGTGATTCTAATAAGGTTTCCTTCATAGGTGATTTGTTTCTTTTGTCTAACAGCTTTTTTTTTTCTTTTTTTTTTTTTGGTGGAAACAGGGATTGAACTCAGGCCCCTGCTCTTGCCAGGCAAGCATTTACTCTACTGAGCTCTCTCCTGGTCGGTATCTAACAGCTTTTAATATTCTGCTCTTGTCTTGAATTTCAGAAATATTGACCATGGCTAATTGCGGTTGTGTGTGCCTCACTATCTATATGGCAAATTCTTTTTCCCCACCAGGGAACTTTTCTACCATAGTGTTTATGAACAGTTTTTTTTTTTTTTTAAATGTCATCTGCACTATCACCTCATTTTTCACTGACTCTATCAACCTTATGTACTTCATCTAGCAGATACTGGATTGATTTCTCTTGATCCCTTCCTATTTTAAAGAAATCTTCCTTTTCACGATCACTACCTGCAATCCTTTCTTCTACATCTGAGATTCTGTCTTCATGTTGGTTCATTCTGCTGTGGACACTTTAAATGGAAATTTTAATATCCTGTATATCTGCTTGAATCTGTTTCATGAATTTCATTTCTTTCCTATGTTGGACATTCATGGTTTCTATCACTTTTCTGAGCTTTTCTATTTTTTATCTGTAACTCCTCTATAATCATTAAGCATGCCTTTCATTATAGCTGCCATCTCTGTTGTCATCTCAGAAGTTATTTCTGATTGGATTTTTTGTTGTTGTTCATTCATTTGCTATCCTACTTTTGCTGTTACTACTTCAGAGTGTCCAG
This sequence comes from Octodon degus, assembly GCF_000260255.1. Taxonomy (NCBI): domain Eukaryota; kingdom Metazoa; phylum Chordata; class Mammalia; order Rodentia; family Octodontidae; genus Octodon; species Octodon degus. The sequence continues at coordinate 8,201,818 of NW_004524593.1, read as the reverse complement.
GCCAGTGACTTTAGAATTACTCATTGCCCCCTGGGTTTGTTTGTGATGAGCTGGACATCTGGGGTTGCATCTTGTTTAAGTATCTTCTCATTTTCTCTCTTTTTAGTTTAATTTCTGGGATGATGCTTGTAAAATGACTATGGTGAGTAGCTTTATTGCTAGTATTTAGACCCCTTAGATGACTGCTTCTCAGAGATGTCTTCCAGTTGTAGCTGGCTTTTGGATTTTTGAATCTGTTGTAAGATCCTAATTTTTCAATTTATTAGAAATCAGAAGTTGCTGTGCTGCCTATTTGCCCAGCCTCTGGTTCTTTGGCACTGGCCCACAGTATTTTCTATGACCCTTAGGCTATCTTAGTCTTGGTACATGAGAAAGAACAACTGATTAGAACAATTATGTCACTTCGGCTAAAGTGGTACAATCAGTAAAAACAGTAGCATCAAATGCAGCCTAGAAGAATGAAAAATTGAGGAAACTATTAATTTTCCACGTTTATCCATATGAGCTGGTTTTGTGGTTATATAATAAAATCTGAAATGAACCAGAAAATTGCATGGAGTAAATAAGCCCACAATATTGCAATTTTATCCTCAGGGAAGAAAATTTAAAAGGGGTTAGGAGAGAAAAATAGAGAAATAGAAGAAGAGGAAGAGATTAGAAGCAAGAGTGATGACAAAGGAGGATCATACAAATTTTAAGAAACTGATACAGAAGGCAGGAGGGAAATAGAGAAGGAAGAAATAAAAAAAAAAAGATCAGAGCAGAAAAATAAAAACAAGCAGAAACTAGAAACCATGTTCAAGTTCATATAAAAACAAGAATAAAACATGAAAAAATTTTAAAAGGAAAATAAGAGAGAAAATGGGTGTGCACTCAGTGTGCTTCTTTGCTGCTATTGATAGACAATGTGGGCAGAGTCCAGATCCATTTTGCTTAATCCCATCAGGCTTTACCACAAGATATTGGAGAATCCCAGAAAACCTGCACCTTTACTTCCACTGAAGCTCATGCTTGTTTCTGGCCATGAGGCTGGCCCCAGACCCACTCAGCCTGGAGTGGTGCGTGTACCTCCTGTGGTCTTGAACTCAGCTGGAGGCAGCTACGTGGAACCAGCAGTTGCTCTGAGTTTGGAGCTCAGTTGTCGACTCTCTAAGATGGCTCTCCTGCAGGACATCTGAACCTGAATAATTCACCAGCCACTGCTGGCTCCCCTGCTCCATTCCACTGGTGCCTTTCTCCATGCAGGCCTCGAGGGTCACCAGCAGTCCTTGTGAGTCTGCAGGTTCCAGCTGCCCCTCTTATGCAATGAGTCCAGGCTCCAGGAGAAAGTGCTAGCTGTCACCTCCTTTACTGACGTTTCTCTCATTGCTCTCCCTGTGGGCTTCAATTCTCACATCAGATCGCTCCCAGTCCCTGGGACCCACTGCTCCCCTTTTCCTCTTCCTCATGTTGCTATATTCCAGTGTATGGACACTGAATCTCAGGAATCTCTTTCTGTTCTTCTCATCACTCCATCATCTCCCCAAAGTCCTTATAGCTCTACTGCTAGAACTACAAAAACAACTTTGTTATCAAACTGTCTTCAGGAAAATATAATACATCTCACATTTTTATCCTCCACTTCTTTTTATCCTAAAAACAATTTTAGATAATTATATAACATGCATTTTGATAATGTGTGACTTGTAAAACTGTAACTGTTGTATGAGAGTAGAATAGGTGGAATGGTGCTTGGTTTTCAGCATTTTAGTCCAGAGAGATGCTGAAGTACTTTAGTCAAGAGAAATAGGGCTGATTGGATAAAATTCTAGAAACAATGCCAAATCAGGGATACTTAGATCTGGAGCTGAAGAATGCGTCTCTGGGAGGAAAAAAGGGACTGGAATTGGCATTGAGGTTCAGCCCCATACAAAGAAGGGTTGATGGGCCACTGCATTGTTTGGGGCTGGGACTGCATAGTAAAGCCAACATGAGTTGGCACTTTCTTGTCATGCGGGCTTGGGTAAGTCATTTAGCTCTTCTAAGCCTGTTACTTAGGCCATTAAAGGGATAAATTATTTCTTAGTGGTCTTTTCCTTTTGTTTTTGAGACAAAGTCTTGCTAAGTTGCCCAGCCTGGGCTCACTCCTGCCTCAGTCTCCCAGAGCACTGAGATCACAGGTGCGTACTACCACACCCAGCTTCCGAGTGTTACCGTGAGAATTAAATGAGATGATCATGCCTAGCGCTTACATTGTGGTTTGGCACACTGCAAACTCCCTGTAAAGGTTACCCATTAGCTCTTAGTAACGGGTTGTTCCTTGTGACTGAGTGTGGTTTTCACATCTGCAAGCCGGGCACTGTGGTTTAGATGTGGAAGGGCCACAAAGCCGGGGATACAGCCTCAGTTGCCAGCCCACTCTTGGCAGGTGGGAAGAGCATTAAGGGGCGGGGCCTGTGGGAGGTGTGGCCAGTGGGGTCTCCCCAGGATCCCAGCCCCTCCCCCCCTTGTCTCCTCACTTCCCAGCTGCCATGATGTGAGTAGTTTTCTCTGCCACACAGAGAAATTCCCAGCTAAGGTGCAGAGGGGCATGGCGTGGGCCCCAAAGCAACAGGGCCATCTGAAACTGCAAGCTACAATAACCTCTCCTTTTTTTTTTTTTTTAAATTTTATTTATTTATTTGTGTGTGTGTGTGTGTGTGTGTGTGTGTGTGGCCAGCTCAGCCCACCAGGGGGCGGGGCTGGCTGGCATGTGGTGATGGGGATTGAACCGCGGTCCCTGAGTTTTGCTAAGCTTGTTCTAAGTAGGTGCTTTAGACCACTGAGCCATCTCACCAGCCCCCCTCTCCTCTTTTTAAATTATTTCAAGTACTTTGCCACAGAGGTGGAGAGCTACCACAGAGTGCACGATCACCTATGGGGGCATCCCAGGGCACATCTGTGCTGGGCAGGGGGTTAGGAGGTGGTAGAGGGACAGGAGCAAATTCCAAGCCTGAGGTGATACACAGGAGGGCTTTGCAGTCCTACATTTGACAAATGCTGGAACAAAGTGCACCAAGTTCCTTGAGTCTAGCTGCTCTGGCTTTTCCTATGCAGCCTGCACTCGTACCTGGCTGTAGAACTTGTTTCCATGGAGCAACTTAGAGGGAAAAGTGTCTTGAATACACTTGGAGAAAGAGGGAAGCAGAGGACTTTTAAGATCCTTCCTGACTGTGTCACTGAAAAGTTGAGGATGTCAAGTACAGTGATGTTTCCTGCCATTGTTTAGTGAGCGCTTACTATTCATCAGGCACTACATTAACCACTTTCGGTAGCTAATGTCCAATGGGTCTCATAACACTAATCATGTTAGTATTATCCCCTTTGGGCAATTGAGAAAACTGACTTGGAACAGTTAAGTGACTTGTGCAAGATTACACAGCTAGTCCATGGTGGATCCAGGAACATAATCTCATCTCTCCTGTCAAAGCCCTGATCTTCCAGGTCATTGTGCCGTTGTTGAGCAAAGACTAATTCTTTGTATGTCATGGGCAGAGTAAACACTGAGAATATCTGAGTGTAAAACCAACCCAGTGTGGTGACTGGAATGATCTAACAGGGAAGCACAGAACTGGAGCCAGGAGAACTGGACTTGGACCTTTGTCTTGTGGCTCCAGATTTCATGCCCTTTCTAGGGACCAACAATGGAACCAGCCCATTCATACGGGTTATTTTTATTTATTTATTTATTTATTTATTTATTTATTTTTTTTGTGTGTGTGTGTCTTAAGACAGGGTTTTGCCATGTTTTTCAGGCTGGTCTTGAACTCACTGTGTAGCCCAGGTTGGCCTCAATCTTGTGGCAATCCTCTTGCCTCAGCCTCCCCAGTGCTGGGGCTACAGGCATGTGCCACTGCACCCTAGAGGACTGTCTGGAGAAGTCGTAGCTATTGCCCAAAAGGAAGTGCGGGTGGGCTCTGCAGTAAGCGTCCTTAACACTTGATTTCCATTGCTGTTTGAGATTTGTTTGGGCAAAAATGAGGCCCTGGTCTGGGTGAAACCTCACATATGCTCTTTATTGCCTCCCTCATCTGAGACCGAATGGAAAAAGCAGGTGGAGTGGGCTTGCTCTCTCCCTTCATGTCCCAGTCGATTGCATGACAGTTTGGCAGCATGTGGTCCTCTCCCACCCTCCCCATGTCTCAGGGAAGTTATGTGTTGCAGGTGGAAGAAAACTAGGTTACTGTGCTGTGTCCCTGACGGGGATACTGGGACCCCAGGCCCCATTTCTGTCACTGCATTGGAGAGATGTAGCCTAGCACAGCACGGGAGCTGTGTGCAACAGAACAGCGAGAGGCTTCGGGCCTCATTCGCCAAGACAATGGTAGCTAAGGCAACAATCAGGTCGGAGCCGCAAGGCGGGAAAGCAGGCTTCTATGCTCAGCTCTGCACAACAGGGTGCAGGAAGCATGCGGCAGCCCTTGCTCTGGCTTCAGGGGACGGAATGGCAGCTCTTCCCTGCCAGCACCTGAGGGGAGGTGAGCCCTGGCCTGCGTGCTAATCGACAAAGGAGCTGCTCTATCTTGTTTCTGTGGCGCCACAGCCCTGGCGCTGTAAGCCTTGGACGCTGCAGGCTGATGATGCTGGAAGGCCTAGCACGAGGGCCCCGTGGTGGCTCACAGCGGGATCTGCTGCCCCCACGTGGCCATGTCCGTGCAGTGCCGACGAGACGGGACCCTGGAGGCGAGCAGAAATTGGAAGCAGCCAGACGAGGGGCCTCTAGGGCTCAGCTGTATGGAAACTTCATACCGCAAACACTACTGAGGATGCCCAAGATCCTTTATTTGGTGGGCTAATTCTATCCTACTTAGGAATTACAACTGAGAAAAAACTTTTCTAAAAATCATGCACCAATTCCAAAATACTTCAGAAGCAACAGCTGCATGTGTCGAGACATGGCTGAGAGGTTGAGGCAGGTGCGTAGCAATCTCGGGCCCGCCCTGGGCAACTTAGTACGGCTCTGTCAAAATAAAAACATAAAAAGGCCTGAGGATGGCGATGGAGCTCAGTAAGACGGCCCCGGGTTCGATTCCCAGGACTGCACGAGAAAAGAAGGCAGGGACAAGAAAGATCTCATTGGAATGAAAACATCTGTTATAGGGAAATAGCAAAGCAAAATCGAAAGGTAGTGCAAACACTGGAGCTTCTTACATCTTTGCATTTCTCTTCGTGGAGTAGGTAGAAAGCCCGGAGAGAGCTGGCCTCTTGTCTCCGGGCTGCCCTCAGCCCCTCCACATCAGACTCAGCTCCCTGTGTGTAGAACTCAAGCTGAGGTGAAGGCCCAGCTCCTCTCCCGAGCCTGGAAGATGCACTGATGTCCACTTCCTTCCAGCTACACGTAACACATCTGGACTGGAGACGTGGGCAGAAAACACCGGAGGAGGAGCTTGGTTAAGTTAGTACTTTTTCCCATCAGGGAACAAGACTTCTTCTCTCTCCCTCCCTTCCTTTCAGCCTAGGTTTGTACCTACTGTGTAACACAGGCCTGCCTTCAACTTGCAGAAATCTTCCTGCCTTAGCTTCTGCAGAACTGGGATTACAGATGTGGGTCACTATGCCTAGCCACAGACAAGATTTTTAAACTCTCTCCAGGCTTGGGGACAGAGCAGAGGAGAGGTTGTCAAGATGAGATGCAGGCCTTGGATCTCATGGAAGCTCATAGGGGCCTATGGGCCTCTTCTCCTTCTCCAGGTTTCCAGAAGGGGGTGTTAGAATCCCAGGGGACAGAGACCTGCCTGTCCTGCCAGGGCTCGGGGACTACAGAGCTTTTTGTCCAGCCAGGTCACAGGGGTTTGCACGAAGAACCTGAGACTCCTGGGAGTCTCTTGTGCACCACCCAGCAGAGGTGGGCAGACAAGCTGGCAGAAGGGTGAGAGGGTGAAACTGAGAGGTCGGTCATGGGGTGAGTCCTCAGTAGTGATCACCTCAGGCCAAACCACAGCAGACTAAGAGTGAGCCAGCCGAAAGGAAATCAAGAGAACAACCCCATTTATAGTAGCACTGAAAGAATTATCCTGTGCTGCAGAGGGAGCATAACCAAGGAGGTGACAGACTCGCACCCTGAGAACCACAAATCACAGCTGGAAGAAACAAGACACAAATAAATGGAAAGAGACCCTGGACCCATACATTAGGCCACTATATTGTCAAAAGTCCACACTGCAAAGCAATGGACAGAGTCATTCAATACAATCTCCATTGAAGCCCAATGACCTTTTTTTTTTAAACTGGAGATTGAACTCAGGCCCTTGCACTTGCCAGGGAAGCACTTATTCTACTGAGCCATCTCCCCGGCCCCTCCAATGACCATTTTGAAAAATAGGAAAAAAATGTTAAAATTCATGGAGACTCTAGTGAAAACAGTAGTGAAAAAGAGCATCACTGAAAGCCTCATGTTTTCTGACTTTAAAATCTACTATGTATCTACAGTGATCAAAACAGTACCTGTGGAGTGGTTGAGATAGCTCAGTGGACTAAAGTGCCTGCTTAGGCAAGCACAGGGACCGAGGTTCAATCCCCAGTGCCACATGCTCTACCAGCCCTGCCCCAGGGCTGGCTGAGCAGGTCACAGTCTGGGTGTAGTGGTGCATGCCTGTAATCCCAGCACTGGGGAGGTTGAAAGCAGAAGGATCACCACAAGTCTGAGCTGTGTAGTGAGACCCTGTAACAACGAAATATGTTAAGCAAAACAAAACAAAACAAAAGCAGTACTAGCATAGTAACAGAGGTGCAGAATGGAGATGACAGAAATGAGCCCCACATATGTAATGCAGGGATCTTCAGGAAGGGTAAGGAGGCCACTCAGCAGGCAAGGAACCTCTTCTGCAAGTGGTGCTGAGAAAATGGTGTTTGCTGGGCAGCTACCCCTACCCAAGCTTTATGCCCAATACAAACAGTAACTAAGAATGGATTAAAGTGGTCCACGTCTGTAATCCCAGCACTCAGGAGGCTGAGGCAGGAGGATCACTGCAAGTTCAAGGTCAGCATGGACTACAATATGAATTCCAGACCAACTTCAACTGCACAGTGAGACCCTGTCTCAAAAAGATTAAAAAAACAAACATTAAAGACCTAAATCGAAGAATCTCCCCCCCCCAAAAAAACCCCTATAGCTTTCCATGAAGGCAGCAGGTGAATAATCATGGCATTGTATTTGATAATAACTTTTTGAGTGACACCAAAAGCTCAAACAACAAAAGAAAAACAGACAAATGGAAGTTCATCCAAGTAAAAACTTTGAGGCATCCAGAGCAGTGAACAGCCCACCTATGGAATGGGGGAGATATTTGCAAAGCATGCATCTGAAAAGGGGCTAATAGCCAAAATACATAAAGAACTGCCCTGCCCACTTGTCCCCTGCGTTCAGCGGCCCATGTCTCCTGCCACAGCAAGTGGCGTGCTCTGTTCACATGCAAGACTTGGTCTTGCGTGGTCACAGTCCTGGTATCCGCCCTTGGCACCTCTGCTGCACTCACAGCTGCTCCCCAATGACCCAGAACCCTTGTTCTCAGCACGTGACCCAAGTCTTAACCCTAACCCACCTCCTAGCCACCTGCCAGGGGGTCCACCCTCTAGGTGCAGCCAGGGATCTTTTGTAAAGAAGAAGGAGAAGAGGGCTGAAGGGAGGAGGGGAGGGGAATGGGAAAAAAAGCAAGACATTATGCACAGGTACAAATTCTCTGATGTATGTGATTATTATGTGTATCTAAAATGTGCCAATAATTACTTTTAAAAAACTGTAGTGTCTTTGATATGTAACACAAAACTTTGTTGGATTGGATTGAAAAATCAACATCTGATTCTCTTACAAGTGATCTCATCCTCAATTTTTTTTTTTCCCCTCATAGCAAATAAAAACATCACCAGAGATGAGTTTTCTAATCTTATCCAGGATAAAGCCCAGCAAGGTCAGGGCCTTGGCCTCACGGATAAGGTGATGGATTTCCCTGTGCTCAGCCATTCACCATTGAATGCATCCTGATTGAGAAGTTCAGGAGGGCACCTTAGTTCTAGCCTTGATCCATTTCAACATCAGCCTGACCCTCCCAGTGTATTTGGTCCACCTGCCCCCCTGGAGCTACTCTGGGGACACAGATCCAAGATGGCTGCTGGGGTCTGGACAGAGGTCAGGACCAGAGATCCCCCTTGAGCCTCCCTGAAGATTGGGGTCTGGGTTCCCTATGATCCAGGAAACTATACCTGTAAGGCTGGCAGTTGGGCAAGTGGATCTTTTAGAAACCATGCAGCTGTTCATGGTGGTTTGGTAACAAATGGCTTTTGGCTTATGTAGTTATGTGTCAAAATCCTCAAGAACCAGCCAGGTGTGGTCACACACACCTCTAATCCCAGTGCCTAGAACCTGAGACAGGAGCATCTCCCGTTGAGGCCAGTCTGGACAATTTAGTGAGATCCTTTCTCAAAATCTAGAGATGGAGCTCAGTGGTAGAGTACCTTGGGGTCCAGACCCTTGTAGAGTAAAAATCAAAGAAACAAAAGAAACCCTAAAAACCTCAGGAACCGTTGAGCAGGTGGAGTGGGACAAGGGTGGTGGGGATGGGGCCTAGCTGCCAGTCCACTGAACATCGTGACTTCCTCCCAGATGGTCAGCTTGCTTCTCTACTGAGGAGGCTGCAGCTCAGGTAAAGCAGTCCGGCCCGCAGGTGCCTTGGCCTGATTTAATGGCATGCTGGTCTCTTTTCCTGTCTGTCTCTGGGGGTGCTGACCTCCACATAAATAACACTCTCACCAAATCTAGGAAGGAGAAACAGCTTCACGGCACAAGTGCTGACCTCCAGCTGCATACACAGGAGCTCAGGTCTCAGATGCAGAAGACTTCAAGGGGTGGATGAGGGAAACCTGGAGAGAAGTGGGGGAGGGGCCCCTTGAGGGCAGTGAGCTGGCTTCTGGGCTCCGGGTTGCTGTGGGCCAGGGCAGTGCAGGGTTGAGGGGGTAGCTGGCTCAGCCTGGGTCCCTGGGCAGGAGAGAAGGGGCTTTCTAGAACCAGAGGGGACAGAGCCACTCTTGCAGGGGAAGTCAGCACACCCACGGGGAGACAGAAATGGGAGCCTCCCAGGGAGGTTGCATCGGCAGAGAGAAGGCCCAGGATCAGGCTGGGGCTTCACCGAATGGCGAGGCAGTGGCAGAAAAGGCCATGGGGACAGAGGCTGGGGGACAGCAGGAGGCTCGGTCCAGTCAGCCTCAGGCTGAAGGGCGGGGGTGGGCAGAAGGAAGGGGTCCCAGAGAGGACAAGGGAGGCCAAAGGACAGACATCACCAGGAACAGGGAAGATACTTGGCAGGGATCTGGGACAGGGAAGAGCCAGTGCAGATCCCAGTCTGATCCCAAGGGGTCTCAGCTAAAAGGCGAGGGGGGTGGGAAGGATTTTAGGGACAACCACCTGGAGATGGGGCAAGGGCCCAGGGTTGGAAGCGGGAGGGGAGGGCGGGGCGTTGGGGCAGGAAGTCTTAGAGCTTCCAAATTTTCCGTAAGAGGGTCCAGATACGTCCCGGGAAAACGGGCCTGGGGACAGACACCTGGTCATGTGCCTCACTCCCCAGGGGGGACCTTTCTCCTGCCTCAACCTCCTAAAAGTGCTGGCCTGTGCCACTTTGCTTAAAGAATTAAAAACAAACACCTTTCCCGCTTTTACATCTTAATTCCTTTGCAATCACCTGGAGTGTGTGCTGTCCTTCTCGGGTTAGCTTCGTTTCTCCCCAGTGTTTCTCGAAGCCTTGGCTCACTTGTGAATTATTCCAATTCTAAACTCCTTCATATTTTGTATTTTCTTTCTTTTTGAGCCACGGTGTTGCTGCGCGGCCCGGCCTTACGCTTCCCACAGAGTCCAGGCTGGCCGCCCACTCACAGAACCTATTTCAGCCTCTCAGGTAGCACATTTTCAAATAAAGTATTTTTCTATCGCTCCGCGGATTTACGGTTAAGATTTTCATTGTGTTGATGTTATTTCTTTCTTTTCAGATTAGCTCTGTACGAGATTAACCTATGGTTTCATTTTATATTAATTTTCCCAAACTTGATGCAGAAGGCACTGTTCATGGTCCTGGGTGTTCACTTCCGGGGCTTTCCACTGAGACTGGCATCCCGGCTTCAGTCAGCAGCTGGTCTTCAGGCAGCCCCGGCCGCAAGGAAGCAATCCTGGCGGGGTGTCATTTGTCACAGTCCGCGCAGCCGCGCGGCCTCTCGCCCCCACCCACTGGGACCCGCAGGGCCTGCGCCAGCTTCAGATCTCCCGCTCACTCCTCTGAGTATGCCAGGTGGGGTGCCCTCGCCTCCCGCTTTGCCCGAACACCATCTCCTTGTGCTGTGGCCCTCGGCTCACCTGTAACCATTCATATTTTGGGACTGACACGGTGTCACCAACATTTGTAAGGTTGTCTATCAGCTTGGGATTCTGCTAACTGCTGCTCTGTTGGAATATGGAGATTAAAAACTGGCACTGCTTTGGGGCCGGCAAGATCATTCTAAAGCACCTACTTAGGCAAACTGAAGGCAAGTGCAGGAGACCGAGGTTCAATCCTTGGCCCCACATTCCGCACCAGATCTGCCCTCAGGCAGGCTGAGCTGACCAAAAACAAAACAAAACTGGCTTTCTTTCCCCACCCTATTGGAGTTTTCAGAATCCATCCCATTTCCAGCCTTTAGCAGCACCTCCAGCCTCAGTGGACCTGAAGGTCCCCATTTAGAGCTTTTTATTTTGTTGGCTTCAGCCATGAGAAAAACCATTTAGAAAATCTTCATGCATTATTTTCCTCCTCCACCCTGTAGCCCTTGTGGATTTATGGCATGTTCTATTCATTTCCTGACAACTATATTAAGGAAATAAGGAGGCAAATAGTTATGCAATGTCTGATGCACATTCTTAATCCGTCTATACCAGTAGACATTCACAGGGAATCCCAATCTGCATTTGTTCTCTGGACTAGGCCTTTTCCAGATTGAGCCTCCTTGTTACGCATTTTAATTGGAAAGTTAATATATCCTGGTCCTTTCCCTTTATCCTGTTTATTACAGATTCCTTTACTGCTCTCTGGACCTTCGTGCGTAGCCTGTTCTCTCTCTTGGCACCTGTTCCTTCGTAGCATGATCACAGACCCTACAGTGTGCTCCACAGTGCTTCACAGTGCATGGGCCTCCACTTGCAAACAATGTCAAGGAATTTTCAGCCCATATTTGAAAAACATGAAGAAAATCTGAGACTGTTTTGAAGTTTGAAGAATATTAATGACATAAGAAAGTTTCTTGGGTTGGGAGATAGCTCGGAGGTCTAAGCATCTATCTGCCTGGCAAGTGCAAGGACCCATCCCTGATACTGCATGCCATGCGGGATGGAACCAGGCGTGGTGGCTCACACCTATCCTCTCAGCTCTGGGCAGGCTGAGACAGGAGAATCGCTATGAGTCTACTGCATAGTGAGACCCTGTATCAAATAAAAAATGAATTAAAAAAATTTAAAGAAAGTTTCTTTACATGAGGCTGAAAACAACTGTCCTTTGATAGCTGCCCCTTCCATCAGAGCAACTTTATTTTCAGTTCTACACAGAGAATAATACAGGGAAGGCGCTAGAAAAACATGTTTTTTGTTTTTTTTTTTCCCTTCTTAACCAGGAATTGAACTCAGGACCTCATCCTTGCCAGGCAGGTGCTGTACCACTGAGCTATACCCGCAGTCAGCTGGAACAATTTAAAGCAGGGAGTAATTTCTTCTAGCATAAATAGATTACAGAAATATGGCTTTCTATTAGCCATCATTTTTTTCAGGGCTCACTACATAGTTCAGGCTGGCCTTGATCTCGATTGTATAGCCCAGGCTGGCCTCAAACTCATGGCAATCCTCCTAGCCCAGCCTCCCAAGTGCTGGGATTACAGGTGTGCACCACTACGCCCAGCTCCAGTTAACATCTCATACTGGACATCACACAGACCTTTAGATTTTCATAAGCTCCAGATTTGTCAAATTATACACTATAATTTCCAAAAATCTGTCAAAAGACAAAATTATTCTTCCATTTAGCTTTTTATGAGAATATAAAAAGCTGAGCAAAAGAAACAATTACACAGCCAATATACAAAATGTGCTCTATTTTTAAAATGTCACCTAAGAACCAAATAGTTCAGGCCCCAATCGCCTCACTTCCACACAAGGAGTCCGATGGATACAGTCGTCGTGTAGGCGACAGCTTCTGGGTGGTCAGTGGTGATCACTGGAATATCGCTCTCTGAACATGCGCACACTCGGGTTTATTGAATATATCCTCTCCTGCCTCTGGAGTCAGCTGGATGTTATCTTTGACTGGAGACAGGGGCTTTTTACAAGAAAGAAGCTTTTCGGAATCCCTGCAAAATAATAAATTTTGTGCTTTTAGGGTACTGATGATTACAGAAGAAATAATCTACTTGGAAAAAAAACAGATATAAGTATAGAAAGAGTTTCTCCTTTACTGTAAGACCTGTCTCAATTCACTATGGAACATATTCAAGGTCTCCTTCTAGTACTTCCAATAAATTCTGAGTTTTACTTTGAAAACTACCTTTCAATATAGATGCTAAGCCACTACTAGATATCTAGAAGCTAAATCAAGAAGATTCCAGTAAAGAGATTTTAATTCTTTTCTCCTTAGTGGCCTTCCCAAGTCTGGCTAAGAACCAATATAAATGAAATGAACTAATGGTTGAATCAGGTTTTACCCCCACCCCCACTCCCTTGCTGGAAGGAAGTTCTATATCCATAAATATTAATCCTATTATGATGATAACAAGGGTTACTCCGCCTTCGGACAACAACCATGAAACATCAACGTCTTATTTTCTAGAAGATATGTAGGAAGGCTACTACATCCATAGTTTCCTTCTAGAATCAGTTCACGCTATCTTTCACGTAAGAACTCCAAGTGATTTAAGTCCTTTAGTGTGTCTATAATATCAAAATTATTTTAATATAACATTTAGGCTTTATTTCCACTGTGCTGACCTTTGTACTGATGCTATAGGAGAACTGTGGAGACCCTACCAGAGATTCTGGAATGAGAACTGTAACAGGCATAAGGCCAGTTGTAGAGGTATATGCCTGAAATCCCAACCCTTGGGAGGCTGAGGCAGGAGGATTACCTTGAGTCAAGGCCAGCCTGAGCTACATAGTAAATTCTATGTCAGTCTACTATATAGTGAGACCCTGTCTCAGAAAAAGAGGTTAAAAAAAAAGGAAGCAGTACATATAAAGCACGTGTGTTGTGCACCATGGTAGATGGTTATCTCGGTAAAAACATGTGTGACACATTCAAATTTAGGTACTTGGTGAAGGGCTTCCCAAAAATGAACAAATACTGTCTGTTATTTCAAAAGAAATAGCAGTACTTGTTACCAATGATAACATTCAAGTTTTCATGTAAAAATTAGAATTTTGGAAAACTTGTAACTTCTACTTATTAATTTTCCAAAGCTTATTTTTCCTTATAAATAGGTCAGTATTTCGAAGATGTTCAACTCAGTACATGTCTCAAAATCATGCATAAGTAACAGATGCACTGAAAATGCACTAGTGAGCCATGTGTGGACGGATGATAATCAGAGGACCGGAAGGATGAGGCAGGAAGATCTCATGTATGAGCCCCACCCAGGCAACTCAGTGCGACCTAGCTCAAAAATACAAAAATAAAAAGAAAAAGGACTGGGGAATATAGCCCTAGATTCAATCCTCAATATTTAAAAGCAGAAGGAAGCTTATTAAGCTCTGGTATAATAGCAATGAAGAAAATAAACAGTTACCTAAAAGCATATCCAAAATATACACTTTCCAAATACAAATATGTATGGGGCTATATATCCTTCCTGTAGTGTCCTCTGGCAAAACGACAGGTCATAACAGATGAAATGCATACAGATGAGTTCTAGAGACAAATGGTAAAAATCTGCTGTGTGAAAAACACTGCCAATTTTCTTTTTTTGTTTTGGAAAAGAGAACTATTTTTCATAAAATTATACAGTATTCATATGTAATGGGCTTATTGTTATTTTTAAAATGGATATTATTTAAATGTCTATTTTCATTTCATTTCTTTTTTGACATAGGGTCTCACTACACAGTTTGGGCTAGCCTTGTGCTCACTTTTGTAGCCCCCAGGCCGATCTTGAACTTGCAGACTTGCAGTGAACCTCCTGTCTCAACCTCCTGAGTGATGGGCTTACAGACATGGGCCACCACACCTAGTTCCCGGGCCTAGACAGTACGCCCAGGGTTCTGGGGCATACAGCATGTGGGTCTGTGGATCAAACTTGGGACCTTGTGCTTGTCAGGTAGGTACTTATGCCTCTGAGCTATCTCTCCAGCCCTCTATTTTCATTTCTAAAATGGTTACAAGTGTTGACAAATACAACCCGTATAGACTTAGCTGTTTCAGGGCTTTCATTTAAGAGTATAATTCAGGAGGCTGAAGGAGGAGGATCTTTGTGAGTCTGAGGTCAGCCTGAACTACATAACAAGACCCTACTTCAGAAAAAAAAAAAAAATCCATTTACAGGAGAAAGGAATTAGAATTACTGAAAAGAAGTTTATCCCCTTTCAGAGTAAGGACGAAGGTAACTCACTTTTTAAACCCAAAATTTTTCCAGAGCTCGCTGATTTTTATCTGTAAACCTGGCTTGTTCTCGGCATTATGGTGCTTTTTCCTCTGGACACTTGCCGGCTTCTTGCTTAGCCCGCTGACTCTAGCAGGAACCAGAGCTTTGATCTTGGTGGTAGAAAGACAGTCCACGGAGCTGGATTTATATAGCCCAGGAACCTGAAGAGTAGATGTCTGTTTTAATAATACTCTGTCAAATCAACTACCTTTAGTCAACTTCAAAATATTCATTACACAATGGAACAGAGTAATAACTCATAAGAAACATAAAAATTGTTATTTACAAATCTCTACTACAGAAATGATAATTATATTACAAAAGAATAAAGAACAAAGTGAGTCTCATGAACTCCCTCTGCTTCTCTTTCCAGAAGCAATTGCTGTTAGGCTTCCCATACATCCACTGCATCTCTCTCTCTCTCTCTCTCTCTCTCTCTCTCACACACACACACTCTCACACACACACACACACACACACACACACACACACACACCAGTGTTTGTCACACTATTATTACTTCCATTCTTTTGCTTTTACTTAATGATACATCTGGGAGATTTTTCCATGTCATATGTAGAACTGAATTTTATTTTCAGTAAGTTGCCTGTTCAATTGTATAAATATGGTATAATTTACTTAAATCTCTGACATTTTTGTTCCTACTGAAGGACTGATTTTGTACTTTGTGGACAGTGTGGAGCCATTTGAATGTTGCTGTTTTTATATTATTAAATTTTTTTTTTTTTTTTAATTTAGGGCAGGGTCTACAGGGTCTCACTGCAGAGATCAGACTCTTAGTGATCCTCCTGTTTACAGCCTCCTAAGTGCTGGGTTTATAGGCGTGCGCCATCACACCCAGTCACAATCACCATCGCAGCGCACCCCAGGGGTGGGGCTAGCACAGATCGAACTCCTGGTCCCTGTGTCTGCCTAAGCAGGTGCTTTAATCTGCTGAGCTATTTGGCTGGCCCTTAATGTTGCTCTTTTTAGAGAAGAATGAAGTATATAAAAAAATAGTTTCAGAAAAAAAAAAAAGTTCTAAAACTGATTAATGTGGCTGGGGTTGTAAAAGAATGGTGAAGTTTTAAAAATTGGTTTACCGTGGGGATAATTTTTAGAAGGCTTTCTGGCAAAATACACTAAAGCTTTAAAACACACATGCCTTGGGACCAGTGATACCACTCTATGAAATCAAATCCACAAATTAATCAAGAACAGTACTCAAATATCTACTCATAAGATCGTGGTGGCAATGCTGTTTGCAACAGCAACAATTTTTTTTTTGTCTTAGATATTTTATTACACTTAGAGGAACTGAACACTATCATGCATCTCCAGATTGAAAAAAAAATCACAACAATTAACATTAGTGTTAGAGGCTTCATGCATTAGCTTCAGAGTTACACAGGCAGGGTATAATAGACTTGAATTAGGACTTGTAATAGGGCAATTACACTGGTGCATTACCATATACTTGTTTAAAGATTGTATGAGCAAATCAGTGTTATTATGCTTGTGGTAAATTTTTATGGTTTTTCCCTTTCCTTTTCTTACACTTGATGATTATTCTCTAAGATCTTGCACAGTGACAATTTTTTAGAGTAAATAAATTATATAAAGCCATATGATGGGATATTGCAGTCATTATAAGCAATGATTACATAGCACACAGAAAAGGGTCTTTATATTACAAGAGAATGTAAGCTTCAACTTAACACCCTGAATACCTATAGTTATGCACAAATACTCTACTAGGAAGTTTAATAGACGTTTTTACAAACCAGATAGCAAATATTTTAATTTTGTCTATATTTCTTTTTTTGCTAACAAGCATGCACAATAAGCATGTACTGCTTCTAAAATTAAAGAAAATTTTAATAAATGTTTTACCTTATTCCTTAGAAGTGTCCCTTTCTTTGAAAAATGAGATGAATGTTGCTTGTAGTTCTGATTACCTTGATTATCAAGGGACTTACTATTACAATCAGATTCCTAGATTCCCAAGACAAAAAAAAATTAATTTTTTTATTGTAGAATTTATGACAACTAATATTCAAGAAAACAAAATAAGTAAAATGAGAACAATCAGTGTAAATAAAATTTCTAAGAAAGAAAATATAAAAACATAGGCTAAAATAGAAGAAAATAATATGCAAAAGATGATGCCAGTTTCAATGAGGATAGTAAGCAAAATGTTTAAGTTGGAAAAGTAAACTATTTCTATAAAATGTATTTCTGAAGGCTCTTTTGAACCATTTGAGGAGCCTTTCAAAACGTTGACTCAGAGAAAAAGTCTACTATAACCGTTACCCAACTTTGATGATTGTTTTCATAAATTACTAGGTACAAAAGGCACAACCAGGACACCAATTCTTTTCTTTTAATGGTGTAACACGTTCAATATTAAAGAGAAAAAAAGCACTATAAAAAAAAAGCACTGAAAAATCGGAACACTTTCTATTTCCCCATTTTTCCAAGAGGATGTAAAATTATTTATCATATACCTCTATTATACCTTGTTCTGAGCTAACAGTGGTGGTGACCCTGGGCTAAATCATTATTTACAATAAAGATAAGAGCCTAAAATCCTAAGATTACTTTAACGTCCGGTGGGGCCAATGTGAACTATAGTTGCCACCTTTCACAGTGAGGGTCCAGCAGAAGGCTCCAGGATTGAAATATTTCCTTCAGAAACATATAGTGGAAACTGACAGGGAAAAGAAAGCCTCTGGACATTTTATTTCCTGGAACATTTTCCAAATCAAAGATAGAGCAGCATTCAATTGTTTAAGAATTGATGATCTATCCTAAGAAGTATTTACTGTTAAGCTATAAGAGCAATGATTCAATGAATGATTCCTAGTTTATATTTTGGGTGAGGCCTTCATATCTCTATGAGTGATTAGTATAAAAGACAGCCAGAAGACAGACTTGTGCTGTGCTGGTAGGACCACCACAGCCTGTGGGCTAGCAAGACCTCTCAGGAAAGCATGACCAAAAGCTGCAAAGTGAATGAATTAGGAAGATGCATGATGGGAAAAGAAACACTTAAGCCAACACACTTACAACTGTGGTGGTACCCAGATGGCGTCAGGAGGAGGAGGAGAAAAAAAAGGAGGAGGAGTGGGAAGAGGGAAAGGAGGAAAAGGAGGAGAATAAGGAGTGGGAGGAGGGGAAGGAGGAGGAGGAGCAGGAGTGGGAGGAGGGAATAGAGGAGGAGGAGGAAGACACTAAAATGGAAAAACAGTGAAAGAAACAAGTGTTCTAGATCAGTAACAACAGTATTTAACATAAACGAACTGAAGGTAAATGAAAAGCAAAAATTTCAAAGGTAGCTGAAGGTTTGCCTTGAGATGCTTCTAAAAATTTAGAAGATGTCACAGAAAAGTTCAAGGTTCAAATATATAAACTGATTTCAGCTTCCTCTAAATGAAAACAATTTAGGGCCGGCGAGATAGCTCAGTGGACTAAGTGCATGCTCTGGCAAGCGCAAGGACCAAGGTTTGATCCCTGGGACCACATGCCACGCCAGCCCCGCTCCCAGGGCAGACTGAGATGGCCACAAAAATAAATAAACCAAATGAAAACAATTTACTTCCCACATGGTGGCTTGGCTTTCACTTCAATGTGAATCCAATATAACAAGTTGTTTTTTTTTTTTTTGAGAACTTAAGTATTTTTGTTTTGATATATATGAGCTACATGGATTTATTAAATGGTGCTCAATATTCAGGATCATCTGACACTAAAATTTTGTCAGCTATTACAGTGGTTACAATACTTTCAGCTTGGTAATACTTGGTGAATATGAAACAATGTTATATATTAAATTTGAGATAATGCAATTATGCTATTTTAAAATGTTACAGGATCTTATGAGTATTACCTAGAGTTTTGATTTTAGTCTAATCAAACTCAGAAATAAAGTTACAATAAAACATAGGAAAAAAGGGGTTAGGATGCTATCATTAATTTAAAGCAGTAACATAAATTTTTTTTTTGTAAACTAAAGGTTAACAGAAATAACAAAAATGCTTTCTAAGTTCTAAAACTTAAGATAGACAACAGCACATTTGTCAGGCCATTTCTTTACAAAGTCATGTCTGAATTCAAGGTTATACAGTACTGAGGATTTAAGCAGTAAACTAATAACAACTTCATTTCATACACTATCTGCTTAAGAGCTAACTGAGCCACAGCTCAAGTCCCTATCAATGGCATACACAGGGACTCAGGAAGTATAATTAGTTTAAATGTACAGGAGTTGAACATATGAAAGATACAGAAAAGTCCTTCAAAAGAATAAAACGTTAACTTTATTTGTAGAACTTAGAATAAAATGTTAAGATTGCTAGTCGTTTCCATAATGTAGGCAAAACATCCTCAATCGCTGAACACCTTATTTTCTCCTATACATAAAACTGAAAGCAAAGTCTTCCTGATTTGACTCACCTCTGAATCGGAATCCTTACTAGAAGGCTGAGAAAGCTCTGATGCACTTAAACTGTGTGGCGATAGCTCTATACTGTTCTGAGACGGTGATGGCAAATCCACTTTACGCGAGGGCTGAGCTTCGTCACCTGACTCATCACTCTTCGGCTGAGATGCGTCAGGCAGCTTACTGTCTTTTGTAAGAGAAGAGGGGAAATCGCTTTCTCTTCGGAATCGCTGTAACGCTGTGTTTGGGCTTGGAGAGGTACTCGGAGAGTGTGAAAACTCTCCAAGACTTCCAGACCAACTAAAACAACTTCGCGGTGTCCCCAGAGAGGGTGGCGAAAAGGTCCTTGTGAATGTGTGGGTCTGAGAAGACTGAGGCTGTTCAAGGGCCGACACAGCGTCATCACCAGGAAGGCAGGTGCTTGAACTCTGTGTCGCACTTGTATCTACTGGCTTCCCGCCGTCTGGGTCCGGACAGCCTGACTCACTGAGATCGGTCAGGGCTCCTCCGACTGCTGACTCATCTGGAGTCTGGCTGCTCACCTTCTTGGACACACAGTCAGCAGACTCCCAAGAACTGCAGAAAAACCTAACAAGAACCCAAGAACAATAGAACATCATAAATACAGGATGTTAAAATTCAAATGGAGTAATTGCCCATAATCTTTAAAAAGTCTCAAAACAGACAGTTTCATAAAGGCAATATAGATCTTCAATTACAATCAAAGTTTAAATTCTGATTATGGTAAAATTCACACAATTAGAAATTCATTTTTATGGTGAAGTTTTAGACAAGACTCTCTTTTACATCTTGTGCCCCCATGCACAAGTGATAAATGCTGAGGAAACTGACTCAAGGAAGAGCTTTTATGTGTAAAAAAGTCTCAGAATACCTGCCAGGGTAAATACGAAACTTGAAAGAGAATTTACCTCCCTAATAAGTACTGATTCAAATCCTAGAGTAGAGTTTTCACTTAGTGTTTGGAAGTAAAAATCCTCTTTTCATCAGATAAACTATGTGGGCATAGGCAGGAAGAGGAACTAGTAGGCTTTTCATTTAACAGAATACTTACGATTGTAAGATCTGATCACAATTCACCTGTAAGTTCATGGTAATTCCTATGACGCCTGACTACGCCCCCATGCATCGTTTCATAGGTAAAGAGAAATACTCAGCAAGAACAGAATTAAAGTCTAGGATCCCTCCTGCTTCATGGCTGCTCCTTCTTAATTAGCCTATGGTGTGACTTAAGTGATGTTTTATTGCTAGCTGTCAAGGATAAACTGGAATGCTTCTAGGATAAGCACTGATTAGTAGAAAATAATTCAGGCTTAAAAAACCCAGATCAGAGACGTTTTACATGTTCAGCACATGCTTTCAGTTGCAATAGAGTAAAAGAACAGCACACCAATAACGACTGCTTGTACGTGCCTCAGCGATAAGGCTCTGTGCTCTGCTTCACACACAGCGCGTCTACTGACCAGCCCGCAGCCCATGCATATCGTGCATATTTTATGAAGGAAGGCTGGGACCTGAGTGGTATATGAACGACACTCAGCCGATAAGATGACAGGGAAAATTCAAATCCAAGCCTGTCAAGCTATTCCCATCAACTGTGACTGGAGCTCTCTGTTGTTATCCTGGAAAAGCTTACCTTTTTAGAGCATCAAACGCTTAACTTGAGATGCTGAGAATACCCTAACTCTACGCTACCTCACAGCACTTTCAGAAGGAAGAGAACACATCAAAGCAGTTTGAAAATTAAGTTAGTAATTGCTAGCTATTCTTAGATGTTGCTATACAATCCAGGTCAGAAAATTACATGTCACAAACTGACTCCCAATTATTATTATTAGTATTCCTAGCTATTATTTCACAGGAAGTTGATGGAATAAATATTTCTCCAGGCATCTCTTAATAGCCACCTGAACAGTTTACTAGTGAGACATCTAAATAAGCAACATAAAGCTGCTAAGCACAAGCTCAAACTTGGAGATTTCCTTAAACTTCTTCAGTGACTAAAAGTCCTGTAGTGACACAGCACTGTTCCTAGTCGTCTCCAAGAAGAGGTTAACACTAAGCAGCAGAAAGGGGAAGTTCCGGTGTTACACAAAAGGAAAACAGAAACAAAGTTTCAAAAATGTCTCCAAATGAGAAGGGCCAACTTCCTGGAACTTTTTGTTCAGCATATATGAACCAGTGTCCCTCTGTCATGACCTACTTTTTCACTATTCCTTGTTAACAAACAGCTCTAGGAGATGACTAGCAAAACAAGAATTAAAAGATCATTGAAGGACATCATATTTTGACTCAAGAAGACTTGAGAAGGGTTTGAAGCATTACCTATAGGGAGGCCGAAACACTACCCAGGGGTGCATTGTCTCAGATCCACCCCCCAGTATGCAGCCTCATTTATTGAACATGAAAAACAAAAACCAAAAAGTATTTATTCTAAATCTTCTAGAACAATAGAGGTGCTCGCAAACTTTATTCCTTAAGAGTTTCTTTCTTTTTTTTTTTTTTAACTATCTGATAAAGTCAGTCAAATCCCCTCAGGATTTACCCTGGAACCATGTACAGCACTTTGTGGCTCTTTTGTCAGTGCCAGCCATGTGGATGAGTCACGGCCATTACTTGACCAATTTGCTCTCTGTGAAAGCCTGAGAGAATTTTTTCTCTAGGTGACTCTCCTTAGGCACACTTTACATTGTCCATCACTTTCCTCTGAGGCCCCATAATCTCCTTGATTAGGAAATGTGGGACACCACTTACAGTATGTCACAGCAGAGGTTATTCTCTTACATCTTGAGTCCTCACGGGCCTTGAAGGGCTAGGGCCAAAATATTGGCTATCTTTTTATTCCATCTACCTGTCTAATTTTTGGTCTGCAAACTTTAGTTGTTAAACATCCAGAAGAGAAGCTTAAATGATATTATTATCCTGTAATAACAAGCAGTTAAGCTTAACATCAATATATCTCTAACAGCAATAAACACCCATCTCTGACAAAACAAAACAAAAAAGGGGGATATAAATAAAGGACCATTTTATTGTGAAAAAAATATATGCATATATAAGATAGTTAGGATAGATATACAGCTACTTTCTCTTAGTTCAATGAGAAGAAAGGTTTGTACTAATATTGTTTAGACAAGATATCATGTCTGCATCTTTTCCTCTGAATAATTACTATGGAGACAACAATATGCATTGTATTAACTATTGTAACTGTCCTACTAACCTGCTTTGAAACTGTTTCATTGCTATTTTATCTTTTTTCTCTCATTAAAATGAAAGAAAAAAGTTACTGTGTTTTCCCTAGCTAACTTCTCACATTTACATTTCCTCTTACCTGCTGTGGTTTGCATGTGTTCCCCTCAATTTATAAAGTGCTGATATTTGGGAGATAATCAGGATTAGATGAGGTCTTGAGGATCTGGCCCCCTTGGTAGCATTAATGGCTTTGTAAGAGACTTGAGTTAGGGTCTGAGCTCTGCCTCACCACGTGATGCCCTCTACTACCCCCGGTTGCATGCAACACTTGCTGAAAGGGTGCCACACCCTGAGCCTTCCCAGCCTCTAAAACTGTAAGCCAAGTGGACCTCTCTTAATCTATTCAGTCTATTGTATTCAGTTAAAGCAAGAGAAAATGGACTAATACATCACCATTCAAGGCCCATAAAATAAGAACTATTCATTGTGTATTTATTATCTATCAGGCACTGTCTTATGCAGTTCTTCAAAGACCCTGAGGTTGTTACAACTGTTAGCCTTCTTTTTCTTTTCATTTTTGTAGGCTGGGAGGTAAGTGAACAGAGTAATACTCTCTATCCAGTAGTCTCCTCTAGCCTATTTCAATGTGCCAAAGTTTAATTAACAGAACAGGGAAGCTGCCTGAACTGAACTCAACACTTTGGAAAGTTGCATTTTTAAAAGAAAGTAAAATATCCAGAAAGTAACTTGCTTAAGGCAAACATCTCAGAAATGAACATGACAAGATTCAAACCCAGCGGACTGCCTCTGGGGTCTAAATTCCTAGTCCCCGAGATAAACTAAGCTCCAAATCCTCCAAGTCATTGCTTGCAGGGGTTATGGCAACAGCAGCGCTGACCTTTGTGCTCCACTTCTGGTCCTCTGAAATACATTTTCACGGGGTGCTTGGGTGCTCAGAATAATCTATCCATCTCAGGAACTGAATTATACCTCTTGGTGAAAGCCCTTTAAATATCTCCCATCATGTTTAAGGAAGGCTATTGGCTGAGTTCGGCATCTGTGACTTCCATGAGCTGGTCTCCTGTCTCATCTGTCTCTCCTCAAGTTGCATTCTGGGGTAGCAAGGGCAGCAGTGATCTACGGCAAAGTCTTGGCCCCAGGCTCCATGCTGCCCTCTCCCTCATGCCCTCACTCAACCTGTGTGACTCCACTCAGAGGAGAGACCTGGCTCCAGTCCTGGTCTGCTTCACACCCCATCATTCACACAAAGTTCATGAGTGACATTCAACATCATCCCTTCTCTCTCTTTGCAACAGCTGCCTCAGCATTAGACGCTGCCTTAACACCCAGAATGGTATGTACATGCCTTAATCACTATACTCACCGTACTATGTGGAAAAATTGCTCGTGCACCTACTTTCACAATTAGACTGAAAGTATTCCAAGAACAAATACTATATCTTTTTTATTTTTGTAACCATGGCAGCCAACTTGTTATCATAGTTTTAATATTACAACTCTTTGGCTATCCATATTTTACAGAATTTTTGAAAATATTCTGTAAAACTCTAAAAAACGAAAAAGGTAGAAAAAATAAAATAAGGTAAGGACATTTACTGAATTTCTCAAAGTAAAAGAATTTCTGCAAAGTGTGATGAGAGAGGCTATGAACCTCTTTTATTTAATTCTATATGGAGCGCTAAGAAAACAGAAGTTGATGGACACAGCAACTCCCCAATTGACAAAGGGCTTTACGTCTTGATAAAGCCATCCTACATGGGACATACTTACATTTGACAGTACATTGAATACACCTAACACATCAAACAGCTTGGCTTAGCGACAGAGTATAGTGTAGAGGATCACAAGGCTAATCGGAAGCTGCACCTTACAGTCCCTGCCCAGTGCCCTGAGAGAAGGGTACCGCTCAACAGTCCCGGAATAGAAAGAAATTCAGAATTTAAAGTACAGTTCTGAGTGTATCACTGTTACAGCATCCAGTCTAAAAAATCTTAAGTCAAAGTATCATCTGCTGGGAACTATCTGTATACAATGCAACCACAGTGAGGCCAGAGCAGGTCCCACCCCTACCTTCCTCTAGAGTTAGTAATGATGGAAGACAGCATAAATATCACACAGTGCATAATGCAACAGATAAAGCCACATTCCGAAGACACAACTGTACCTGCTTCTGGTCCCTGGGACTACAACTGCATCATTCTTTTCATTTTTTCTCTGTAAAAATGTTGCAAATTTATTTCTTGTCCTTGGTGGTGTATTTAAGCTTTTTGTCTGAATAGTTTCATTTTCCCGGTCAGGCACAAACATTTCAGAAGAATTCAATGATTTATTATTTTCACAACCATTTTTCTTGGTCTTCTTTGTACATGAAAGAGAATACTGATTCAACAGATCATCTTCTGATAGCTCTTCTAAACAGAAACAAAATTAACTGTGAATCTTAGGTCTACTTACAGTTGGAGATCTGGCCTTGATTTCAAACCAGTATATCCCACAATCCTAAAGGTAAAGTCTTGTTTTTAACTATTCCTCATAAAAGAAAACAGAGACGATACACCTAACCTACCAAACATCTTGACTTGGCAACACAGTGCAGGGTAGTGGACCAGCTGATTCCCCTCATAATCACATGGCTGACTGGCAGCTGTGGCTAAACTTACTCCAAAAGTAATTCCTCTAGCTGTTTTAAAATTTTACAAGTTGCAGGGCATGGTGGTACACATCTATAATCCCGCACGTAGGAGGCTGAGGCAGGAGGACTGTTACTGTTGCAGGCCAGCATGGGCTACATAGTAAGTTCAAGGCCAACCTGTATTACATGGCAAGACCCTGCTCAAAAGACAAAGAGGTAAGAAAATATTCACAAATTAAGATTTAATGTCAACTACAGGAGCTATTTATTTGTTCCTTATATGTGTTCTGGTTGTAGACTGTCAATAATAAATCATCAAAAGTAATCAAAAGTAATTCATATTCTAGCTGTGACCCTCACATTAGACTAACTTCACCTTGTTAGAAGGTTGTTAGCCTAGCTCTTTAGGAGATCTTGAACTCAGCAAGAACCCTCAGTGTTTCTTATACTATCCGAGTAGACAGTGTAAAGCAATAACTATCGTACATTAGTGATGTGGAGGTGCAGCAAATTGTACAGCCTAAGACTACTGTTGACTCATAGTCTGAAGAGGGGCTAATGTTAGTCTCATGTGCTCTAGATCCCTGCACTGGTTCTAATTCCATTGTACACAACGCAACCAAACCTACTGTAACCAAGACTTAAAGATACAGGATATCATATTTATCTAACTTCCAAATGACCCATACGAGAAATACAATGATTAAAAAAAGAAAAATATTGGTGTTCCTCTTAATGGCAGTTAGCAAAATACATCAGCAAAAAGATAAGAATTCTCACACAGTAAAAGCTAAAGCCATCTTAGCTTGCAATAGCAAAACATAGTCCTACATGAGGAACTGAAAGTGTACCACAACTGTAAGTATTCACTACACTCTATGACGAGCAGACTATACCTTAAGAATTATACAGACTCACTGTAAGGATCACACAATTACTAAAAAATGCTATTATATTGAAGCATTGCCTCAACAGATGAGGAACATGTTAGCTGGGTAAGAAATATAGGAGGGACACCACTGCTACCCATAAGTATCCGAAAGGCTGTCAGATGAAATAGATCTAAACTCACTCCACTATTTTTGGTTTGTGGGTCTGTGTATACATCCAAACATGCAAATCTAGGTGACAGACTACGTAGATAAGTGGTAGTTAGAAGCAGACTTAATTTGAGAAAAGAAACTTACCAGTACAAACCATCTATGTAAAGTGAACTATCCTGATGACAGTGGAAATAAGGAACATGTATAGCACACTTGATATGTACAAGGTGCTTTGATATGTTGTCTTATACAACACATATAAAACCTGTCAAATAGAAATATCATCCCCATTTCCATATGAATAAACAAAGGTTCAGTGATATTTCATGGAAAACATTCCGACTCATGTGGAATCAGAACATTTTGGCCAACTGTGTATAAGCTGTACCTAGTTAAACAATAAAAGTATAAACTCAAGCTTTACAAAGGGCTTGGTTTTATTTTTGTTGCTAATAATTCATCCATTGATGTAGTTATCTGAGGGAAGAAAATGAGGCTATAATTATGGTACTTCTAAATGACTTCTAAGACAAAAGGAAAAACCCACTTCTTAAAGGCTGGTGCTCCATTCTCAGTAGATCTGTTTAATTTAAAAAAAAAAAAAAAATTTGGTACAGGGTCTCACTACGCACAGTGGACTCAGTGATCCTCCTGTTTTCAGCCTCCCCAGCCTTTGGATTATAGGGGTGCACCACCACACCTGGTTTGGGAGGTTGGCTCAGCACGCCCGGGGGCAGGGCCAGTGGGGATGGACAGCTGGTCCCTGTACTTGCCTAAGCAGCTGCTTAGTCTGCTGAGCTATCTCATGGGCCTGTTCAATGTTTTACTGGAGGTTCTAACAATTAAGAAAAAGAAAGAAAAAAGGAACCTCCTAGAAAAGGAGAGGTAAACATGCCTTTATCTGCTAACTGCTGTGATCTACATAGAAAACCTAGAATTTACAAAAGAAATACTAGAATTAATGCAGTTTGACATAAAATTAATGCATAAAAATTGAATCTTAGCTCAATTATTGAGCTAAGACTCAACATCAGAAAACTCAGTGTTGAGATACCATATCTTTCCAAGTTGATCTATAGATTCAATTAAAAATCTCCATAACCTTTTATTTTTTAAAAAAGAAACTGATAAGCTAATTCTTAAGGAAATAGGAAGAACATAGTCTAGCCAAAATAACTTCTGAAAAAACTCAACGGATGCATACTGATTTCAAGGTGTACTACAAAGCTAAAATAGTATAATAGGGTACATAAAAGACTCACATAGAGTCAACTGATTTTGCATATCTGTGCAAAGGCAGTTAAATGGGGAGAGGAAAACTTATTAACAATTGGTTTCGGAACAACCAGACAGTAATATCTAAGGAATCTTGATCCTTACCTCACATGATGTAAATAAAAGATTAAAACAACCACAGATCTAAATTTAAGAGCTAAAATCATAAAAAGGACAAAATCGTTTGACACCTTGGCAAATTCTTCAGTATGACAAATACTTGCTGGTGCCTTGCCAAAACGCAATACATACCACTTCGTGGTCTTTTCATCACAGAGGACTTCCTTGGAAGATTTAACACTTTAGTACTAATCACGTGTTTAATGCCCACGGTACTTGGCTTTTCTTCCAAACGTGCAACATCCGAAACAATATCCGTCCCAAATGCTGTGCAATAATTCTTATGCCAAATGCTATTAACAGAAGATGACTTTTGAGCTGTTTTTTCAACCCAACTGTGACTTCTTAATAAGGAAGTCTAAAAAATAAAAGGAAAAAGTTTACTTGAATGAGGAAAATAATCAATTCATTTCCCTTTATATAGATTATAACACATAAAACCTTTGAATATCGATTTTGCTAGTTTTATACTTTTTTTTTTTTTTTTTTGGTGGAACCGGGGATTGAACTCAGGTCCTTGGGCTTGCCAGGCAAGCACTTATTCCACTGAGCCATCTCCCCCAGCCCCGCTAGTTTTATACTTCTCAGCTACATCTATCTTGTGTTTTAGACTCTCCAAGGGAGTCAGGTCACCTGGTAGACTCATTTCTAAGAATCAAAAATAAAACTTCCCAAGATGAACAGTGCAAAAATAAGTTTGGGTTTGAAGAAATGTGGACAGGAAAAATGTGCCTTTAAAATATATTAGTTCAATATTAATTAAAAATGTCATCTGGTAATTTACCCTCAAGTAATCATATACATATCTGTTAAAATTTAACTGCCAATTAAATTATATATTTAAGGTAATCTCAAATATTTCTAGAAATTGCATGAATTCAAATCAAAACATTCTAGGCTATAAAATACTGGTTTCTACTGGACCCAGACCTAGTATCATCCTTAGTAGACAGTGCATATTGAAAACCAGAAAGCTTTGGTCTACATTGAGTCTGGTACAAAACTTCATCAGAACACAAAGAAGAAACCAGAATAGGATCCAAAGACACATAGTAGGCTGTTTACATATTTGCTAAATTATGAATAAATAAAAACAGAGCTTGTGCTTTTAAGGATAATGTTTCTAGGCTGGGCTTTCAACTACGCCCTTATCAAAGACGCCAAATATGGTGAGATGAGAAAAAAGGCATCATATGCTTGGTATATTCAAAGGAAATGCTCAGTACTGAAGATTTCATAACATACAACACAGTCATTTCTTTACTGTTACCATAGTGGTGTCTGGATTGTAGTCATCAATCTGTTCAAAAGTATTTATATCTTTATTTCCAAGTGCTATCTGAAGAGCTACAGAATCATCAATGTACCTAGGTTTGTAAAATTAAGGAAAAATGTCTTCATGAACCACCAATCAAATTATGCCATTCTAAGATAGGAAAACACTATTGCCATAGAAACTCTTGAAGGTTTATGACTTAAATGGTACAGAACCACTTTCTCTATCATTGGTACAGAACTACAGGCATAGTCTGCTATTCCCTACTTGTGTCTATAGGAATTGGTCATCTTACAAAGCCCTACATTACCCCTTACCCTGCCTTTTAAGGGACAGATATATGGAGAAAAAGTCCTGGATACTACCGAAGCGGCTCAGGGTCTCCTATCAGCCCGAGTGCTACTGGCCAGTGGCTACATCATCTCATGATGCATTCCTATGTCCTGACTGGTTCTCCAGGTAAGCTGAGTTTGCTTTCCCGTAAGGCCTTCTCCCACATGCCATTTTTGGAATGTGGATCCTAAGTGGTCGACTCAGTGCTTGTTCCTATTTAATCAATCCAATTATATGCTACAGCAGAAGACCCTGAGGTTGCAAAAAAAACTTGCTTGAAAATTTTGGGAATTTCAATGAATAAAAAGGATACTGTCCAGCATAGGTTAGCGTTTCAGGATCAATGTCATCTTCATAGGCATTCAGAGGGACAAGTTTCCTTTTGATGGGATCAAAAACTAGTTGATAAAGAAAAGTATTGTTGGCTCGAATAAATCCTTTGATGTAATCTTCTGGGACTGTTATATTCATCTTGAGATAATGCCCAATTTTCTTGATAACCTAAGATGCAAAAGGTTTTATCTGTAATTAATGAATAGAAACCCTAAAATAGACTGATTTACATTAGCAGAGAGAGAGACTGCAATATCAATTACATTCATCTACATTAAAAAATTGTACCAACACATATAACTGTGTCACATCACTTAAAGATTCTAATTCCCATAACGAGTATTTTCTTGGTTTTGTAATTAACACAAAGGAACAAAAATTCAGTTATACATCAAATTTATTTTCCCTGAAGCTGGCCTGATAGCTCAGCGGACTAAAGCGCCTGCTTAGGCAGAGCGCAGTGGCCAGGGTTCAATCCCTGAAGTGCTGTGCTGGCCTGGCCCATGGGGTATGCTGAGAGACTGGGCGTGGTGGAGCACACCTGTAATCCCAGCACTTGGGAAGCTGAAAACAGGAGACTCACAAGTCTGATCTATGTAGTGAGACCCTGTAGACCTGTCCTAAATACAGGGGGAAAAAAAAAATTATGTTCCCAGCATAACTTCAAGGTATGTTATTCACCTTCACAGTTCATTTCATCCAGGAAAAAAAAACCCAAACAAACAAAAACCTCCAGGAAACTTGAGAAGGAAAATATTTCTGGATCATATTTCTAAAATATAATCCACATTGTATCTCCTGTTGGCCACGGATACAAAAGGTATCTTAAATATTAGTTATGTGCTACATAATGATGTTTCTCTCAACAACAGACTGCATATCCAAATGCAGTCCCTTATGATTCTATCACTTAGTGACATCAGAACCACCTTTGCTTGTCTAAATACATCAGTTTATGTTTGCACAGTGACAAAATTCCACAAGGACACATTTCTTAGAATGTATCCTCATTATTAAGCAACGCATGACTACTTATTTAAATTCATAGATGAAAGAAAGAGCTAGCACGAAGGTCATGGAGGCACAGGCTAGCTAGGGATGTTTATTTCCAAAGAAGTCATGAGCTTCTAACCCAGGATCTTTCCATAACACCACACCGCTTGCATCCTGAGAACTCTCATTTCCTATTCTTGGAAAATGAGATTTCTACTCTGCAAACACCAAGGCTTGCTGAGAACTGTCTAAGTGAGCTTCTTTAAGGTAGATTCAGGTTCCATTTTAGTGTTCTGTGGTGCTGGCAATGGAACTCAGGACTTTGTACATGTAGGTAGATGCTCTGCCACTGAGCTACACGTCCCGTTCTGAGGCACATTTATTTATCAGGGTAAAGGCATCAGGAAAACTACAGTAGTTGACGATCAGTCACTTAATTTCTCAGAGGATACAAAGCACCTGTTACTGAATGAAGATGTATGACAGTTATCTTTCAGCCATAGTAAAAGATCTGCATTCAATATACAATTCATCTCTTGGCTTTTATGTTTTGAAACTATGGTAGTTTTTCAAAACAGCACTACCATGTTATTATGCAAGGAGTTTATTAAGTTTAATATGTACTTAAGTTTTGTTTCAATTTTTTCTTTTGTAAATACCAATAGCTAGAGCCCATACAAACAAAAATTACTACCAAAGCACTTTTAAAACTGTGAAGGCTGAGGCAGGAGGATAGCAAACTTAAGCCCAGCCTGGGTAAGTTAGTGAGACTAACTCAAAAAGGGTGACCAGGGATGGGGATCAAAACAAAGGCCCTTTGTTCAACTGCCAATACTGGTGGGGGAGAAAGTCAAGAGATTGCTATCCTCAGACCAAAAAGTTTGAGAAGACTACTAAAGGGCAAAATAAGACAGAAATCAAAAGATAGAATTTTACCACTAATTACCATTAATTCTACCCCAGATAGTTGGCCCTTCAGTCTAGTAAAAATGGTGACTAATTTGTTACTGAAAATACACTTCTTCCAGCATCTGTTAGTTGCTGAAAACAAAGGTCTAGTGTTTTACGTTATTTTTTATTTTTATTTATTTATTTATTGTGTGTGTGGCCAGCTCAGCCCACCAGGGGGCGGGGGCTGGCTGGCATGTGGTGCTGGGGGTTTGAACCGCGGTCCCAGTGCTTTGCTTAGCTTAGCTTGTTCTAAGTAGGTGCTTTAGACCACTGAGCCATCTCACCAGCCCCTAGTGTTTTAAGTTATGTGTTCAATAAAATAATAGATGGCCAAGCAATGGCCGTGACTCATCCACATGGCTGACACTGACAAAGGATCTACAATCTGAGGTACAGGGTCTCAGGATAAATCCTGAGGGGATTTGGACTGACCTTATCAGATCCAAAAGCTACAACTCTTGTTGCATAGGTCTTGCTTTATCTTGGTCTTAACCATCCAGCAGAAAAGTATAAAAACAACGATAAGCAGTAAAGCCATGGTGTTATGTTGAGCTGTGGGGGACTCAGGTCAACAACTTCTGACATTGCCAGTCAAGCGGAAGACCCAATACTATTATGGACTACTGGACTATTTTGGAATATTTTGCTGAGTTCACACACTTATAATATTTAAATGATGGAACTAAACAAGAAAAGGGGATATAGATGAATGATCATTTTGTATCTATGTATTCAAAATGGTTAGGATAGATACATAGTTACATTCTCTTAATGAATAGAGGGATTTGTTCTAATGGTGTTTGTAAATAGGATATCATGTCTGCATCTTGTACAACAAATAACCACTAGGAAGGCAGTATGCAATGTGTTAATTATTGGAACTGTCCTACCAATTTGATTTGCAACTGTTTCATTGCTATTTATTTCTCAATAAAATTATGAAAAAAATAAAATAAAATTTAAAAGTAAATAGGACAAGTAAAAACATTTTCAAGGTTTATGGAAAGGAAGAGTTAATGTTTTAACTATTTGATCAATCATACATGCCAATATCTGGTAGTCTGAGCAACAAATTTGGTAACAACAATTATCAAGATTATTAATCTCCTGTTCTATTTTGAAATTCTGCATGACATTTTGGCTTATGGTGCTTTGTTTTTGTCTTTTTTTATTTGTTTTGTTTCTTTCCTCTTTAAAATAAAAAATAAAGGGGGCTGGTGAGATGGCTCAGTGGTCTAAAGCACCTACTTAGAACAAGCTTAGCAAAGCACAGGGACCACGGTTCAATCCCCCAGCACCACATGCCAGCCAGCCCCGCCCCCTGGTGGGCTAAGCTGGCCACACACACAAATAAATAAATAAATTAAATAAAAAAATAATAAATGCAAAAAAAAAAAAAAATAGAACATTTAAAATCCACACTCTTGAGTAGTTTATCATTTAAAACACGTTACAGAAACTGAATATTGGGGTTAGGGAGATAGCTCAGTGGCATAAGAGCCTGCCTTGCAAGTGTAAGGTCCTGAGTTTGATTTCTGGTACCAAAACAAAAGAAAGAAATGTACAGTAAGAAATTGAATGTGGCATTTAGTAAGTCACTGTTACCTTTACAATGTCTGGATTATTGGCCAGTCTCAGCACTTTGCATGCCTTTGCTAATCCAATCCCACGCAGTGATGGGAGGTAGTCACAGCCGGAAAGAATACACATATAACGGAACTTCTCTTCTGTGAATATGTCCCCGAGCTGTCGGCACATCCCTAGCCGAGTCTGATCAATTTCTAGTCCATTTCCAAACTGGTCCATTTTTAAAATTACCTTCAAAAGGAGTGAAAATTGTTAGTACTTAGATCACAACGATTCATGGTTATCAAATGCATTGCAATAATGCTAAGAAATCCTTATTCTTCACTGTTAACACTGAGATATAGGAAAAGTAGGTAGGCTGGATCTGACAATTAAATATGCAAAGCAGCTGAATTGTAGCACAGGACAGAACTAGACCAGACTGAGTCAAGACGCCACTGACAACTGGCATAAACACTTCATCAACCTCCCTGCTCCTACCTTTGTTACCAGGCTGTGATGATGATCAAATACTAATGGACTTTCTCTTACCTCCTCCTTTTACATTTGAAGTAATCAATCTTTTCTTCTTATTAAAATAATATATATTTATTGTGGGAACTTTGGCAGACACAAGAATTTCAAAAGAACAAGAAATTGTCCACAATTTTTCATTTATCACTGTTATCCAGGATTAACCTTTTACAACATAGATCCCTTTAGTTATCTATTAAGGATATACACAATAAACAATACTATTGTATTGTAATAAATTAACAAAAATTAGATCATCCTACAGTTTTATA
The DNA here is from genome assembly GCF_000260255.1 of Octodon degus. Lineage (NCBI taxonomy): Eukaryota > Metazoa > Chordata > Mammalia > Rodentia > Octodontidae > Octodon > Octodon degus. The sequence continues at coordinate 8,168,166 of NW_004524593.1, read as the reverse complement.
TAATTATCCCTTTATATATATCATGATCAACATTTTTTTCTCTTTCTTAAAACTCTGGGGGAAAAAAAACTCTTTGGTACTCTTCTAACATAAAAGAAAAAAAAAAAAACCTTGCTGTTTTTATATAAATTCATAGCTTTTTGTAGTTGCTATCTTAAAAGAAAGAAAAATACCCAATCAACAATAATAGTCTCATAATATATTCAAGACTTGTTTCACAAGGGGACCACAAACATATTTTATAATATTCTTAAATACGTTTGGTTATAGCTACCTTAATCAAATGTTTCTTAGATAAAATTTCTGCACAGGTAACCCTTCTGGTTTTAAAAAGTACTGAAATCAATGTCCAGGAGCCAAATATGTCCATGAGGCATTACTTACACTTGAAAATATGCTAAAATTAACAGTAATGAACATGCTTGAAGTGCAGTATCCTAAACAGAGTACCAATTCTGCTAGGATTTTCCTGGCAAAATTTCCTCTGCATTTTTGCATATGCATAGTTGTCAGACTTGGAGGGCAATGGAAGTCCAATAGCAGTGGTTAGTTTTTTGGTTTGCCTCATGACAGCTGAACAGGTATGTAACCATTAAAATTTTTCATCAGAATTTTATACATACTTCTAAGTAAATGAATAATATCCTCTTAGTAGACATGTTAATTTACCTACTCTATTAAAAATATAAGGCATCTAGTACCACTTTTAAAAAAGCAAGATTAGTAAGTCTACGTAATACTAAAGAATTTATGGGTTGAGGTATAGCTCTGTGGCTGAGCACCTGCTCACACATGCAAGGCTTTGGGCAGGACTGGCATGGCATGTGGTGTTTTGATCGAACCATGGTCTGTGAGCTTTGCCTAAGCTTGCCTAAGCAGGTACGCAGTCCGCTGAGCTATCTTGCTGGCCCCATCACTTATACTACTTCTATCCATAGCATAACATGTAGCAGTTGTAGCTAAGTACCTTTTTACAGCCAAAAGCGAGGAGGTCAGAGTCCTCTGTGATGATAGCCTGTACAATACCAGCTTTGTTCAGATAGGCCAACTGCGCATCAGCTTCATAGGGCGCGACGAGGCAGTCCACACCCAGAGCCCGGGCCGCCTGGGAGATAGGTCACAGTGAACATCCAGCATGGCATTGGGAAAGCTCTAAGCAACTTCTGCCTCAAACCTATCTTCTTAGTAGCCTCCACTTGCATTTGCTAATATTACTTAGAGAAATCAATACCTTTGAAGTACTTTTTAGAGTTTCAGTTCTAGTATACCTACATTACAAATATAGTCACTAAGAAATTTTAAAACAGTGTATAAGTTCAGATGAGATATATTTCTATTATTCAGGGGATGGGGAAAAGCCTGTAAGATATAAAATTATCTCAAATTAGAAATGTTTTCATCTTTAGAATGATTATGTTCCAAAAGCATATAAACTATTATATAGTTTTGCATATAATTTCCACATTGAAAAAACCATGTCCTGTTACATTACAAGTCTAATACTATATAGAAAAAAATTATAGATTCTACTCACCATATTTAAATAAATCCACTAAGAAAAGTACTTTAAAAAATAACTGCCAAAAATAACAGATCCTCACCACAGGTACCTAGTACACAATCTTTCTTGTTCTAAATCATGGGTCACTGCTTCCAAGGCCAAGAGGTTTGGGGAGGTTAAGAAATGGGGAAAGCGGCACCAAGCCACCACACTGCATGCAAGGTGCTCTTTTACTTTTTTGTACCTAGCAAGTGTCCTATACTCAATTTCTGGCGCCGGTATCTGTGCCCAATCACGGTTTGTTATCTACTTCTTGCGAAGGCATTCTTTCTTCCTGTGGCTACAGTGCATATGTCCTGTGTATACACCCAAGTTAGTGCAGAAGCCTATGGAAGGCGGGGTGAGGAGCAACACCCAGGAATCTGCTCCTTCCCCTGTCCTGAGATCACCTATCCAAAGCATTTACTGCAAAAAGGACAGCCCCACTCACTTGTCTCAGGGTTTGTCTCTCAGGAACTCTTGCCCTCCTGCCCTCTACGAGTGCTGTACCCTTCTCCTCTGACACCCAACCCTGACCAGCCCTAGAACAATTATCCTACCACGACTTTCTTCCCTTCCCATTAGTAAGCAACTCAGAGTGATGGAAATGAACTTAGCAGCTTATTTGTTCTCTTAAATTTTTTTTCCCTCCCTGTGATAGTGGGGATCAAACTCAGGATCTTGCAGTTGCTCAGGTGCTTATGCTGCTGAGCTATCTCCCTGGAACCTGTTTTCTTAATTTATTTGCTTACTTTGATAACTGTGTGGGCCATCGCATGAGTGATATTGACACAGCGAGTAAAACATTCTCGGGCTTCTGAGACCTTCCCTTCACGAAGAAGCTGCTTTCCCTTAAGAAGATTGGACTGTCGTCTTCTGCAAAGGAAGAATATTTTTACATATTCAAAAAATTTATATGGCCTAATCAAAACACTATTAAAAAAAATTCTACCCATTTTGCTACAATGGAAAAGTCTGACTTAACTGAAAGTACACACACTGAGTTCCTGATAACATTAACCCAGATCCTTTGGGATTCCAGGTACAAAGAAGGATTTATACCACATGCACATGGACATGAGCACATATATCAATGCTGTCAGACTTCCACTGCTTTGTGTCAAAGGAAAATGCAGCAATAATAACACAAAATATTTAAAGAAATCTGTTCGCATAGGTAAAACAAGCTTCAATATTTAAGATTTGAAAATTTTAGTATCACTGAGATAGAGCATCTGACTTTGGCACAATTTAAATATTAGAGACAACTTACTCTCTTCTAGACCTCTCTACTTCCTTTTTAGAAGGTAAAGTACATCCATCAAATACAAGAATAGGCTTGATGCCATGTGATAGCAGCATATTTACAAATTTCATACAAAATCCTACATACCTAAGAAAAAAATAAGAAAAACACATTTAAGTGCGTCACAACTCTTAAGGTAGTATTTCTGCTTTAATACCAGATGAAACAATTTTGAAGATTTTATTTTGTTTTGTAAAACAAACGTTTACATTGGGAATAGAAACTTTAGCTTAGACTTAGGCTGAAATCATGCCTTGGATAATTTTGGGCCATGTAATAGTTGGTAAGCTACTTTTCCCTTCAAGTTTTGTTTTTTAAAATATTTTTTCTGGATTTCACATTTTGTTGTTTCAAATCTCATTTATGCCTCTATTTTAAGAAAACTTGGAAAACTAGACAAACACACACACATTTTGGAATATTTCAAATCTATTGAAAAGTTGAAATAATACCATACTTTATTTCTCCAACAATACCAAACCACACTAAAATATTGAACAGGGACACATATCATCTGATATAATCTACATTAAAATTTGCCCACTAATCCCAATAATGTTTCTTATAACCAGTGATGTTTTGACAAATGTTTTGTGACCAGCTGTAGGGGTAGGGGAATCTAATGTCTACGAAGCAAATATTCATTCTACAGTGGTGGATGAGCTACTGTGGAGTTAATGCATACTGAGCTGGGAAGAGGAGATGTGCGGTCAGCTACGATGAGCTGGCTCCAGTATACCATTGCTACTTATGTTCTCCAAACCCAGCATGCAATTGAGGATCATGTATTGCACTTAGTTTTTTATTCTGGCAAGCCCATTAACAAAAGCAACTGAATTTTCATAAAGAAAAAAGACATTTTAGGTCAGAGATAGGAATAGAAAAACAAAAGATAGCCTTCTAAATCAAATGTACCCATCTTAATTACTCACTACATTACCCTGTTTATTTATTTATTGTAGATCATTGATGATGGGCCTGTTCTGGGACATAACAATGACTGGGACTTCCTGATTAAGAAATCTCAAGCAAAAAATTAGAAGAAAGCAAGTATAAAACTGTAACTTTGAAGAACTTTTTTCCTCAAGTAGAGAATACAAGCATAACTACCACCCTCGTATTAGATATTTCATAAACACCTTTCAACATTAGCACAGATAGATCTACCTTAATTTTTATGATGGTTATAAAGGATTATCATAAGCTTATCTAAACTTTCTGGGGTGATCTTTTCTGACTATCAGCTATATCCAAATGGGACAGTTTCTTAAAATCCTAAAACATGTTACTTTAGTTAACATTTGCCATGCACTTACAACAGAATCTTTTACCTTTCATATAGAGAATATTGCCTGTAATTTGAACAACTCTTCCATTTAATAAAAAATAGAAATCAAATATAAAAATTTGAAGTTTTTCTTCCCTGATGAGCTATACAGAGAAACACTGAAAATAGTAATGAAAAACTTACAATCTTTAGTTACAATAATTGCAATCGTTAAACTGCTGATGGAAAAGTGCTTTCAAAAAATTATCTCTGGGATAGTGAATACAGCTAACTGGTAAAGTAGGTACTTTGCACACAAAGTCAGGTTCAATTCCAGAGCATGCAAATATGTGCAGGTGGATGCTCCTTTAGACCACACATGTACTATCTGATAGGCCAGGAAGTCCCAAACAATAATCATTCAATACCTATCCCCTTTCTTCTAGGAAACAAGATTAACACCACTTAGCTACTGTGCATTATGCTTAAGTAAGTCATATATATACATATTTTTTTTTAATGAGCAGAATATACTTATTGAGGGAAAGAAAGGCCTGTCCGAGACAGGGACAGGAGGAGCCCCCCAAGCAGGTGGTCCCCTTAAGTAAGTCATATTAAGATCTGTGAGCTTTTTCTTTAGGAGATAAATTATATATTGCCAACAAACTAATAAACAAAACAAAAACAAGGATAGCATCCAAAAATGGCCAATCCTTTTCTGTGTAGAAGTTATACTATTGGTTTTCTAGTATGTCTATTGAAGAAATAATACATCAGCCTACTGAATCTGCCTCCAATGAGGTCAGAGTCAGAACCAGAGGTCAACATGGTCACCACTTTTATGTCATATGTAGTAACAATAGTATGTTTTCTGTAGCCAAGAGTATAAAAGCAGTAAGTCATCCCTGACTTGGCAATATTCTAAAGCACAATTCCTTATTTCTTAATAAATTCTGACACTAAGTAAACATAATCTTTCTGGGGAAAAAAACAACAACACTCTTTTCAAGTCTCATTCTTCATTCTAAAATAATATCACATCTAAACTTACTTATCAGTAGGTTCACCTTTGGCTAGTTTTTCAGCACAAGCAATAGCTCCTTTGTGAAGCCAACAATAGGTGTCCACAGCTACTACCTGCCCTTTATACTTCCTCACATGGATGGGTTCAGAAGCTTCTTTGATAAATTGTAGCAATCCTTGTATCCCCATTGTGCCAAATTAACCACCTAGTAGGAGAGGAAAAACAGTAATAGTTAAAGCAAAATATATTCACCAAAAAGCTTTAGAGAAACAAAGAAACTTGCAAGCCAACACAGAATCTGTTACTATTAGCTAATAAAGTACTTTTCCCTGCCAATTTCCATAGTCTAGGATTTATATTAATCATTAACATACTACCTCTGATGCCACTCAATGGTTGCTTAAAGTTGCTCTATTATTATTATTTTTTTTTGGTGAAACCAGGGATTGAACTCAGACCCCTGTGCTTGCCAGGCATGTGTTTATTCCACTGAGCCATCTCCCTGGCTCCAAGGTTTACTCTTTCTGAAGTGTTTTTACATTTAAGAGAATTATGAAGTGCTTTTCAAATTCTTAACAACTCCAGGCACATAGTAGGTGCTCAAACATGAAGGAGGTTCTTCTTTCTTCAAAAAGGCACTGTCAAAGTCAGGCATGTTGGCACCACCGTCTGTAATCCCAGCTACTGCAGCTGAGGCAGGTGGCTTGCCAGTTCCAGAGAAGCCTAGACACTTTAGCAAGACCTTGTCTCAAAGCACAAAAAGGGCTGCAGACACAGCTTAGTGGCAGAGTGCTCTTGGGTTCAATACCCAGTACCACACATACACCCAAAGGCATTGTAAAAGTCTACAAAAGTGTGCATGCTACAGTATCAGTGCCTCTACAAATGAAAGAGCCAATTTTCAAAGTCACACAGGAGAAACTTAAAAGTTTATAGGAAGATAGGCATTTTAATTGAAAGATAAAAGCTACCCCCAAGAAATGTGAAACTACTTCTGCTGCACAAATACAGCTTGAAGACAAATGCTTTAACTGCCCACTCTCTTTCATCCAAGTTGTAGCCCCAAAGTCCTTTCTACACAAAAGTTCAGGAGCTTGGGCTGGGGAGATAGCTTGGTAGTCTAAGTGCCTGCCTGGCAAGCGAGAGGACCAGGTTCAATCCCGGTACTGCATACCTTGCCAGCCTCAGAGCGCATGGCTTAGTGGCACATGCCTATAATCCCAGCGCTGGGGAGGCTGAAACAGGAGGATCATGATGAGTCTGAGTCGCATAACCAGACCTTATACCAAATAAGTAAATAATGGTTAAAAATGTTCAGAAGCTAAAAATACTACTACGCTCAAATTCCCACTTCAGATAAAAAATAAGACCAGCACTGGGGAGTGAGTAGTGAACTGATATTTAATAATATGAATCTCGGGGGCTTGCCCCTTAGCTCAGTTCTTTAAGTGTCTGCTTCAACAAAGCAGTCAGGCTCAAGTTGCTGTGAGCATTCCGCGACAAAAAAAAACCACATGCCTTGAAGGCATTCGGAAAAAAAAAAAAAAAAAAAAATCCTTCGGCCATTTTTCCCTAGAAAGAACTGGGAGGCCGGAACTTCGGGGAGAATAATATGAATCTCCTACTAAACATCAAGTTTAGAAGCAAAGAAAAGAAAGAGTAGGGGATCTGAAGTCAGCCTTACCCTACTGACACAGCATTAGAGTTACGATGTTCGGTCCAGCAGTCTGCAGACTTTCCTCTGCACCCGCACTGACTATGAGTCACAAGTTCTGGGGCGCCACGTACAATTTGGATGCAGGAGGTCTTTAAATCACACTTTGAGAGACACAATCTACTATCATGGCAAGGAAAACAGACGTAATATACATTTCCTGAACCTTAGGTACACTTCTTCTAGGCCAGGTAAATGTCCTCGAGTAAGCATCTCCTCCTTGACATGGCACGAATGGCCGTGTGCCACACGGCACATACCAACTCAGGAGGTCACCCGGGGCACTCGAGGAACAAGAACTGCAGCTATGTCCCGTGTTAGTTTGGACCCAGGGCGATGCGCAGGCGTAGCGGCAAGTTCATGCCACACACTTGTTTCTTCGGCCTGTAGGTTAAGGAAAATATTTCCTTGTCATCACTTGAAAATGGGGCGACTGCACGTAAGAACTGCACTGTCAGCTTCTGCGGAAAAGCGTGAGATGCGGGACAACCTTGCCGTGCCCGCTCCCGCCCACAACAGTCTGCCGCGAGCGCGGACTCCCTGCGCTCCCGGATCTACAGTCCTGGCCTGGTCACTCGCTCCCACGAGACCCAAGCCTTTGTGCAGGGTCGCGAAGACCAAGCCAGACGCCCCCTTTACTCCCCAGAAGGCCTAAGGTCTCAACCGGAGGAACGCGGGCGGCAAAGGGTTCGGGTTCGACTCCGCGGGGACCCACCCTTCAGCTTTCGCACTGCCCGCTCCCCTCATTTTCCCTGTTCCCTCGCAGGCAGCCGGGAGGGGACTCCGGTATCCGACTGTGACACCCCTCACTCACTTGAACCCCAGCAACTAGGGCCTGCGGCGAGCACAGGCCCTGCTTCAGCTCCACGCCAAAGGCTGAACCTTTCAATTTGCGCGGGATAACTGAAGCCCCGCCTAGCGGAAGTGACGCAAGCACGTCGCCGCATGGCCGCCGGAGGTCTTCCGCTCAGCCTGGTCGCCGACCCTTTGCTTCACAGGACTGTGCTGTACTCGCTGTCCTTCCTGCCGCCACTATCTGGTCGACCGGCTCGGGCCCCTGAAAACGAGAGCAGATTTGGCACAGCGAATCAAAGGTACATGCGCCCGGGCGCAAGAGTTCGCGGGCCCCGGAAGTGGGACGTTTTCACTCTCCCGTTGCTGCTGGGAGTCGTAGTTCTCGCGTGAGCGCAGCTTCCTCTTCAGGCGGTTGCAGAGAGCGCCGCCTAGTGTTTGTGATTTTTGGTTTTGAAAGGAGAAACTTGGGGAAAACAGCTGTGGAAATTAGTCCCTGGTCCCATGCCTTCATTGTCCCTAAAAGGTCCTGTCGCCCCCACAAATTGGAGTTTAGTTTAAGCTGGGCTCTTTTCTCTGTTGTAGTAATGCTTCATCCACTTTTTTTTTTAAATGTTAGTATTTTCTTTTTTTAAAAAAAAATTTATTTTATTTATTTGTGTGTGTGTGTGTGTGTGTGTGGCCAGCTCAGCCCAACAGGGGGCGGGGCTGGCTGACATGTGGTGCTGGGGGATTGAACCGCGGTCCCTGTGCTTTGCTAAGCTTGTTCTAAGTAGGTGCTTTAGACCACTGAGCCATCTCACCAGCCCCGCTTCATCCACTTTTGATGTAAGATGGAGAAATTTTTACCTTTATAAATTATAGTGGGCCATGGGACACAGTTTAAGAACATTTTGTAGTTTAGGGGCCTCTTGGGGCTGTACCCTTATTAACCCCAGACTGGTAACTGTGTTCTCTCTCCTTGGAATTTTTTGTTGAAAAAATGGGGATGTAGGGATGCGATATCTTTTGTGTCCCGAGGTAACAGAATGATGATTCAGACTTGATTTATGGAGTTGAAGGGAAAGAAGCACATATTTAAAAGTGCTTTCTTTTTTGTTGCCAATATGCTGAGGTGTTTTTTTTTTTTTTTTTTTTTTTCAATTCGATAGAATTCCTACATATGCAAAGTGCCGCTGCTTTAGTGTTGACATCTCTGAGCATTGAGTATCAGTGGATCTCAACTCTTAGCTACCTTGTTAGCCCCTCATTTGGCAGCTGGATGGAGCAGCTGCTGGCGACTGTTAGAACTCTTCATGCAGCTGGAGTCACACTTCTGCCTGCTGAATGCTGTCAGTGTTATTAGTCCAGGCTGCTGAGAGGCCACAGCTTTTAGTGTTTCCAGCTACATATGACTAACTCTGCCTTCTGTATATGAGTTAGATCTTAGAAATAGCCAAAGTAAAGCCATTTCAAAAAAGCCTTCCTGGCCTAACAGAGATGCTATAACAGAAGGGAAAGCAGTACGTACACTGTTCCTTTTGATTGCAGGGAAGACTTTATGTGGACCAGAAAAGTGGGCTCACACTTGTCCAGTGTCCTGCCAGCTGTCTGAGGACTTTCTTCTGAGTCATGAGTATGGGAAGGGCTTCTCACAGATCAGAAGGGAGGTATCTGTCTTCAGAGAGGGGTCATCCAGAGCAGCTGTGGGACAGTGGCATTTGGAATGGAAAAGTCTTCCCGACCGGTTGTGGGGCACCTGATGTAGCTGTTGCTGGCGAGGAAGTGTTTGGGGCATCAGTGGCTGTCAAAGATGAAAGAACAAAAAGTACCTCTTGAGGAGCATTGGGTCCTCTTTCATTTTGACTATATTCTACATGTTTCTCACATACTTCTTTTAAATCTTTTTATAATGTGCATGATTAACATTCTGTTATGTCAATTATTACTTTAAGAGTTGTACAAAAGGTGCCACTTTTGAGGACTATGTCTGGAGGAGCAGGGTTGCCTTACCCCCAGTTCTGGTCCTTAGAATTGAGACTAGAAAAGGAAAAGAGGAAATTTATTTTCCCTCCCTCTACTTGTAACTATGGTTGACCTTATGCTGAACTTGGAGCTTGGAGCCAACTCTAGGGAAGGGTAGGGCTCAGTTCCAAACTGCAGTAGGTTAAAGAGAGCTTAAATGAGGCCTGAATTTTTAGAGCAGTTCACTAGTCTACTCAGTATTGGTACTTGCTTTAACACCTTGGTTCAACAACAACAACAGCAGCAACAATACCACTGTTGCAGCAAATCAGTGAGAAAACACAAAAAACCAAATATAGGACCCAGCAAAGCTAAAATAAACTTGGTGACTGACAAACCCAGAAGCCAAGTCAGAGAATGCCGACCTGGGATGGACTTTGCATTTAGATATCTTTAAATACCTTTTAGGTTTCCATGGTAACCACATTGTCCCCTTACCTAATTTTTGGAAATTTTACAGGAGCGTCACATAATTGTCACAAGGTTTACATTTCCCAGAAGTTGCTGGTCACACATTGGACAGTTTGCTCTAACTGTTACCATTTTCATGATTTTGTCTTTTCTTAGTAGGTTTATTTATTTTATTTAT
>NW_004524593.1:8154548-8157830 GCF_000260255.1 Octodon degus | reverse complement strand
TTGATTCATTGCTTTCAGCTGTGTGATGCCCAGTTTGTTCTGTGTTATTGTCCTCCGCACTTGTTGCGAGTGGGCTTGGGTTCTGAGGTTGCATTTTATTCCTTCTCGTCATTTTGTGTAGCACTGTCTTCTGACCTTTTTGTAGATCTTCGTTGTAGTTATAACCTTAGCAGGTACTGAATTTCAGGTGCAGATCGGGCTTGGGCTAGGACTGGGTCTGGGGGATTTCGGAAGCGACAGAAATTCCTACTCGGCCGGCGGGGTGGGGGAGGTGCTGTGGAGTGGTGGGGGGCATTCCAAGGGGGTGGAAGAGGGTCTCACCCACAGTGCGCCTGGGCTGGGACCAGTAGTAGGTTTATTTATTTATTTATTTATTTATTTATTTATTTATTTTTTGGCAGAACCGGGGATTGCACTTGCCAGGGAAGCGCTTATTCCACTGAGCCATCTCCCGGGTCCCTTCTTAGTAGGTTTATAGTTAGCTAAGAGGGGAAGGGTGAGGGAGTGAGTTCATCTAGTGTTTCAGTGACTTCTAAAACAGGGTTAGGAAAAGAAAGTGGAGTCTCTCTTCTCCTATCAGTATAGGAACTCAAAAAGGCACATATTCCAGTCACACTGCATCTATCTAGGAAACTACTTTAAGAGGCTTCTGCACTACAAACAACCTATGTGTTCATCTTTGACTCCCAAGTTCACCAACTAGGGTCTTGGCTGCAGTGTTTGAAGATAAAAACTAAAAGTGAAAGCACCAGTTAAAAGAGATTTCACCAAACAGATTATTTTTACACATGGGAAGAAAGAGATCATTTGAATCAACTTTGTAGGGGTGCCTCCATGTTAGGTGTGTTTGTGAGTGCTAAGTGGTGTGGAGGACACTCAGAGATCATCTCTGTCTTTAAGGAACTTAGGTTCGTGTTTTGCAGACAGAACGGATGTTCATGAAAAACTCAAATCACAAATCATGATGGTCTTACTGAATTTTGAAATAAGTGCTACAGACTGTAGATTCTGAGCTGAACATTCAGTTTTGGGGTCACCAATTCTCTGAAATCTTCATTGAGCTAGATATTTGTTTGCCATGCACCTAGGAATCCTTTGATGTTCCTTTCTTCTGATGTTTCTCAAGTTTTCACATTATTTTACTTGACTTTGTTCCTCAATATTCTGAAAACCCTTTGGGGTTAGGGTTGCTTGATTTAGCAAATCTGAACATAAATTTACAACAGATACTTTTTTAATGTACATCTAATGCAATATTTAGGACATATACTAAAAAATGAAATTCCATTTTTACCTAATAGAGAAATTTATTAAGCATTTTTATCAGACAATTAAACAGGTGCTTTAATCCACTGAGCTATTTACATGAATTTTTTAAAAAAAATGTATTTGGTACAAGATCTACATGGTCTACATTGTCTCACTGCATAGATGTAGTGATTCTTCTGTTTACAGTGTCCCGAGAGCTGGGATTATAGGCACTCACCATCATGCCCATCTCAATCCCTGTCTCAGCGTGCCCTGGGGGTGGAACTGGCACAGCATGCAGGAGATTGAACCCTGGCCGCAGGCGCTTTAGTTCGCTGAGCTATCTGGCTGGCCCTTATGAATTTTCTTATCACTGATGTATTAGTCTGTTTTCTGTTACTATAAAGAAAAAAATTCTCAGGCTGGGTACTTTATTAAAAAAATACATATATTTAACTCAGTTTTGGAGGCAGCCATGTAATTTGGAGCAACTTCATCTGTTGAGCATCTAGGAAGAGCCCCACTGTACATGACATCGTGGTGGGAGTGTATGCAAGAGACAGAGAACAGTCACATGAGAGAATAGGAAGCAAGAGGAATTTAGGGGCAAGATTTTTGGTTTTTACAACAACCTTTTCTTTCTGGAACTAACCTGGGCTCCACAAGAACTACACGAATCCCTTCAGAGGGCATAAGCAATGTAACACCTATGAATGCATGAGACCTTAGGGGGGAGTCTAAATACTTGCTTTTTCTATTTTAAATTAACTGAATGGCTTTTGTTCATTGTTTTTAATGTTTAATTCTATTATGGCAAGTGATATTTATAGTGTTAATGTGAAATCTGCTTTTTAAATAAATTTAAGTTGAAGATAAGCTGATTTAGGGAAAACCTATAGAATCAATAAAAGGATAAGTGTTTCTCATTAATGACAAATATGAGTAAGCAAAATTTCCAAAAATTATTTTTCCCATCTAAAAATCCTTCAGCTATGGTCCTATTTCTGTTTTTCTTACAGGAAAACACTTTGAAGTAATTGCCTATATGCTTTCTATCATAAGTTCTTCCACTTCATTTGTACATAGCTAGCTAGTTAGATGTTGGGGAATTCAATCCAGACTGCCGTTCATGTTAGGAAAGTACTTACTCCGCTACTGAACTGTATTCCCACTCTGCATATGTGTGTGCGTGTGTGTGTGTGTGTGTGTGTGTGTGTAAGAAATTGGGGCAAAACATACACAGAGAAAGGCATTCTAATTCTGCATGAGTTATCACAAACAGAACATATTATTTCCATTCAGTTCTCCCAGAAAACTCCTTGTCAGTCTTTTTTTTTTTTTTTTTTTGTGTGTGTGTGTGTGTGTGTGTGTGTTTTTAAATGTTTCCTTTCTTTTTTTTTTTTTTTATGGTGAGCTCAACCCACCCTAGGGGTAGGGCTGGCATGGCATGTGGTGCTGGGGATCAAACTGAGGTCCCTGCATGCTTGCCTAAGCTTGCCTGAGCAGGCGCTTTAGACCACTGAGCTATCTCACCGGCCCATTTGTTTGTTGATCAAAGCTCTTATCTCTTATGCAAGATGTGTCTTATTACTGCATGCATTAGTTTTGCTTTATGTGTAAAATTTAAACAAATGGAATTGTGCAGTTTTTATTATTTAGTGTTTGACCTGTTTTATTCAATATTGTCTGTGAAATTCATCCATATTGTCCTATAATTTTTCTTTTTCATTCTTTCCTATGTAGAATTCCATTCCATAGATGCTCTATAATCCATTTATTTTATTGTTGAGAGCTCTCTGTTTTCAGATTTTGACTACTATTAGTAATGTTTCTTATTTATTTATCATTAGTAATGTTTCTATGAACATTCTTTTGACTTCAAGTGCTTGTGACTTCAATTTCATACTCCAGCGCACTCTACTTTAGCCACCCTAGCTGCCTCGCTAGACTTTGAACATTCCAGGTATATTTTGTTTTTTTTTTTTTTTTTTGTTTTGTTTTTTTTCAAAGTTTTATTGATAAACAGATAGCAAT
>NW_004524593.1:8145268-8153376 GCF_000260255.1 Octodon degus | reverse complement strand
TATATATATATATTTGGATGTTCCACATACTTCACCTATTTAGCACTCATTTTGATATTCTGAGGTCAGTACACTTATTATCCCCATTTTACAAATGAGACAGCTGAAGTACAAAGAGATGTGAACCTGATGTACTTTCACTCTTGATTTTGTGCTTTCAATTATTATTCTTGGACTGCCACTGAACATAGGTATTAATAGAGAAACTGTAAGTTTGAGGGAAGCCTGGGCTACAAAGTGAGCCCAAGGCCAGCCTGAACTGCATAGAGAGATCCTTCTCAAAAAACAACAAAAAAATCTGATGCATTTGGCACATTACCTCAAGGAATCCTCAAAAGAGCTCTGGAAAATAATGATTACTGCCCCACTTACAGAAGAAAAGACAGAAGCACAGCAAAATAGGTAATGGTGTTATGTCCAAAATTATAGAATGTGACCCAATCTAAATTTGCTGACTCTGAAACCCTGTGTTCCTGACTGTGACACTGGAGATGGGGGTGAGGGGTGGGGGTTGGTATCCCCAAGGAAGAATGAATATGCAGAGAGCAGTAATACACTATTCCAGTTGGTAGCAGGCTCTAATGGGGCTGTGAAGGCAGTAGATACAATGCCAATCAGAATTTCTGGATGTCTTTTTCTGACTCTGTCCTTCCAACTCACTTTTAGTTGAGAGCAAGGTAAATGAGTGGGACAGATCCTCTAAGATCATAGTCAAGTATATTAGATAGTTTTTCATTAATAAAACTTCCAAGGCTAATGAATTTATTTTAAAAAGTTTATTTAGCTTATAGTTTCAGAGATGTTAGAGCAGGACACCAGCATCTGCTCCGCTCTGTTGATGGCCTTCTGGTTTTATCATAACATGGTGATGGTTCCATGACTGGAGGGTAAGCAAGAGAGGGAAACCACATGGAGAGACAGAAAGTCAGAGAATGGGAAGGATCTATCTTGCTTTTTTGCACGAAACCTCTCTTGGGAACTAGCTGGGGTTCCTAGAAAACTACATTCATTTTTTTTTTTCCTGAGGACAACATCCTCAGTGACCTAAATTATCTTAGAGTAAGCTCTCTTCTTAAAGGTTCCATCAGAATTTAATATAGCCAGATTGGAGACTAAACTTCCAACACATGGAACCTTGGGAGAAAAACAAACCATAGCTTTGTTCGTTTTTTGGTGGTAGGCTATTGTTCATTATTATATGATATCTTTTAATAACTTGTAGTAAAGGTCTAATGGTTCACACTGAGGAGGCTGCTTCTACTATTGCAGGAGCAGTTCCACTCCTAATGATTTTCAATGATACCACAACTTTTTCATGGTCCAAGAGAATTCACTCACATCAATGCTTCAAATGTTCATTTTGATTTTGTTTTGATCAAAAATAAAAATGTCAAAAGTTCAGAGAATGCTATCCATTTTCATGGTAAGCTTTGGACTTAGTCATAGACAGGAAATAGATATTGTTTCTCCAATTTTAACAGAGAGTGTGACTTACAATAGGGTATTAGAATAACAGTTCTAAGGTACTAAGCTGATGAAGGACATTCATTCACCAAAAAAGCTAGAAGGGACACTTCTATTGAAAACTCAGTGAAATATAACCTGGAACAATGAAACAGACGTCAATACATCAACAGACTAAGAAAAACAAGTAGCACCAGAATGCTTAGTGAGTAGAAATACAAGATGGAGAAGCTCAGTGACACAAAGGAGTCACATTGATTAGGAGGCAAAAAGTGGTCCTTGTGTGGTAAGTGCCAGATTCTGCATGCAGCAGCTGCTTTCTGAATGACAGAGTAATGAATTTCTGGCAACTTATTGGTCTTTCAGCCTCCAGGGGACTTACCCAGCCAGTAGTTCTGTTTTTAGAAGCAGGGGATAAATGCAGGCCTTAAGCCTACCATTTAAAGTCTAATAAGCATTTGCAGCAAAACATCTGTGGCCAGTGTTTCTATAGTTTGTGAATTCATATGTATATATGTATCTTTATCTATGTAGATACCTTCTGTTATCCTTTATGTAAGATAATACAGGTTAAGAGCTTAAGGCCTTAACCTGCTTCACTTGGTTAAGATCTTGATCTCTGTATAAACATAAATTGGATTCACATATGGGCTATATTACTTATTATTTGTTAGTTTTATGGCTTTAGAGCAAGTTTTCTGTTCTTTTCAATTTCTTCATCTGAAAAGTTGGATGGAAAATGGCCCTTGCTGCATCCTACCTAACTCTTGAAGTTCCTAGGGGGAAGGATGGTGAGAAGATGGAGAAATAAAGATAAGAGCCAGGAAGCTGAGGTCAGGGGGAGCTCTCTCTCTCTCCAGCTGGGAGGAAAGAAACTGGTCAACCCCACAGTGCATTTACTTATACTTGGAGGAGCTTGATGTCCATTTCCATCCCTCTGCCTAGCAACTGTGGATGCCTGGCCTGAACACCTCCCATATTAGAACCTGGAGCAGCTCATTTCTGTGGCTGGCTTTCAAGCTCTCCATTTTCTCAGGGCCAGATTTGCCTTGCCCTGGCACGTGTGATCAGTTTCCAGCTTCAGCTGCTCCCTACAAACCTAACAGTCATTTTATAGAACTATAAAGATTGAATGAGACAATGTACATAAGGTGTACAGTGTCTGGATTGTAGCACTCAATGTTAGTTAACTGACAAAAAAAAATCTGAAAATTCTTAATTGTGTATAGTGAGTTATAGTTTGTCAAAGCTTTCACACACAAGTTCTCATCTGGTCTTCACAAAGGCAAGTGAGACAGGGCAAGTTGGGCCTTTTGTTGCACATGAGAAAGATTAGGTTTTCAGTGCCACTCTGTGGCTCACTCAGTGTCATAGAACAAGTGGCAGAGTGAAGATCTTCTATCTAAATTTTTTTTTCGGGGCTGGTGAGATGGCTCAGTGGTCTACAGCACCTACTTAGAACAAGCTAAGCTAAGCAAAGCACAGGGTCCGTGGTTCAATCCCCCAGCACCACATGTCAGCCAGCCCCGCCCCCTGGTGGGCTGAGCTGGCCACACACACAAAATAAATGAATAAATAAATAATAAAAAAATAAAAAAATATTTTTTTTCATTCTAATTAGTATTATTTTAATCACTCATGCTATGTCTCTTTGAAATGCAATTGCTATTCCTTTGGTAGCTGATTTGGCAAACTTCATTCATAATGTAGTAATTAAAATAAGAATTTAGATTTTGTCCTGCAGCATTTCATCCTGAACCTAGGTTTTCCTCAAGAACGATTCAGAAAGAATGAAATAAATTCAAATTGTCCCTATGCATGTTATCATTCATTTCTGGAAAATTGCTTAGATTTAAAGGAATGTTTAGTTACCATTAGAGAGAAAAATCAGATTTTACTAGCAGAAGCAGCCTTGATTGTAAGTGACCAAAATTCTAGCCTAACTGGCTTTTGTAAAAAGGGAATTTATTCCTTATGTTCTAGGTTGAATTGTGTCTTTTTCTAAAAACATATGAGAGTCACAAATCCTAGTACTCTAGAATGTGACTTTCTTTGGAGATTGAGTCTTTACAGAGATCTTATGGTTAAAAGAGGTCATGAATGCGGGGAGCCTAACCCTGAGTGACTGATGTCCAAACTTGTGATGTGGATATATAATGCACTGTACACACACATAAAGAGACACGGGGAGAAGTTGGCCATCTGTCTGTTACCAAAGGGGAAAGGCTTCCTTCATACCCCTTGGCAAGAACGAACCCTATTTACAACTTGATTATTGACTTTTGACTCCCAGACTTGCAGCAATAATGTCTTATTGCTCAGGCCAGTAGTTGTTTGGAACTTCATTACAACAGCCTAACAGATGTGCCCCATTGTATCTGAGAAGTTCAGGAGCAGCTCAGTATTTAGTCATAAAAATATATAAGGGAACAATGATATCTTCATAAGTCTTTTCATTTCTTTTTCCCTATGTTTTAGCATTTCTTATTTATTTACTTATTTATTTGGTATAGGATCTCATTACACAGTTCAGACTCATAATGATTCTCTTATCTCAGCCTCCCCAGCACTGAGAATACAGGTGTGCACCACCACGCTAGGTTTCAGTGGCTGCCATGGCACGCCTGGGCTTAGGGGCCAGCATGGCATGTGGTACTGAGAATTGAACCCAGGTCCTCATGCTTGCAAGCAGGCACTTAGACCGCCAAGCTATCTCCCCAGCCCAGCATTTCAAAAATAGATGCTCTGCTGTCTATTTTTCACATCTGAGATCATCAAGATGAAACCTATGATTTCTTCATTCTTAGTGTCAGATAAAATCATGATATATTTTATAATCAGTGGATTTTTAGGAAAGCTTAGAAATGGATTGTCACAGGCAGGCTATTCGCACAGTCAATCCTTGCAGCTCGAAGCTTAACATCTATCATTAACTTCATGACCTTGTTGAATAAGAGCCTCTTACCAATTTTATCAGCAAAGAGCCTCAGGCAAATGTTCACTGCCTATAAGTGTCTGGTTTTGGGCACTGTCATTGCTGAGACAAAATACTCAACAACCAAACCTAGAGGAGGAAAGGTTTATTTAGCTCAGTTTGTAAAGGTTTCAGTTTATAATTGGCTGGCTCCAAGGCAGGGTGGCACATTGCAGAGGGGCAACCATTCATGGTGGTAGAAGACAGTAAAAGCAACAAGGGGGCTTAAAAGCATCTTTCTACTCCTTTTATCTTACTCAGACTACAGGGATTAATCCAATCAGTGTTCTGATTTTGTAATTACCCTCCCTTAATCTCAGCATTGCACCATGAATCAATCATGCACTATAGATCCATCTCTGAAAAACCCACCTATGACCACTTGAGGCTTGGGGGGGGGGATCTAAACACAAGTCATAACAGGCACCTAAAGTGATAGAAAGCAAACTTGGAAGAGGCAGGTAGACTTAGCACCACTAAAGCAAATGTAGAAAGATGGATTTCCTAAAAAGAGTTGCAAAGTGCTTAAAGCACTTTGAAGTTACCTGACGTACTTTGGAGTCAGCCAAAAATGGGAGTCAAAATAAACCTCTTCTCTTTCAAGTTAGGGGTGTCAGATTATTTTTTCCCAGAAATGAAAAAGTGACTGAAGCAATGACCAAATAGTTACAGAGTGCTTAGAAGGAGCAAGACACTTCTTCAGGAGGAGGAGTGCAAGAGTGACCATCATCCTTGTGCCATGCGCGGTGACCAGTGGGGAGATAGACCTAAAGCACTGAACAGGTTACTACAGATCAAAAGGATACGAAGATACAAATAGGAACATAGCATTGTGAAAATAGTCAGCTTTGGCAGAAAGGATCCTGATGGAACAGAGAATGGGAAAGGTTTTTGCATTCCTTAAAAAATGTTTCTTTAAAAGGAAAAAAAGGTCACAGACTATCCTGCTACAATGCTGTATATGGTTAGATTTCTAAATTCTGTGTAAAAATATGTAATTGTTTATTATATTCGTTAAATATTTTTCATTTTTAAAAGTTTTTTCTCCATCTTCTGTAGGGACTTAATGTTTAACACATCAATAGTTGATGGAAAATACCTGTTCCATGTTATGCCTAAGATGTTTGATATTCAGACAGATAGTGAAGTTAAACCCAACTACGTAAGATGTAGGGTAATAATAAGCTTCCTTTCTGGAGGGTTAACAACCAAAGTTTGCAGACCAAAAATTAGAGAAATAGAAGGGCTGCAAGGACAGCCAACATTTTGACCATAGCCTTTCAAGGTCAGTGAAGACTCAGGACATAGGAGAACCTTTACTGTTACATCATGTAACTCAGTTGTGTCCCAAATTTTCTGATCAAGGAGATTATGGGGCCACAGAGCAACATGATTGATGACGTAGAGTGTGCCTAAGGACAGTCACATGGAGAGAAAGCATTCTCTCAGGCTTTCACAGAGAGCAAATTGGTCAAGCAATGGCCGTGACTCATCCACATGACTGACACTGATAAAAGATCTGCAAACTGTGGTACAGGGTTACAAGGTAAATCCAGAGGGTACTTGACTGACCTTATCAGATACAAAAGTTACATTTCTTGTTATACAGGTCTTGCATTATCTTGGTCTTAACCATCCAGCAGAAAAGTATAAAAAAGAGGTATATAAAATAAAGCCATATTAACATGCTGAGCTGTGAAAGGCTCAAGTCAACAACTTCTGTGGATAACCCACTACTATTGTAGACTGCTCAACTGTGTTGGATTTTTCTGCTGAATTCATGCACCTATAGTATTTAGATGCTCATGGAATACCCTTTTTTGACAGGGCTAAACAAAAAAAGGTGATACAAAGGAAGGACCATTTTGTATCTGTATATGCAGAATAGTTAGGATAGATATACAGCTACTTTTGCTTAATTCAATGAGAAGAAAGATTTGTATTAATAGTGTTTGGACAGGATATTCTATCTGAATTGTACTTGTACTATGGCTAACTACTAAGAAGATAACAATGTACAATGTATTAATTATTGAAACTGTCCTATTAATCAGTTTTGAAACTGTCTCATTGATATTTGTTTCTCAATAAAATAAAATAAGTTTCTTAAAACTTCTGGCAAAATAGAACATCAGAATTCTGGGACACAGTATTATTACATGCAAAGAACCAGGTACATGGAAAGTATTTATTAAATAGTTATGGAATAAGTTGTTGGAAGTGTAAAGTAGATCTCATTCTCAGAAGCTGCATGTCACAGAGACTTGGCTTTGCCTTATAGGCCCTCACCTCCCAGCTCTGTGTGCATTTCCAGGGTCACTCATGGTCTCCAAGCACTCCCTGTTGCCCATTTCTGTCACAGGGAAGTTGCAAACAGGGCAGTTCATAGCTCTGAAATATGTACTCTTTTCTTCTTCTGAACTTTGAACAACCTTTTTTGGGTCTTTTCAGCTGTTTTGTTATAACCAACTTACCATATTAATAGAGATTTGCTTTCAAATAATTTTTGAATTTCACTTTCAAAAGTTTTACTACATCATGATATAGTTCATTTTCTCTCCTTGGTTAATTTTCAGAAAATTAAAAGTGGCAATTTTATAGAAAGCAAAGGCTTTCATACATCTTTAGTTTTCATTTTCAACAAGGAGCTGCACATATTTACTTCCATCCTACTGATTTTTGATGATGAAGTGTTAATCCTAGACTGGTCAGGGTAGCTCAGTTGCTCCCACACAAGTGTCCTCTATTGCTTTTTATTTTTCTTCCTGTCTTCCTTTCTGGAGGGAGGAAAAGTCTGAATCAGCCATTCAGACTTGGTCAAGTTGTATCGCAGTCACAGGGAACTGATCACACTCCACTGTGTCTCTGTTAGGCATAAATTTAGGTTTGATTTTCAAAATCCTATAATGCAGTAAAGAATCTGGAAAATGTATACAAACCCTGGATTTCCATGTCCCAAGAGTAAACATCACTGTTTTTTTTGTTTTTTGTTTTTTTGAGACAGAGTATTGCTATGTAGTGCAGACTGGCCTTGAACTCACTATGTAGCCCAGGATGGACCCAAACTTGTGGCAATCCTCTTGCATCAGCCTGCTGAGAACTGAGTTTACTGGCATGGGCCACCACACCTGGCACCACTTTATTTGTACCATTCCATCTTCAATAGATCTTCAAACAAGATAGTGACGTTTTCCCCAACGTTGGATGTTCATGAGTATCTCTGACTTGTGTTGGGGAAATGTTGGAGTATATATCCCTAGAAATTATCAGAACTACCTAGAGACCGCTTGGGGCTAGGAATTATAGTGCTGTGGAACATGAAGGTGCTTCATGCTTGAAAAGGGCATTGGCTGCATTTGCCAAGTATTCCTTGCCTTGCAGTGACCTTTTGAGACTGAGCAGGAGTGGAACGCAGACTCTCTGGCTTCCTTTGAAGCCCATCAGAGTTCCTCTAAATGACCTGCCTGTGGCAGTGAGAGTCCTGCCCACCTTTCTTTTCTCCTATGTATTTGCAAAGGTCTTACTCCTAAAGAACAGCAACTACCAAAGAGATTCTAGAAATTACTTTGTCCTCGTAGGATTTAGATAGTATGTCTACTTAGGCTAAATGTCCTTTTCTTCTTTCTCAGGCTACCTATTCATTGCAAGTTATGCCTCATAAATCAATGTT
>NW_004524593.1:8144329-8145168 GCF_000260255.1 Octodon degus | reverse complement strand
TGGATTCGGGGCCTGAGACTGCCTTTTGTTCCTTCTCTTTGTCATTTTGTATACCACTGTCTTCTGACCTTTGGTGTAGAGCTTAGATGGAGTTATCACCTTAGCACCAGGTCCAGATCTACGAAGTTCAGATTCCTCCAGGTGGGTGTTGCTTGGATCTGGCTGCTGCGCTCCACTTCTTTCGGCCGCAGTCATTAGAGTTGAACCCTTTGTGGCAAGGTGTTCTGCTCCTGAAACAGCTGAGTGGGTCTTGCCCCTAGCCTCTTTGCAGCGAGATCTGCTGAAGGGTTCCATGCTGGGCCTGCACTCTGGGTTGAATGAGGATCCAGTGGGCCCCAGGCAGTCTCATTCACACAGCGGACCTGTGCTCCTGGTCTATTCGGGATCCCGTGGGCCCCAGCTCGTCTTACTCACACACCGGGCCTGTGCTCCTGGTCTATTCAGGATCCTGCGGGACCCGGGTCATCTCACTCACATGCCAGGCCTGGGCTCTGGGTCTATTCAGGATCCCGCGGGCTCTGGGTCGTCTCACTCACTCACTGGGCCTGAGCTCTAGAAATTAGAAATAAAACAAAAACTTACAAGTGATACAGAATTTCACTTAACAAAATAATATGAATTTCATATTAGTATCTGTTGTAATACCAAGTGTTGTCTTCCAACCAGTTATTCATATTACTAGATATATGCATGTCAACTTGGAAGGAGAAAGAAAAAAGAAAGAAATGTATAAGAAATTAAGAAGAGAGGGGCTGGAGAGATGGCTCAGTGGTCTAAAGCACCTACTTGAAACAAGCTTGGCAAAGCACAGGGACCGCGGTTCAATCCTCCAGCACCAC
>NW_004524593.1:8141440-8143015 GCF_000260255.1 Octodon degus | reverse complement strand
ACACAGATACAAAATGGACATTCATCTGTATACCCCATTTTTTCTAAGTTCCGTTATTGAATATTATAGGTGTGTAAACTCAGCAAAATATTCCAAAAGAGTCCAGTAGCCCATAATAGCATTGGGTGTTCTGTATAACTGGCAATGACAGAAATTATTGACCTGAGTTCCCTACAATACTAGTATTCAGAAACAACTATTACCATTCACATCTTTAGTGCATTTGCCAGCACTAATTTTAGTGTGTATTCGTATTAGTTTGTTTCCATAAACTTGGCTTTTCAGTATGTTTGTGTACAATTTTATATTTTTTATGATATTTTTATTATTTATATTTTTATGTCATGACATCACAGTCTGAATATTTCATACTATTCATTCTTCTTTTAAAAACAATTCTATTTGGTACAGGGTCTTGCTATGCAGCTCAGCCATTTAGTGATCCTGTTGTCATACCCTCCCCAGCTCTGTGATCATAGGTGTGGGCCACCACACCCAGTTTTGGTGTCCGGCATGATGTGCTGGGGGTTTTGGGGTCAGCATGACATGGGGTACCAGGGATTGAACCCAGATCTTTGTGCTTTCCAGGAAGGTGCTTAGACCACGAAGCTATGTCTCCAGTCTCATACTATTCATTCTTTAATTATGAGTATGTATTAGTAATTTAACTTTTGGTCTACTGTTATAGTTTGTTATTTTTATTGTAATGGTGGATACGTGCACCTATTTTTCATTTTCTCAACGATATACTTAGGGTGAATTCTTGGAAGAAGATTTGCAGAGTTAAAGATTTTAGTTATCTTTCTTTTTATTTTGTTGATATATTCTGCCAGATTGCCTTTTGGGAAAGGATAATCACTTTAAACCACCAGGACTTTATGAGGGCCTGCTTCAGCCTTCCCCACAAAATACAAGTTTTTTAAAAAAATTTATTAAAACTTTATTTTGTTATATGATAGGTGAAGATGTCATCACACTTTTTTTTTTTTCCTTTTTCTTTTTCGACATGGTTTCACTATGCAGTTCAGGCTGGCCTTGAACTCACTTTATAGCCCAGGGTAGCCTTGAAGCCTTGAACTCACAGCCATCCTCCTTTCTCGGCCTCCTGATAAGTGGGCTTACAGGTGTGCACTACCATGCCCAGCCTCACATTTTTCTTGTACATTGGATTTCTGTGAATATTAAATTGATCAAAGTGTCTGTTATGGTTTGGGGTTTTTGCTAGGGGAACAATATAAGGCACATTTTATACTAGTATTTTATAATGAATCACCCAAGAATCATATGTAAGAAATGCAGGAAATCTGTTCATACACACTAAAGACTCCAGCTGAGGGCCGGCCAAATAGCTCAGTGGATTAAAGCGCCTGCAAACCGGGTTCAATCCCTGGGCCTGCTGTGTCTGCCCTGCTCCCTGGGTGTGCTGATACAGCAATTGAGACTGGGCGTGGTGGCGTGGACCTGTAATCCCAGCTCTTGGGAGGCTGTAAGTGGGTGGATCATTACAAGTCTGATCTAGTAGTGAGACCCTGAACACCCTGTGACCCTTCCCTAAAATACAAAAAAAAAAAAAAA
>NW_004524593.1:8139116-8141340 GCF_000260255.1 Octodon degus | reverse complement strand
AAAAGACTCCAGCTGAGGGCCTAGATCCTACTATCCTGCATGAGTCCAGCTGAAAATCTAGAGCTCATAACAGTGCCTCACACAAAGTCCAACTGGAAGCCTAAAGCTCACCACAAAGTCTCATGCAGGTCCACTTCACAGATCTGTGTTGGAAAGGCCCAAATGTCAGTGGTGGAAGTAGAAAGTCTATGTAAGCGGGATGGAGGATCTGTGTTAGCAAGCTATGGGATCTGAACTGGAGCTAGGAAACAATGCTGAAGGTAAGCACTAGAGCTCCTCTGAAGGTACCACAGCTACCACAGCCATTTTCAGCAACAGTGAGGTCCTGAGCTCCTCCAGGGATGAGGAAATATGAGTTCCCATCAGGAAAGCCAATGCTACAAGCTTCTTCATGAGGTTGAGCAGTGTACCATCTTCCCCTCTGGAGCCAGGAAGTGATGCTCAAGATGAGGACCAAAGCTTCTCCAAAGTTCACTGGAAAGCCAGCTTGACAAGGTCACCTAGCAGAACAGCCAAAGAACAGCAGCTTCCAACAGCTCCAACACCTTCTCCAAACAGCATCTCTGACAGTGTTCTACCTTCATGCTGCTAGCAACAACCCTCAGGTGGGCCTTCTGCACTCAGCACCATGCTAGTTTAATTCAGCTGGCTGTAATAAGTTGCCCACCAGTTAGAAATCCACTACAGTGTCTCATTTGCTTTTTTTCCCTTATTTGCATTTATTTTATGTGTTCACCCTTTGTCGATGTTCTTTGCCCATTTTTTTCTGTTGTTAAGTTTTTTATGTCGGATATCATAGTATAGGATTGAATTAATGATATATCACCTTCTATTAGCGTTCTTAGTATTATTCTCTTTTATCCCAAGTCTTCATTCTCATTTTTCTCACTCTTCCCTCATATACATGTGCAACCTTCCTAGTATATTCAGTGGCTATTCTTTCATGTATGAGTTGCTTTATAATGTGGATTATTGTAGATACATATTTTCAATTTACATAAAACAAATATTGCCATTACATTTAACTCTGCTTCTTATTTTCACTTAGCTACTTCAAAAATTTACTGATGCTGCTCTAAGTATATCTAGTATTTTATTTCTAAGTACCACAGAGTACTTCATCCTAGGTGTTTAGGCCAGGCATATCCCTAGCGAGGGTCATCCTAGTTCCCCCAGATTCCTAACCCCTCTATCATTGCAAATGATGCTGCAATAAATCGCCTTCTAAATAATCCTTTTGAGCTTCTGTGAGAGGTTTTTAGAATACACACACACACACACACACACACACACACAATGCTCACATACCAAAAACCGAGGTGATACCTAATTTAACTTACATGCAGTTGCTCTTCAGATAGCTTACTCCAGTCCAAATTCTCAACCATAATGATTGAGAGTTTCTAAGTCCCTATATCCCTTCCATACTCACCTGGTCACTCTATCAGGTGAAAATGATCAACTATTTTTTTTCCAAGCCTTTAGGTAGATTTAATCTTGTATCATATTCAAATAACCTTTATATCTCTACTTGCTTTTTTTTTTTTTTTAGTTTACTTAATTTTTATTTTTGTTAATTTTATGGAACAAAAGCAAAACAAAGTTTCACAACAAAATGATCAAATAATAATAGTGAATACATTGCACATTATTATCTTTCAAGTATTTACTCCGAGCAGAAGATATGAGCATAAAAACTCTCCAGTCGATATAAGCACAAACTTGCCCATGAACGAAGATACACTAATAGTAACTGACTTGCATTTTTCCCCTTTTCCTACTGTCCTTTTCCCTGCACCCATCCTCGTGCCTTTTTCTTTATTAATAATTTCTTCACATTTTACAATATCTATCATACATTTTAGATCTTATTTACTTTTTCAGTTTTTCACATCAAAGAAACAATACAATGTCTACACATGTGAGTCTGATTTACTTCACTTATGAGTATAGTCTCTAGTTGCATCTATTTACCTATCAAACTCTCCAGTTAATTTTCTTTTTGCTTTTATTTTTATTTTTATTTTTGATAACAATAAAATTCTTCATAGGAAAATTTGCATGGGTTTAGGTACACAATTTCTGTACAAGTATAGGCAGACATCATCAGATTTGTGCTATCACATACATATGTTATATTTATGTAGTATTTCAAAGCTTGTAGACCAAAAATGTTATTTTTTTTTCAATAATACACTGCATACATTCTTCCCAGTGGTTAATT
>NW_004524593.1:8129868-8132742 GCF_000260255.1 Octodon degus | reverse complement strand
CCTTTGTTGTAGATCTTTGCTGTAGTTATAATCTTCACACGTACTGAAGTTCAGGTGGAGCTCTACAGAGTTTGGTCTTATCCAGCTGTGTCGGCTTAGGTGTGGCTGCTGTGCTCAGCTCCTTCCCGCTGCGGAGCAGGGCTAGGACTGGGTCTGGGCGTTCCCGGAACTCAGCAGAAATTCCTACTGGGCGGGAGGGTGGGGGAGGTAAGGCAAAGTGTTGGGGGGCGGCCCGAGGTGGTGGGAGAGGGTCTGGCCTATGGTGCACCTGGGCTGGGACTGGTCCCGCTGGCGCAGGTTAGCAGGAAGCTCTCCACACACTCACCGGACCTGGGCTAGGACTGCGTCTGGGGGTTCGATCAACTATTTTTTGCAGTTGCTTTGATTGCTAAGGATTTTAAGCAACTTTTATTTTTTTAGTATTCTTTTGTATGTGTTGCCATGAACATTTACTCATTTTCCTATGTATTTCCTGATTTTTTTCTTGTAGATTTCCAAGACTCTTGTATATTCTGCTCTGATCAGTTTTGTTAACTATTAGCCATGTATTACTTAAATTTATATTAAAGTTAAATTAAAAATCCAGTTCTTCAGTCACACCGGTCATATTTTAATTGTTCAATAACTACATGTGACTAGCTGTTACCATATTGGGTGGTTATAGATTTAGAACATTTTCCTCATTGTAGAAAGTTTTACTGGGGAGAACGGCTCAAGATACTAAATGAAGATTGATTTTAGATCTGGCAGGTGTTTCCTATTCTGTTACCTTTCTGCTATATTTGCCTATCACTTCACTGCATCGTAATCTCCAACTTGTGGGTAAATAATATATTAATTTTTCTTCTGTTTCATGATCTGAAATGTTATGAAGTCTTTTTCTCATTCTGGTTCATCAATTAATTATGTTATAACATCTTGTATTATTTTATGTAATTTCTTTTTTACATTTAAGTTTTTAGCCTGTTTGAAATTCAGCTTTATCCTTTGGTATTAGGCAGAAATCCAGTTTTATTTTTTAGCTATATGAATAAGTTTTGCTAGCACTATTTAAAAACATGTCTTGTTTATGCTGTTACTTTTATTATTTAAGTATGAAATATACACACAAATATGATATGTAAATTATATGTAAATTTTCATAAATATAGCTGTTTCTAAAGTATTTTTTATTCTATAGGTCTCTTATTTGTTCTTTACAATCAATACATTTTTATTACTCAGATTTTATATGTTTTAGTACTTGATAAGACAAATTCTTTCTCTTTAGCTACTGTTTTTCAGAGTCCATCTGTTTATGAACATTTCTTTCTTTTTTCTTTTGATTTTTAGTAAGGGTCTATAGTGTCTAAAGGGTCTCACTATGTAGATTGGACTCGTAGTGATCCGCCTATAATGAACCTTTATTCTTATGGATAAATTTTAGAAATGTTTCTCTGAAAGCAAATGTAAAGTTTGGGGCCAGTGAGATAGCTCAGTGGACTAAAGTGTCTGCTTAGGCAAACTTAGGCAAATGCAAGCACAGGGATGGGGTTTCATTGCCAGCACCATGTGCTGTGCCAGACTGCCCCCAGGGCTGGCTGAGCTGGCCAGAGTCTGGGCATAGTGGCGCATGCTTGTAATCTCAGCATTGGGGAGGCTGAAAACAGGAGGATCACTATCGGTCTGAGCTGCTTAGTGAGACCCTGCAACAACCAAATATATTAAAAAAAGAAATGAGAGAGCGAACAGAAAATGTAAAGTTTAAGTAGGATTGCATTAACTCTAGATAACTTTGTTCTAACTTGGAGAACTTGGACATCTTTGTAAAATTTAATCCATCTTAAATCATTTTTAAAGAGAATAAAAATAGTAAAATAAAACATTACAAACAACACTAAACAATATGATAGGAATTCAACAATGATTGTTATATTGCATATTGCTGTTTTCAAACTAGTTGTTCAGATTACCAGGTATAAACATGCAAATTTGGTCAAATAAAACTATTTAGTTGTATAATTAGCAGTGTCCTTTATTAGTATTTTAAAGGTTTTCCTCTAGAAATCATGTATTTTGGATTAAGCCAATTCTTAGAAACTGTATTTTACTTCTGTAAATTATATCTCTTTAATTTTTTAGCTTTTTATTGCTAGAATATATAAATGCTATGATTTTTTTAAGTTGATCTCCTATGGGAAAACACTATGAAAACACATTACTTCGTATCATTTCCCAATTTATAGAAACTCTTTTTGTATTAAGAATGTTGGCTAGTGTGGTGGCACACACCTATAATCCCAGTACATGAGGCACAGAGGCAGGAGAATTGCTGCAAGTTCGAGGCCATCTTGGGCTATGTAGTGAACTCAAGGCCAGCCTTAACCACACAGAGAGACAACAGTCTCAGAAAAAAAGAGAATGTTCACTCTTTGCATTTGTTTTTCCACATGTCATTTGATTTTAATTTTATGATATTTCTTGCATTTTAAGTTTTATATTTATGAAGAAGTCAGTTGTATTAATACTAACTTGTAAGTTCAACAAGAGCATTTATGCTATTTGGAAAAATGAATTATGCCTTCCTTTGTTTTCTTCTGCACTAGAAATCTGCTTTCCCAAAATATGCAGTGCTCAGCAACAGCCATTTGTTAAAAGGTAGGCTGTCACTTTTCATCCACTAGGGGCCAACACTTGCTTGAGAGAAACTCTCTCTCTTTCTCCTTTTCTGTTAGTATGTTTCCCAATATATATACATCCTTGTGGGGAGTGGGTGTGTGTACATAACACATCTTAATCCTCTTTTCATCCTGTTCTCTTCCTCTGCCTCCTCTCTCCCTCCTATCTGTAATCCTTTCACTTAATTCAAACCAGTTTTTCTTTCTTTCTTTCTTT
>NW_004524593.1:8110927-8123893 GCF_000260255.1 Octodon degus | reverse complement strand
AAAAAAAAAGAAATTAAGAAGAGAAAAAGTTCAAACGAAAAATGGAGATGAAACAAATGAAACATTAACTGCTTCTTTCCATAGACCAGCAGAAATGCACAGTACAGTTGTCCAAATCATCTTGCTTCTTTTTTCATTTTTTTTGTTATTTTGGGCTGCTCAAGATGCCTTCAGGGCAGGTCCGGTTTGGCTTGAGGATGAGAGGATCGAACCACAGCATCCTGAGCCTGACTGCTTTGTTTCAGCAAGCACTTAAACACCTGAGCTAATGGGCAGGCCCCCAAAGATGAGGTCTTTTTTTTTGGGTGTGTGTGTGTGTGTGTGTGTGTGTGTGTGTGTGTGTTTGGTGGAACCAGGGGTTGAACTCAGGCCCTTGTGCTTGCCAGGGAAGCACTTATTCCACTGAGCCATCTCCCAGGCTCTTCCACTGAACCATCTCCCAGGTCCCATCTTGCTTACATACGTAGATAAATCTTTTTCTTACACCCCCTCTTCCTGTCCTTGTCAACTCAGTAACTCTTTCCTTTTCAATAAGTTCATTCCCTTTTCCCAGTATCTATTGTACCATTCAGATTCCATTTTTCTTTTTCAGATTCTTACGCTAAGAAGACAATACGATTTTTGCACACGAGGATCTAATTTATTTCACTTGAGTATGTTCTCTAGTTGCATCCATTTACCAACAAAAGACTCAAATTTATCCTGTCTTATAGCTGACTAATACTCCATTGTGTAAAAATACCACATCTCCTCTATCTATTCTTCAGTTGATGGGCATTTGGGTTGTTTCCAGGATGTATCTATAACAGATTGCACTGCTATAAACATGGGCACACATATATTGTTGTTGTATGAGGTTTTCAGTGATTCTGGAAGAATACCTAGGAGGAGAATAGCTGGCTTGAATGGGTTCTCTAATTCTAACTTTTGAAGGAATCTCCATAC
The DNA here is from genome assembly GCF_000260255.1 of Octodon degus. Lineage (NCBI taxonomy): Eukaryota > Metazoa > Chordata > Mammalia > Rodentia > Octodontidae > Octodon > Octodon degus. The sequence continues at coordinate 8,122,948 of NW_004524593.1, read as the reverse complement.
TGATTTCCATAGTGGTTGTAGCAGTTCTGCGCTCCCACCAACAGTGCAGAAGAAAGGACAACAATCACGAAAGAATTGCTCAGCACGGCTAAAGAAGACAAGAAAAAGGATGGAAACACTGAATGAACAATATAGGAAAGAATTAGAATACATGAAACAGATTCAAACAGATATCTAAGAAATTAATCACAGATATCTAAGAAATTGTCCTTTCTTTTTGGACCTGAGAGATTACTTCTGATCTTATTTCTTCTCTAGCCTGATGGACTTCTTTACTTCAGTTGCTGTCATTTGAGAGATTTCAGGTGTGCAGTTCCCAAGTTCTTGTATGCCTTTGTCTCCTGGAATTGTTCAGGGCAGGCTAGAGGATTGAAATTGCCTTTTGCTCCTGCGTTTTTGGCATTTTTGAAGTTCAGTAAGCACCCAGGCAGAGTTCTGCGGGCTGCCCAGAGTCTGCTGAAGTTCTTTGATGGCTCCAGGAGAGCTCTGCACCTATGCGCAATGGGCCCAGAGATCGCAGCTCTCCTGCATCCTACAGGCTAGTCAGAGTCCACCTAGGTTCTTAAAAGTTTGGACCGGCACTAGCAGAAGCTTCAATTCTGTGCACTGGGGGCTAAGGAAGGTCAGAGCTTACCAGAGTCCTGCAGGCTGCCCAGAGTCTGTCAAAGTTCTTAAGTGGGGCCAGGATAGCTCCAGAATTCATCTTTCAATCTTAAAATCATTTGTGTTTTCTGAGTGGGTTATGGTTCTTTTTGCCTATTTCCTCATTTTTTTCTTGCTCCGAATGCCTTCAGGGCAGGATTGGCTGGCTTGAGTTGTGGGGATTGAACCACAGCAACCTGAGCCTGACTGCTTTCTTGAAGCAGCCACTTAAAGAAGTGAGCTAAGGGGCAGGCCCCCTCCTCATTTTTTTCTATTTTGCTTATAAGACTTCTAAAAAAATTGTTTGTAAGGCCTTACATAACATGGAAATTATTTCACTGTCTATTTTAGGTGTTACTAAAATGACACCTTTTCTTTGTTAGCAGAAATTTCAAAATTTTAAGTGGTCAAATTATACATCTTTTCTTTCATGTCTTTTTGGCATTTTTTTAGGCTCAGAAAGGTCTTCCCTACTCAGACAATTAAAAAAAATATATAAATCAATTATTTATTTGGTACAAGGTCTCTCTGTCTAACTTGGCCTTGTAGTGATTCTCCTGTCTCAGCCTTCACAGTGCTGGGATTACAGGCCTGCCACCACCACACCTAGTTTTGGTGGCTGGCATGGGGTACCCAGGTTCGGGATCCTGCACAGCATGTAGTATCAGGGATTCAACCTGGATCCTTGTGCTTCCCAGGTAGGCACTTAGACTGCCAAGCTATCTCTTTGGCCTTCACCCAATTTTTAAAATTCTTTCAGTACTGTCATGGTTTGTGTCTGGATGTCCCCCCAACGCCTCATGCAGTCATGGGGTGCCAGTTTCTTGGAGGTGGCTGAATCTAGAGTTTGTGATTGATTCATAGACTAATGCTGTGATGATCAGTGTGAATGCTACCTTCCCAGGGCAGGTAGCCTGCATGTAGTACATAAGGGACAGGAAGGGTCTTCTCTCTCTTTCCTCCTCACTTGTTGCTTGTGCTATCTTCCATTGCCATGAACGTTGCTCCTTTGCCGTGTGCCACTGCCTTGGAACCAGCCAGTTATGGACAGAAACCTCTACAAATCGTCAGATAAATAAACCTTTGCTCCTTTAATTGTGGGTGTCTGGTATTTTGTCTTGGCATTGAGAGAATGGTAAGTAAGATAAGTATTTACTCTATCTTTTTGTTTGCTTCTTTTTTCTTGAATATTTCTGAAAATTTAGTTGCAATCAACATAGCAAACTCATAGATACAAATAATTTAAACTATGTTTTGGTGCAATGAAGTTGTACACAGTTGAATACTTGGAAGAGGTAAACCAGATCTATATGCTTTGGTGCTAATAGCCTTACTGTGATCATATTGAAAACATTATTTGAATGTGTGAATGTTTGCTTTTTGAGACAAGGTTTGGCTATTTAGCTCAGGGTGAACTTCCTATATAGTTCAGGCTGGCCTTGAATTCATGGCAGTCCTACCGCCTCCACCTCCGGAGTGCTGGGGTTACAGTCATGAGCCCCCATAGCTGGCTGTTATTTCATTTTAAAAATTTAAATCTTTGATTCAACTAAAATTTATTTGGATGTAAGAAGTAGGTTGATATCTAGATTATCTTTTTCTCCAGATGCCTAGCTAGTTTCCAGTCTGTTTAGCAGCAAGTCACCCTTCCCCATTGATTGGAAGGAGCCACATCTCCTAACCTACCTTCCAAAATACATGTATCTGTTCAAGACTCCTCTGTTATCTATTGTAGTCTATTTCATAGAACGACTTCTGTTCCATTGATCATATATATTTTGATGTGCATATACCAGACTATTTGATTACTATTTTGTTATGTCTTAATATCTTGAAGGTCTAGACTTTTAAATATTTTTTTCCTGAAATATGTAAATATCTTAGTTTTCTTTTCTGCACTTTAAAACAACTTATTTAAAAATCTTTTTGTGGGCTGGAAAGATAGCTCAATGGTTGAAGTTCCTGCCTGGCAAGTGCAAGGACCCAGTTCAGTCCCTGGCACCATATGCTATGCCAGCCCCAGAACCCTGGGTGCCACATGCTGACCCCAAAACCAGGCGTGATGGTGCACACTAACTAAATAGCAAGGCATTGTACCAAATAAATAAATAAATAAATAAATAAATGATTTTTTATTTAAAAATTTATATCAATTTAGTGAGAATTTTCACCATTATAATACTAAAACTTATGAATGAAAACCCAATTTAGTTTTATTTGTTTTGTATATCCTGCAGTTTAAAATTTTAAGTTACATGTGTTTAGTACAGTGCCTTAGTTACTCTTCTTTCATTACTAGAACAAATACCTGACACTCAAAAGGAAAGAAGGAAGGATTTATTTGGCTCATGGTTACTGGAGGTTTCAGTCCATACTCATCCGGCTCCAAGGCAGAGCAACACATGGCAGAGAGCAACCTTTCATGGCGGTGGCAAAGAGCTGAAAGCAAAGGGAGTCGTGGCGACAGTGGCAACAGAAAGCAAGTCTGTCTCCCTTAAGTTGCATTCAGGGTATATGCCCCAGGCTGGGTATTGTACTAACACCCATAATCCCAGTGGATCATGAGTTAATCACAAGCTCTAGAAGTCTGCCCCATGACTGTAGGAGGCTTTGGGGGGACAACTAGAGAAAAATGGCTTATACAATAAATATTGCCCTTAGGTCCTGAGTTCAATCCCAAGTACTGCAAAAAAAAAAAAAAAAAAAAAAAAAAAGAATCAGAAGGAATAAATATTGCCCAGACTTGCTCTTATTGCTTTAACAACCAGTCTTGACTTTTTGTGTTGGTACATGTATAGGGTGTATAGGGAACTCACTTTTTTAGTGGTTTGATTGCATTCTATGGATATGCCATAATTTAGTGAGCTAATCCTCTATTGCTGGAAACTTAGGTTGTTCTGACAAAACAATCTAAAAATAAAAATTATTACAAAAATAAAAAATTATTACATTGAGGCTGGGGGTAGAGCTCAGTGATAGGGCCTATGTTTAATGAGGATAAGCCTCTGGCTCAATACTTAGGGACAACAAAACAAAACACACACACACACATACATGTGTGCACAAACCCGTTGTATTTTATTTAGCTCCCTTTAACCTATGTTAGATATTCAGACTTGAGAATGGGCATAGTAAACCGTAACATACAGATTAAAAATTTTCATATTTATGTAAAATTATTCACTATAGGTCTTGCATGTTCATTGTGAATTTATTCCCAAGATTGTTTTCATTGCTCTTATAGATATTTTTCTTTACATTATATCTATCATTTAGGTTTTTTTTATTGGTTTTTTAAAAATTTTTATTTATTTCTGTGTGTGTGTGTGTGTGTGTGTGTGTGTGTGTGTGTGGTGTGTGTGTGTGGCCAGCTCAGCCCACCAAGGGGCAGGGCTGGCTGGCATGTGGTGCTGGGGGATTGAATTGTGGTCCCTGTGCTTTGCTAAGCTTGTTCTAAGTAGGTGCTTTAGACCACTGAGCCATCTCACCAGCCCTATTATTTAGTTTTTGTCTATGGAAAAGCTACTGATTTAACATTAATTTTATATGTATCAAATTTACTAATTTCTTCTTAGTTTATATTAACTTTTGAATTAATTCCTTTGGGATTATATGAGTAACATCAGTTTGAACTTTTCTTGCCTCTGTTTTTAAGGTGTAAAGTGAGACACACAACTGTTATCTCAGCACTCTGGGAGGCTGAGGCAGGAGGATGGCAAATTCAAGCAGAGTGGGCACATAAGCAAGATCCTGTCTCAAAATAAAAGCAAAAAAATTAAATGAGGGCTTTGTGGAGTAGGTCATTATGGAATCATTGGGTTCAATTTCCAGTACCATAAAAAAGGAGTAAAGTAAGACTATACTAAAAAAGTAAAGTTGTATACCTTATTTTCTTTGTACATAGAACAATTATTTACAGAATAAATGTATCTTAAGTGAATGTGAAGGACAAGAGACAGGGAAGGGCGTAAGGGAAGAGGGAGTTACCAGGAATAAAGAAATGGTGAGTTCTTAACAGTCACTAGGAAAATTGGAAAATGTAGTTAATAGTTTCATTTATATATAATAAATATGAATATAATGCTCATAATATCTGTTTAATGTTTTGCATTCTGACAGCTACGCTGAACTTGCAGTCTAAACTCTTTCAAATTGCGCTTGACATGGTCAAGCTCTGGGGGCACGTCCTGTGAGCTTGCTTGTAGTTGAAGCTGATAAAGAGAGAAGACCTCTGTCCCTTTTCTGCTAGTGAGAGCTGTGACTATGGACAGTGATCACCGCAACCTACTTATTTCTCCCTTTTCCAGCAATCAAAGAGCTCTCACTGGCTCTTAGTTAAAGGAGCAGGGAAGGGAAGACAAGAGGGTTCCAGTGGATTCAGTTGACCATGACTCAGAAATGACTTGTTGTCAAAGATGACAGCACTTCTCTATTGTCAGGATGGGTAATGTGGTGAATCTTACCACTCCTGAGAAGAGTCACCTTCTTACAGACTGGGCAGCTGGTGTCCCCCCTTTGAAGGACCCTCCTAATTTAGCCAGCTTATTTGAAGTTGGCATAGTACATCAGCAGGCGGCCTGTTCCTCCCCTGCCAAAAAGTATTTTGCACTCCATTCACATTTTGCTTTTAAATGTATTTTTACACTTAAAACATTGAGTACTAAATATGTCTATGTGTGTGCTAAATACTTTCTATGTGCATTCAAACATTTCTGTTAGGCAAGCCAATAAATTCTCTAGACTTCTTTTTATTCACTTTTATATAGGCATAGAGATAATCAACTAGATGGAGAAATGGAAAAGTGACAGACACTGGTTATGGGGTTTTATATGACAAATGGCTTATAAAATAAGTATTGTCCAGACTTGCTCTTATTGCTTTAACAGCCAGTCTTGACTTTTTGTGTTGGTGCATGTAAACAGAACTCACTTTTTTAGGGGTGTATGATTACATTTTATGGATGTGCCATAATTTAGTGAGATAATCCCCTATTGCTGGAAACTTAGATTGTTCTGACATGTTTGTTCATGTGCACGTACAAACCCATTGTATTTTATTTAGCTCCCTTTAACCTGTGTTAAGTATCCAGACTTGAAAATGGGCATAGTAATCCTAGAATGCGCATTTTCCCTAGAGTACAGATATCTTCAAGTAGAAAAAAGCCCCCATGTAAGAGTTAGGATGAGCAGAGAGCAGCAAGGATAAGAGCTCTGCTGAGGGTCTGTTTGGTTCCTTGATGAGAGGATCTGAGAACCACAGTAGGCAGGTTGTGACTTCAGGTAGTCAGGATTAGAAGCTGCGACCCTGGGACAAGATGATTAAAAAACAAAAACAAAAAAACAAAAAACAACAACAAAAAAAACCAGGCCATATTTCTTTTCACAATCTTGAAGTACTGCTACCCTTTTAATTGTTAGCAGAATTTCATAGATGCTATGATAATGGTGTCATCATTTTTAAAACTTTGTCCTGAGAAATAACAAACTTGAGGGAGAGCCAGGCTAAGGAATGATCTTTTACTTTTTTAGTCTAAATTTCTTTAGACAATGTTTGGGAAGAATTTAAAATAAACTATCTTTTGGGAAAAGTGTCTATTTCTAAGAAAACAGATTTGGTTCTTTCAGAAAAAAAAGTAGGGGGCTTAACTCAGTGATGTCCCAAATTCTCTGATCAAGGAGATTATGGGGCCACAGAGGAAAGTGATCCACGATGGAGAGTGTGCCTAAGGAGCGTCACATGGAGAGAAAACATTCTCTCAGGCTTTTACAAAGTGAGCAAATTGGTCAAGCAATGGCCATGACTCATCCACATGGCTGACACTGACAAAGGATCTATAAACTGCAGTACACGGTTTCAGGGTAAATCCAGAGGGGATTTGACTGATTTTGTCAGATACAGAAGTTACATTTCTTTTTATACAGGTCTTGCTTTATCTTGGTCTTTATCTTTATCTTTTCTGCCACCCAGCAGAAAAGTATAAAAACAAGCTATATAAAGTAAAACCATATTAATATTCTGAGCTGTAAAGGCTCATGTCAACAACTTCTGTGGACAACCCCCTGCTTTTGTAGACTACTGGACTGTGTTGGATTGTTTTGCTGAATTCAAGTACCTTTAATATTTAGATGCCAATAGAATACCCATCTCTGACAGGACTGAACTGAAGAGGGGGGATACAGAGGAAGGACCATTTTGTATTTGTATATACAGAATAGTTAGGATACATGTATGGCTGCTTTTGCTTGGTTCAGTGAGAGGAAGGATTTGTAGTAGTAGTGTTTGGATGGGATGTCCTGGCAGCTTCCTGTGCTTTGGGTGACCGCTGAGAAGATAACAATGTGGAATGTATTAATTATTGAAAATGTCCTATTAATCAGCTTGGAAATTGTCTCATTGGTATTTGTTTCTCAATAAAATAAAAAAAGTAAAGTCATATTAATATGCTGAGCTGTAAAAGGCTCAAGTCAACAACTTCTGACATTGCCAGTCCTACGGCTAACCCATTATGGACTACTGGACTATATTGGTTTATTTTTCTGAATTCATGCACCTACAATATTTAAATGGCAATGGAATACCCATCTCTGATAAAACTAAACAAAAAAAGGGGATATAAATGAAGGACCATATTGTATCTGTATATACAAAATAGGATAGATATACAGCTACTTCCTCTTAATTCAATGAGAAGAAAGAGTTGTACTAATATTGTTTAGACAAGTGTGTTAGTTGATACATTGTGTCAACTTGGCTGAATGAGCTGGCCGATCTCAGCATGGGGACCTAGCCCTGCAAGTGGGCAGGGCCCAGGAATTGAGAAAGGCAAAATGCCACCCTGCCTGGTTTCCTGCCATCCCACCCCCCTTCTGTGGAGAAGTCCCAGTCTTTGGAGGAGCTTGATTTTGGCAGCCATGCCACTTTGGAGGAGCTCCAATCTTCACTGTGGAGCGCTGGTCTTCGCAGTCAGCACAGAAGGAAGAGAGAGGCTTGATGGATGCTGCCGCAGCTGCTGCTCCTCCTGTGCCCTTCATTGTTTTCTGCTGCATGAACTGCTGTTTGCCTTGGAGTCAACGGAATATGGACTGAACCCTCCAGTAACTGTGAGCTAAATAAGCCTTTCCTTCCTTCATTTCGAGTGTCGGGTATTTGTCCCAGCAACGAGTAAAAAGTAACTAAGACAACAAGATATCATGTCTGCATCTTGTACTATGAATAACTACTATGAAGACAACAATATGCAATGTATTAATTATTATCACTGTCCTACTAACCTGTTTTGAAACTGTCTCATTGCTGTTTGTTTCTCAATAAAATGTTTTTTAAAATTTAGGAACTTTTTCAATTTCTTTCTTCCCTTCTCTTCTTCCTAGTACTTTTATCATATTCCATTTTCCTTAGTATCTTCCTTATCTACCACCTCCAGTTTATTAAAAGTCCACTAAATATTTCTGGAAATTGATTGGGCCTAAATTGACTCTGGGCGAAATAAAAATAGTACAAATGTAGGCTCAGCTTTGCTTGTCATTTAGGAGATTGGAAATGTTACAACCAAATGTCAGTCTGAATAGGTTTTCAAAGGGAAGTAATGTAATCAGAGAGCTTTCTCCTTCATATTTGATATGAAATTTAAATGCAGTACCTACCAGGCTGGCTTCAAACTCACAGTGATCCTTCTGCCTCAGCCTTCTGAGTGCTGGAATTACAGATGAGTGTCAGCATGCCTTTCCAGTCTATCCTTTCTTAGAATGAATAGCTGCAAAGTTTTCAAAGTAGAATCACTGTGTGAAATGTGTTAAATGGCAGGTGAAACATAATAGTATTTATAGTCCCAGAAGGTGAATTATATAAGCTTCCGGATGTCAAATTTTGGAGGGAAATTTCTTAGAGGCCAGCTCTCAATATGTGTTGCATATTGGATTGTAATTGTCATTTGGCCATCAGTGGTCAAAGGTGGCTACTAGTTACAGCTTGTGTTCCAAGAGAAAGTTCAGAGTGTAGTGCTGTCAAAGCATCATTGTGTTAATCATAATTAAAATACCAGTATACTTAGATTCACAAGAATTATAGCATGGCAAAAACACACATCTCACACTCCCCTAAGCTTGAAGCTTTTTCAGGTGTGAGAGCCTTGAGTGGTGCAGTGGATTTCTTCTAACTGGTGGTCAACTTATTACACCTAGTTGAATTGAACCAGCATGGTGCTGAGTGAGGAAAGCCCACCTGAGGATTGTTGCCAGCAGCATTAGAGGCAGAACAGAGACGCTGTTGGAATGCTGTTAGGGATGCTGTTTGGAGAAACTGTTGGAATCTGCTAGTTCTCTTAGGCTGTTTCTCTGGGTGATCCTGTCATGCTGACTTTCCTGATGAACTTGGTTGTCTTGTTGGAGAAGGCGCTTGGAACCTCGTCACTGAGAATGGCTACTGTTCATTTTTAACTAACTTTGGTTCTCAGCTTAAGCATTGCTTCCTGCCTCTGGAGGGGAAGATGGTACACTGCTCAGCCTCATGGAGAAGCTTGTGACATTGGCTTTCCTGATGGGAACTCAGCTTTCCTTATCACTGGAGAGGCTAAGGATTTCACTGTTGCTGAGGATGGCTGTGGTACCTTTGGGGGAGCCCTGGTGCTTACCTTCAGCATTGCTTCCTGGCTCCAGCTCAGATCCCATAACTTGCTAGCACAGATTCTCCATCCCTCAGGCATGGACTTTCTAGCTTCTACCACTGACCTTTGGGCCTTTCTAACACAGATCTGTGAAGTGGACCTGCATGAGACTGTTGTGGGCTCTAGGACTCCACTTGGACTTGTGGGAAGTATTGTTATGAGCTCTAGGCTTTCAGCTGGACTCATTCATGATATTGGGATCTGGGCCCTCGGCTGGATTCATTCATTCTTTCTTTCTTTTTTCTTTTTGTTTTTTGATGGTACCAGGGATTGAACTCAGGACCTTGCACTTTCCACACAAGCTCTTATTCCACTGAGGTAGCTCTCCAGCCTCCCCATCAGCTGGATACTTTAGTTGCGTGTGTGCACACGCAAACCCATTGTATTTTATTTAGCTCCCTTTAACCTGTGTTAGGTACCCAGATTTGAGAATGGGCATAGTAATCCTAGAATGCACATGTTCCCTAGAGTACAGATATTTTCAAGTAGAGAAAAACCCACCATGTAACCTGGTTATAGGCTATATGGTATCCTCAAAATAGTTCAATTAATAGGCTTCTTCTTAAATTGACAGGCCAAGAATGTATTTTAGGTCTGCACCATTTAGTGCAAGGTGTGTGGACAGATTTCCTCTGCACTTCTTGTGTATGATTTTTTTGTGATTCATTATAAAATAATATTATAAAGTGTGTTCTGTATTATATTGTTTCCCTTGCAAAAATGCCAAACCAGGACAGGTGGCTTTGAAAACTTGGCCGCTTCCTAGTGATCACTGTGCCTCCTGTCCCTGAACTAGATCCCTTTAACTCTGATACAGAACCAGTGATATTTCCTAGGAAGATGTTAGAATATGTACAAGAACAAACTTTCTATGTATGACTAGTTGCCCTCTCCAGCTAAATCCTACACTTTGATGCTCTTCTAAGGAACTTTCCATCCTATTTTATTTTGAATTAAAGTTACACAGTTTTGCCTTTGAACTGAATCAGTATTCATGGGAGAAAGCTTTTTTCTCCAGGCAGAAAGATATGTGAGTCTATTTCTGTTTCCTGAAAACATATTTGAAGCTGTTCCGCCCATGACCCAAAGTCTCAATTCTAAGCAGTAACCAAAAAGGCACATTATCAATTGCCAAAGATGGTTTTATTTTCATTTTTTTCTTTGATATTACAAGTAGTGCAGGAAATGTCAGAAGAATGGCAAGGATAAAAACTTGATACTTTCTGGAATGTGAGGGTTTGCTTCTCTGGTTAGATTAGTTGTGGTCATTTGACAAAGAACAGCATACAGAAGAGAATAAGGATGGGGGAATGTCAGGAAATGTTTTGTATGTGACATTTGGAAGATAGCAAAGTAGGATTAATGACAATGTGAAAAGCTGAAAATATAAGTAAAAATATATGCAAAAATTACATTCAATACATATGCATAATGTATTTTGCTAAGTGACTCCCTCTGCGCTATGTAGCTGAATTTATACAAACACTACAATGTAGGGTACTATGGTAATTTTCACATTGTTACCTTGTGCACAGAGAACATGAATGACTCTCCCCAAACCATATGTCTGTGGAGCCAGGATTTAAACCCAGGGAGGTGAATTGCAAAGCTTGTGTTCTTCGCCACTGAGTAAGTGTAATGCAGTATTGTGAATCATGAAGAGTGGGAGTTCAGCAGTATCCTTGAGGATTCAGCACTGCTCAAGATACGTGTGTGATCTTCACACTCGAGTAGACCTAGTTGTCTTGTGTCTTCTAGAAGAACCTATGGAAGGATCAAGACAATTCTGGAACCCCAGATCTAAAATACAGTCTTGGCCTGTCAATTTGAGGAGAAGAGGGAGTCTATTAATTGAACTCTTTTGAGGATACCATATAATTTTCAATAAATGACACTAGTGAATTTAAAGTTTTTTTGTTTTTATTTTTTGGTACCGGGGATTGAACTCAGGATGTTGCACTTGCCAGGCAGGTGCGTATGCCGCTGAGCTATCTCTCTGGCCCTACAAATTTTTTTTTTTTCTATTTGGTCTGATTTCTGATCCAGTTTTGTGAATAACTGCATGTAGTATTTCTTGCTATTCTTCTATTATCTTCAGTAGAGCTTACACAGGAAAATTAATGAAGCTTCTCATCCTTTGCTTCAGCTTGTCATTTTTCCCTTACATGGCCAGCATTCTTAAGACTGTTCCAGTAAAATAAATAAATAAATAAATAAATAAATAAATAAAAATCATTTGCTCCATGTGTTAGAAATCTTATATTTTTGTCTTTTCCCAAAGTGCTCTTTTTAATCAATAATTAAGTCAATAGAGTACAGAAATATTTCTAGGCAATGAGTAGAAATACAGAAATTGAATTTTACTAATCGAACACCATATCTGAACCATTAATTTCACAAATAAAGTATGTTGTTGTATGAGCAGTACATCAACTCACTCAATTTGTTCTGCTATCATAAGAGATTTTGTAGAAGTGTCAGGGAGTTTTACCTCATTTCTCCTTATTGGAACATTTCATTGAGCTACCATGCCTCTGTGCTTCCTTGCCTATGGCTTTTTTCCCCCTCTAGGAAAAAAAAAAATCTAAAAGCAGATATGACATTCCGTTTAAAACCAAAGCCTTACATGGCTGACACTGACAAACAATCTGAGGTACAGGATCTCAGGATAAATCCTGAGGGGATTTCACTGACCTTATCAGACCCAAAAGCTACA
>NW_004524593.1:8107978-8110827 GCF_000260255.1 Octodon degus | reverse complement strand
TTTTTTTTTTTTTTTTTGCGGAACCAGGGATTGAACTCAGGCCCTTGGGCTTGCCAGGGAAGCACTTATTCTACTGAGCCATCCCCCCAGCCCCCAAACCAGTTTTCTTGCAGTCCCTTTTTCTAGTTATATAATTTTGACATGCTTGTAATGATGAGACACTTCAGCTGAGCTACAGCCGTCTTAGGTGGCCCTGGAGACTGAGGTGGAATCACTTGACCATTTCAAGAAAGTTTTACTTACTCAGAAGATTCTGGAGGGTGAGTGAGGACTGTGGCACTGGAGATAGCCTGTGGGGAATGAATGCAAGAAGGCTTGGGTTTCCTAGGGAGCTCTAGTGGCAGTCCTAGGAAAGGCCTGAGTTGAAGGGTGTACGTATCTTGGGGAATGTGGAGTCTGAGCTGTGATTTCTTTCTGGGCTGGAGAAGGTTCAGTCTTTTGAAGAAACTCTGGAGGTTGGGAAGGCAGATTGATCTAGATTGGATAAAACTCAGTTTTTCCGTGGGAACTGTAGGATGACCAGGGTCCCTTTGTAGGATGGGAAAAGGGCTTTGTAGCTATAGCAGCTCTAGGCCCACATGTTTAAGTTTGGTTTTAGGCAAGATTGGATGCCGATTTCTAGACATTGTTTTAACATCTAGAGATGACAATGTCATCCCTCATGGAATAAAATTTGCTGTGAACAGGGAATGGTAAGAGGCCTAAATTGGGGATCCAGAGCTTGGCTCCTACACCAACAAGGCTCTGCCACTTGTGGTGGGAACCATGGAAGGTGCCAACTTCACCTCCTACCATCATGGTACCTTGATGTGCCTCCCTAAGATGCATCTTTTCATCTTTGAACAGATAAAACTGGCTAAGAACAACCTTACGGAGAGTAAGCAATTTCCATTTGAATTGGCTATCCTGCAATGATACAGGAGAGTCTGGACAAAAAAAATGCTATTTTTAAAGACAAGAAGTTATATAAAAAATTAATGGAAAAAGTGAAACTACAAAGTACAAATAAAACAGTTTGAAATGTTGTTAAAGTTTAACTAACTAAGGGGGAGACCACGTAGAAATAAAAAAGATGTTGCCCTTATTCAGGATCTCCACTAAGCATTAATAATAAGAGGTAGGTAAAAGGTAAAACAACAGTAACGAGCTTTTATTACTTTTTTCCTTTTTTGTTCTGCAAGGCCTGCAGATGGGCCTAACCTGCTTGCCTTACTGTGTAGGGTTCCTGCAGTGGTCACTGAGTGGAAAACAGCTCTCAAACTAAAAATGCCAGGTATTTGGCATTAGTGAGGTGATCTCTAGAAAGACCAGCCAGAAAGACCATGCTGCCCTCGAGAAGTTATGGGAAGGTGACTCCTCCTGGAATCATATTCATATCTAAAGAATCATGTTTATTACACAAGAGCAGACACATCCACAAAGGAAGGGAAGGAGGGCAACAAAACAGGTAAGGAAAGGAAGTAGGAAGGTAGGTCAGGCCAACAAGACTGAAATTCTCTTATCTGTGAAAACACGAAAGGACAGCTAAAAACAGTTCCTTGCATATTGATGACATCTTAGATTTAGGCCTGGGGGAGGGGGATGAAATAGCCCATATGCAAACTACTATAAAAAGCAAGGTACTATTATTATTACAAAGGTGCATGTACTAGCTTGGGACTTGGCTTCTAGGTGCACTTTTGTAAGTAGGGCAGCTCATCATATCAATATGAGAGCTCAGGCTATAAAAAGAATTTATTTTTACATCAACTGTAATGTATAAAAAGATTTTTGTTTTCATATAAGGAACTCTCTCTAAAATCAACTGAAGTATATCTTAAACATGACAATTATAGCATAAAGTAGTTTCAAATGAATGTCTTTTCTAATTTTTGTTGATTTAGTAGTTATAAAAACTCAATTAGGTACACCAGGAAGAACATAGTTATAAGTACTAAGAGACATCATAAACATTTCATAAAGTTAACTTATTAACTTTTAATTAAATTTATTTTTATGTGTAATACACACACAAGATAGAAAATGCAAATACAACAAAAAGGTTTTCTTTGTATCCCCCCATGCCCATCTCATCTTCTGGTCTCCCCATTGCATAGTCCAGAGGTAACTGTTTCTACCATTGTCTTGCCACTGAGCTGCAATTAATAGCTTTTGTACAGAAATGAGAACATGACATACAATTCCACAGCTCACCTGAAAAACTACCATCAACAATAACATTTTGAGACAGGATGGTCTGCATTTTACTTCAAGTCAGTTGAATGTAGAGGAAGGGTGCCTTTTCCTCTGAATAGTTGCAAGGCATTCCACTGGGTGAATATCCCACAGAGGATTTGTCTAGTCTCCCATTGAAAGGCAGTTGGCTTATTTTTAGTTTCTGACTATAAAAAACAATAATTGAGTAGCTTCTCTCTGTGTCTATATTTCTTTTGTGGGATTTTATGACTTATAGATAGAAACCTACAGAAGAGTTGGTGGTTTAAAAGATGCATATGTTTGTGGACATGCAGATGATACACAATTGCCCTTCAGGAAACTGGCACTGATTTATATTCCCACTAAGGTAGTACCTTTCCCACCACTTTCTCTCCATGCCTGCTTTTTAGCAAATATTTTGTTCTTGTCTAGTTTGTTAGCGTTAAAAAAAAAAATGCTAACTGTGATTTAAATTTTCATATTCCCACTCTTGGGTAAAAATTCAACATCTTTTAATTTTTTTATTTTTAAAAGAGAATAGAAATTAGAATTAATTTTTTTCCTTTTTTATTTTAATTTTTTAATAGATTTCAAATTGAAAATAAATTATTTACAAACATAAATGAATATAACAATAAAAGTTGTCCAAAATA
>NW_004524593.1:8093677-8103104 GCF_000260255.1 Octodon degus | reverse complement strand
AAAAAAAAAAAAAAAAAAAAAAAAAAAAAAAACAAACCCAAAGCCTTCTTCAAAGATATTGTCATAATACAGATAAAAGTTAAAGTTTGTTTTAATTTATCTATCATAATCTATTATTTAATAATTAAAATGCATAATGGTAGTATAAAGAATCCTTTTGTCCAGTTCATTTCATCTTTGCATATCTGTATTTCTAGATTTTCATTTTTTTATGCATTTCTGCTTTTAGTGTAATATGCATGTCCTCTAAAATGAGAGAAGAGCTTTTATTCAGTTTAAAAATATCTATTTCTTTTGAGGGGGGGGGTCCAACACAGGATGTATTCACAGGACAGAGATGAAGGTCTCATGACAAGGCACCTATCAGTTTCAGCCCCTGGGCACCCAGAAACAGCATTGTCATTGGGTCAGCCAGAAGGATGCTATTTAGGGCTTATTTTTAAAGATACTTTAGTGAAGGAACCTCTCAAAGTCAGGATAAATATAAGATTGTTTTCTCATTCAACTGGTATCATTGACTATCTGGAGCCCAGAGTGACATGATTGATTCACCACTAGAAGACTTATAGACTGGATGAATACAGCCTAGCTTTATAAATAGGAGCCTCAGTGCATGGTGGGAATCCTGTTCACCACAGGCACCATTCACCTGTGTGCCGACAGAAGCTCTCCTGACCTAACCACAGCCTGACAGAGCATCTGAACTGTCGTTCAACAGATGACTTTGCTGACAAGGATGACTTTCTCAATTTCTGAGGAGACATTGATCATCATCTTTTCTATTTGTCCATTTTGTGAGGGTAGATGAGTGGTAGGCATGGACCTTATTTTATAGATTCTCGGTCCATGTAGAGCCCCCTCTGCAACCCTGTCCTGACACTTGTCATCCACCAGCAGAGATCAGACATATCATCAAGAACTACTTCTTTTCAGTTAACACAGAGCCTGATGAATAACCTCTTCCCTATAGGATGTGGTTTGTGCATCAAAGTGGAGATTTGTGGATTTGTGGAGGAAAGCTTGCTTCTTTTTTCATAGTAAACATTAGCAAATTTATTTTCATAAGTTTTGTTGGTGGATAAATTTGCTATGTAAGGCTTATGGTTGTATTATTGATTTGTTCATCAAATTTAGATACCTGTTGTATGTTTCCTCTATTTCCTGTAGATTTTTGGGTGTAACATTTGTGTTTTCCATTATTATATTTCAAATCGAAAATTGTTGGTGAGAAGAAATTCATCGGTTTGATAGTTATGTCATATTTGAATTTGAATTGTCATATTTGTTTCAAGATTAATAAATAATATTTTATTTAAATTCCTATTAATTTTTATTTCGGACAACAGAAAAGAGAAGGAGCCATAGGCTGGATATGAACTCTCTGTCCCAAACACTTATGAGGGACTGTTCTGTGTTCTCTTTGGTTGTTAAACAAAAAAAGTCTTACAAGGATGGAGTAATTTACTCAGTCTTATAGCTAGAAATGGAACTCAGAGGATTTGAAACCAAGTCTTTCCGACTTATTCTCTCTACTCTCTGGTGCCCCCCTCTCAGTATTTAGCATCTCTGCTGGGCCCAGACTTTCTGGAAATCTCTGTTCAGCAATTCTTTAAAAGAGACAAGCTATAGCTGTCAGTTCTATCCACTGTTCCAAACGAAAGCAAGGAAAAGCAAGCAACCAAACACACACACACATTACTCTCTCTACCTTGTCTGCTCATAATCTGAAAGACATTTATTTCTTTTTCTTTATGGCAAAGCAGCTTGAAGGAATTGCCCTTTCTGGGTTATTTCTTCCCTACCACCCACTCACGCTCCTTGATTACTGCAGCTTGCTTCTGCACCCTCCACTCCACATTTTAAGGTCACTGGATTCCTCTGAGTTCTCAGAATTCATAGTACATACACCATTCTGCTCTTAAATTATTTGACCTTTGAAAAAGTCATAAACCTGTTCTTCTTTAAGCCCTCTTTCTGCCTTGTCTCTGTGAATTGCTGTTTTGCCTCCTCCTCTTTTGTCTTACAGTGAGCCCTTCTTCATCTTGGTCCCGGAAGTTTATATTTGTAATCCCATGAAAAGTTACTGGAATTCTATTTAGAGTTGTTAATTCCAGACTACCACTTCCAGTGTAATCCATGGAAAGAATAAGACACTAAGATCTATTTGTAGTTATGGGGAGTCAAGGGATCATAAGTCCAGCTATGATGATGGCTATCTGGAACAAATGTCTCCATCCAAGCCCCAACCTGGGTTTTATTCATTCATGAAGAAAGGAGTGGCTTGAGAATAAGTGACCGTGAGAATAGCAGGAAGTAGGTGAGTGCTATGACCTGGGCTAGGTAGGAGGCTGAAGTCACCTCTGCAATATGCACAGGATATACAGACAGTAATCTGCATAATACAATTGAGATAGTATCTAATGTTTTGGGATTGGTGCTTTAGTTTCGATGGATAATCTGTCAAGTCCCAGGAAGTCATAGCCTGAGGCTGGATCCCAGCCGGATCCCAGCCAGTGGAGCATTTCATCCTGTCTCATCCCTCTTAATAGACTACCATCAGCACCTCTGGATCCGTATACAATGCTTAAGGCAAATTGAAGGAATAAGGAAAGGAAAAGTCCCAACCAGCTCTGTATGTGTTAATACGTGGTCAGGCCCAGCCAAAATGGAGACAGCTGCTCTTCTTTCCAGGAGAGTCACTCAGGTGGTCCCCCACACTACATAGTGGCACTTCCTCTTGCCCCTGCCCATCTGCAGGCCCTTTCACTACTCATTTCTTATTGCACCTGCTACTTGAATGTCAGAGAGGCCTTAGTGTTCTCTATTCTCTTTCCACACTACCCTTTTTCCCTTTCCATTCAATTAATTTCCCTGTGAAGATTTAACCTCTGTTCAACTCCCTAAATATGCTTCCATTTATAGACCTTCATGTGAAGTTACCTCCCAACGTGATCTCATGACACCACAATCTCAACTCAGCAGCTTTCTACCCTTTCTTGCCAGCTCCTGAAGAGTTGGTTGACCTTTACTTAGTAATAATGTAATCTTCTTAGATTCTTCTATCCTGGTTTTTGTGTGTGTGTGTGTGTGTGTGTGTGTGTGTGTGTGTGTGTAACCAGGGATTGAACTCAGGCTCTCGCACCTGCCAGGGAAGTGCTTATTCCACTGAGCCATCTCCCCGGCCCTTCCTGTGATGTTTTATAATTATTTATTCATGTTCGCTATTCCTTTAGTGGTTGACTATGGTTGTGTTTACCTTCAATGCTTGTAATAGTTTGTTCCATTTTAACATAGTTCCTGAGGGCAGGGGAGATGGCTCAGTGGAATAAGTGCTTCCCCAGTTCCACAAAAACAAAACAAAACAAAACAAAAAAACCCAAAACATAGTTCCTGGCCTAAAGAAAAAGCTCCACAAACATTTATTGACCAAATGACTAAGACTGAAGAGATACTTACAGATGCAGTTGAACTATTCTGCAACAAATCTGGATGTACAACAATGAAACCCACCTTGATAAGTCAATTTTTGGAACTATATCAATGTTCACACAAATAATTCATGTTAATTTTGCCCTGCATGCAGATAACTTGAATTCCCAGGATGCAAATATGGGTCACCTCCGTTGAATATTCTGAATATGTCATTGAAGAATGGTCCTGTTTTTTGGCAGGAGTTGGTCTCAATAGTTCATTCATCTCTATGTAAAGTTGTGTAATCTGAGCTTTGCCTGTGATGAATCCATGTGAAATCTCATCAGAACACAAGAAAACATTTTAATTCACATCTACTAGTTCAGTCTCAAAGCCAAAGCATACTGACCATAAGACTGTGTTGCGTAAAAATCTACTCCTGCTTTGTCATCCCTGCTGCCTTCATTGCTCTTTGCCTCTCTGAATTCATGCCTGCAGCCCTCCAGAGGAGATTTGACTCAGGCTAGATGTCATCCTTTGGTAAACTGGGAAACTCTGAAAGCTTTCATGGTACACTTGAAAAGCTTTGTTTCTTCTTTTAAAAAAAATTTTTTTTTTGTGGAACCAAGGATTGAACTCAGGTCCTTGCACTTGCCAGGGAAGTGCTTATTCCACTGAGCCATCTCCTGGATACAAAGCTGTGTTTCTTAATAATCTTATTTTTCAAGCAAAAATGTGAGGCTATTGTAAATCCATTTTTCTTGGTCATATAGAGAGTAAAACTGAACCATATAAAATATTGCTCAAACAGGTATTTCTGACCACAATCACTCAGTCAGCAGTGATTAAGCTCTAGTGAGCAGGTGACTAAACTAAACACTGTGTTGACCAAATAAAGAGAAAATATGATTCTAATTTTTCAAATGACTGTATGCTGACTCACTCAGAAATTTATCACATTATGTAACAACCCGAGCCACTTCTGAACTACATCTGTTTGTATGTCATAGTCACCTGAATGTCTTTGAAATAATAAAGATCTTGGCCCTGAATTAAATACAGTTAAATTAAAAAAATTTTTGAGCCTGAGAATCAATATTGTATTTTTAAACAAAAATCAGAACAATGCTTAGCTGATTCTCAGGCAGCTGACAGGTTAGGTTTTGAGATCCAAATTTCATATAAATAGCTCTTTCAGCTGCACTCAGGAACAGACCTACCATCATGGGTCATGTGATACGTGGACAGAGAAAGGGTGCTGGTTCTGTGTTTCGCGCACATGTGAAGCATTGCAAGGGCGCTGCTCATCTATGTGTTGTGGACTTCGCAGAACAACATGGCTACATCAAAGGCATCGTGGAGGACATTATCCATGACCTGGGCCATGGTGCACCCCTTGCTAAGGTGACCTTCCTGGATCTGTACTGATTCAAGAAGTGTACCAAGTTGTTCATCGCCCCGGAGGGTATCCACATGGGCCAATTCGTGTATTGCGGCAAGAAGGCCCAACTCAACATTGGCAATGTTCTCCTTGTGGGCACCATGCTGGAGGGTACCATCATGTACTGCCTGGAGGAGAAGCCTGCGGACTGGAGTAAGCTGGCCTGAGCCTTTGGGAACTATGCTACAGTCATATCCCACAACTCTGAAACCAGGAAGACCAGAGTGAAGCTGTCCTCGGGTTCTAAGAAGGTCATCTCCTCTGCCAACAGAGCTGTTGTTGGTGTAGTAGTTGGCGGTGGCAGAATTGATAAACCTATCTTGAAGGCTGGCCGAGCCTACCACAAATACAAGGTGAAGAGGAACTGCTGGCCACGTGTATGTGGTGTGGCCATGAATTGTGTGGAGCATCCCTCTGGAGGTGGTAACCACCAGCAGGTCGGCAAACCTTCAACCATTTGCAGAGATGCCCCTGCAGGGCGCAAAGTGGGTCTTATTGCTGTGCGCAGGACTGGGCAACTCTGTGGAACCAAGACAGTGCAGGAGAAAGAGAACTAGAGCTGAGGGACTCAATACAATTTGTCTTTGGAAAAACAAGCAAACAAATGTCATATAAATAAAATCCAAATGAGATATATGGATATAACAAAATTAAAAATACCATATTAGTTTCTCTCAATTTTTAATGTCACAATTTTTAGAAATTTGTAGTTTGTGATTTTATACAGTGAAAGCTCAGAGAAAAGACAAAAATTAAATATCTTTTAAATGAAGTGAAAAGTCTGCCTTTTTTCTTATGTGATTTTAATACAGTTTCCTTGCTGAAATTGTTCATAATTTAGCTTTGCTAATGAGTGCTAATATAAGCGGCATCTGGCATATTGAAATACAATTAGTCATGGTAATCATGAAATTAAAGTCAAATAACAAATGTTAAGTACTTAGTATGTACTAGACATTGTGTAAAAAAATCAAACTATTTTTTAAATTAAGAAAGTGAGCTATTAAAGTCAGAGTATGGCAGTAAGTAATGATGACATAAATAGAAGCATAATATTGAGGGATTATTATAATCTGATTCAATAAAGGGAAAATTGAATTAAACTATAGTGCTAAGTTTAATGTCATTAATTTTATATCTCTAGGATTTGTCAAAGTGAATTTCAAAGATCTTCTAATACAGTGGTACCTCAGTTCACAAACTAAATTCTGTCCATGATTCTGGTCACAAACAGAGCTGGACAAGAACTGAATCAAATTTTCTGTAAAGTAAGCATTGGATCTGACCATTGAATTTGATTCCATTCTTGTCCAACTTGGTTTGTGATCAGAATTGTGGGAAAAAATCAAGATATTTACTAGTTTCCAGTATTTAATGTGGCTAAATCTATATTATCAAAAAGTTGAGGGCTGGGGAGATAATCAGTGGTGTAAGCACCTGCCTTGCAATCCCTGGTATTGCATGCTATGCCAGCCCCAGAACACTGGGTGTATCGTGCTGGCCCTGAAACTGGGTGTGGTGGTGCATGCTGTAATCCCAGTGCTGGGGAGTCTAAGACAGGTGGATCACTGTGGGTCTGAGCTGCATAGTGAGACCTTGTACCAAATAAATAAATAATTAAATTTTTAAAAAAAGTTGACTGGGCCTAATGGTGCCAAGATATCTAGAAAACATTATTCCGAGGTAAGTCTGTGAGGATGATTGTGGAAGAGATTAGCATTTGAATTGGTAGACAGAATACAGGTCTTATGCTTACAGATGGGAACCATCCAATTGGTTGAGAGTTGGTGTAGATCGTAAAAGGAAGAGGGGAGAATTGGCTGAGACATTCATCTTCTGCCCTTGAGCATCAGTGCTGCTGGTCTGTTATGTTTAGACAGAAGCCACTTCCATTAAGAATTCTATTTCTTATACTAAGAATATTTTTCAAACCTCTTCAACCATCTACCAAAACCCCATCATCAGTTTTACTTAAGATTTTGAATTTATCAGAAAGATGAGGTAAAGGGAGTGATGGATGATGAAAAGATAAATGTATGCACAAGCCTGCCAAAACAAAACTCATTAATCTGTATAATCAATATACACCAATGAAAGGATGTGAAACGAAAAAGATTGTG
Organism: Octodon degus; assembly: GCF_000260255.1. NCBI lineage: Eukaryota > Metazoa > Chordata > Mammalia > Rodentia > Octodontidae > Octodon > Octodon degus. Next base: position 8,096,132 of record NW_004524593.1, on the reverse strand, counting down.
TTGCAAGGGTTCATAATGTAGGTTCAGGAATCAAATAGACATGGATTTAATTCTTAGCTCCTACACTTCTTGAATTTCTAAATCTAGGCAAATTACTAAATTCTCTAGTCTTCTCAAAGGTAAAAGGACATAATAATATGCTATTATGAATATACATTGAAGAAATCTGTGTCTAATGCTTAACATGAAACTGATAAATAATATTGAGTTAAAAAATAAAATTAATAAAAAATTTTAAAAAGTTAAAATAACCCCTTTGTCTTTATAAAAATACAAAAATACTAAATACATGTAACTATTTATCAGGAAAATGAGGCAAATGAGCAGACTCCCTCAACTTTCTCCTGTGGCAACTACTAATGTACCCTTATGTATGCCCATTTTCCTTATTTATTTGGTACTGGTGGTTGAACTCAGGGCCTTGTACTTGCCAGGCAGGCACTTGTGCCACTGAACTATATCCCTGGCACACCTACTTTTTTTGCTTCCTGCCACAAGGTAAGATGAAAGCAAGGCAAATTAGTCCTGGTACCACAGGTATCTGCTGTGTCTTCATTTTTGTCTTTGTGTCCTCTGAGGATTACATCTTAAAATTTTAAAATATGTTTCAATATCTCCTATCTTGAAAGTTGTTACTTACCCTTCTATGTCTAGCTCTCTTACTTTCACAGCCAAAAAAAAAAAAAAAATGTAAGTTTTGAAAGAGAAATGTTGTTCAGATGTCTCAACATCCTCAGTGCCATGAAAAAATTGAGTGACAACATCTGAGGATTAAGGAAAGAGTTTTCTGTTATTTTACTTGATCTCATTTCCAATTTGCACATCATTGATAATTTCTTCCTCGAAAGTTTTTCTTGAAATTCTTGGCTTTGATAATACCAAATTTGCTTCTGATCTTTTTTCCTCCTAAAGCTCTTGGGTTTACTCTCCTAGATCCTTGCCTCTTAAAACTAATGTTTGTGCTAGGAATTCTATTTCTGCTCTTTTTAAAAAAATATTTATTTATTTATTTAATACAGGGTCTCATTATGTAGTTCAGACTCATAGTGATATTCCTGTCTCAGCCTGCCCACCTCTGGGATTACAGGTATATACCACCACGCCTAGTTTTTATGGCAGGCAGAGTGCTTCTGGGGTTCTGGGGCTGGCATGGCATGTGATACCGGGAATCGAACCCAGTTCCTTGTGCTTGCCAGGCAGGCACTTAGACCTCTGAGCTATCTCCCCGGCCTGTCTCTGTTCTTTTTACCTTAGATGATTTCTGGTTGACTTCACTGGTACCCGCTGATGTGCTTAACATTAAAGCTTATGATTTCCAAATCTCAATCTCTGACCCAAAACTCATTAATACCTGAAATAACTGTAACTCAGAAGAGAATGTGTTAAACCCTATGAAGGAGGTTCAGAAAAAATAGTACAATCTCACAGAAGCCAAAGAAATGAAAACTCCCATTGCTAGAGGGATCAAGAATAGGAAATGATTTTTGTAGAGGAAAATGAAAGTATACAGGCTATGAAATATGATAACTGGGAATATTTGATATCCAGGAGAATGACAAAGTTTAGAGTATGTTAAAGGTGTTGAGTAATCTTGTTTGCCTCTACAAGGAGGTAAAAGAAAAATATTTTGAATGGAACTAGTTCTCACAAGGATCGAACTCAAGAGCTTGAGCTTGCCAGGGAGGCTCTTATACTGCTCACCTGTATTCCTGGCCCTGGAACTAGCTCTTGCGGGGTTATATTTCTCAGTGCATTGATAATGAGTACCCAGTGAATTGTCAGTATCCTGAGTGGCTCTGCCATTAAAGTAGTAGTAGTTTGTGTTACAATAGCCTGTTTTTTAGAAAACAAAAACAGAAACAAAACAAAAAACAAGCCTTATTTTTTATTTATTTATTTTGTGGTACTGGGAATTGAACTCAGGACCTTGTGCAAAAACCAAACACTCCCTCCCAAACAACCACTGTGAATATTTCTCTTTCTTAAAACAGAACCATTTGAGAGCTACTGAGTACATAGTATGGACATGTATGGTGGTTGGTGGAGGTCTGGTTAGGATATAATGATCTGACTTAATTTTTGTTTTGATGATTTTTATATTATATTTAATTTATACTCATAATGGACATTGGTTGAAGGCAAGTGTCAAAAGAAATGCTGAAATGAAACAAAGTAATGAAAATGGTGAGACGACCCAGGGCCGCGGGATCCTGAACAGACCCAGAGTGCAGGCCTGGCGAGTGAGTGAGACAACCGGGGGCTGCGGGATCCTGAACAGACCCAGAGCACAGGCCGGCAAGTGAGTGAGACAACCAGGGCCGCGGATCCTCATTCAACCCAGGCTGCAGGCCCAGCAGGGAACCCTTCAGCAGAACTCCCTGCAAAGAGGCTAGAGGCAAGACCCACCCAGCTGATTCAGGAGCAGAGCATCATTCCAGAGAGACACAAAGGGTTC
>NW_004524593.1:8077849-8091818 GCF_000260255.1 Octodon degus | reverse complement strand
TAATAAAAAACAAAACAAAAAACCAAAGTAATGAGGATGATAAGTTTTACTTTAGTAAATGTCCTCAAGGATATGACTCAATTCATAAATTATATCTATTTGATCATAGTACTAAAATGCACATCAGTATGTTTCTAGAATTTCAAAAGAGCATTATGGTATTAATTACTATAAACATCCTACTAGCCTGTTTTAAAACTTTCATTGCTGTTATCTTTTTTCTCATTAAAATGAATAATTTTTTTTAAAAAAAGAACATTAAGGGAAAATTTGGTGGTTGTTATAATGAATTATGCTTTTTGTGTTAGAAAAAAGACTATGCACACCTATGATGTGTTATTTTCAGAAAAGAACCTGTAATTCACAGTTTGAGCCCTTCTCTCATAGTTCACTGTTCAAAAATAAAACAAAATTATTTTAAAAATTAGTTGATTTTTTAAGGTACAACATGAAATAGTTCTAAATACCAGGTCACTACAGCAGTTTTTCCATGATAACATGATGTGTAGTTTTAAGGTTTTTAAAAACTGTTATTATGAAATACAGCACACCTAGAGAATATCTAATAAAAGATAGATATCAAGCTTCATCTAGTTTTCCAATGTGAGCACCATTGAAATTACCACCAAGCCAATAAACAGAATGTTTCCCAGCAACTGGAAAGTGTAATATCCTGTGTACATTGGTCATGGTTATGCCAGAGAAAACTGTAGTGGGTTTCCATAGAAGATGGGAGTTGACCTCACACACAGGGGAAACTGACAAGCAGTTTATACAGCTGTTGCTTTTAGGTCTCATTATGGATCTGAAATTAAGAGTGCAGGGATGGGAGAAGCTAAAGGGAAATATCTGGATTTTTGGTAGCTATGGAAACAGATTGTCCCACACCTAGGAGAGTCAGATGATTGTGGATAATGTGCACTAAATAAATGTAATGGTATCTAGTGCCTTTTGTGCATGAAAATTGTGCTTTACTTCTCACTTCCTATGGTGTCTAACTTCAAGTAGCCTATGCTGGCCTCGTATGCATATGAATATACTTGGATTTACTTATTCATTCCACCATTGAGAATGTTTGAGTTGTTCCCACTTCTGGGTTATCATAAATAGTGTGGCTATGAAGTTTCTTTTACAAGTCTTTGTAAATCTGTTAAATATACAGACTCTTAGATACATAGGCCTAGCAGTGGAATTGCTGAGAAATGTAATGCATGTTTGTTACGTATTCATCAATAATACCAAGTTGTTTTTCAGAACGATTAAGTCAATTTATACTTTTGACAGAACATGAAAGAATTCCTGTTCTACATTGTTACCAACTTTTGCTCCTCATTATTTAAGGCACTCCAATGAGGTATATACTGGTATTTTGTGTGTGTATTTTTTAAAGTAGGTTTTATTTTTTAGAGCCATTTTAAGGGCATAGCCTCCCTGATCTTGGCATACCACACCAGAGTGGTGCATTTGTTATAGGTAATGAGCCAAGAGTGACCATCATTATCATTGAAAGTGCATAGTCTACATTTTGGTGCTGTGCATTTGTATGAATTTGGACAAATGTATAGTGACATGTACTCACTACCATAACATCACACAGTAAATTTTCACTTCTCTAAAACTTGTCTGTGTTTCACCTATTCATCCCTCCTTCCACCGCTGTGTAGCCCCTGGAAACTAATGACTTTTTACTGTATCATGTTGATTTTTCCATAGTATTATATTGGTGAAACCACACAATTGTAGCTTTTTCAAATTGTTTTTTATCGCTTAGTAACATAGAATTAAAATTCCTGCATGGATTTTTATGGCTTGATATTTTTTTTTTCTGGAACCAGGGATTGAACTCAGGCCTTGTGCTTGCCAGGCAAGCGTTTATTCTATTGAGCCACCTCCCCAGCCCCAGTTTATGTATTTTTAGTATAAAATAATATTCTATTATCTGGATGTACACAGTACAGCCATTCATTCACCTAGAGAAGGACATTTGGCTGCTTCCAAATTTTGGCAGTTATGGATATAGCTGCTAGAAACATCTGTGTACAAATTTGTGAGGAGATAAAAATTTTCAGCTCTTCTGGGTAGGTAGCAAGGAAAGTTTCTGGACAGTAAGTTTGGTTTTATAAGAAATTTCCAAGTTGTCTTTTGAACTAATTGCATTGTGTAACGTTTTCCACTAACAATGAATGAAAGGTCCTTTGCTGCCATATCCCCACCAGCACTAAGTGTGCATTGTTATCTCATTGCTGGTTTTTTTCTCAATCAGATTTTACTGATACACTTTAGGTACATATAATGAGCACATTCATCATAGAGAATTTGTACCTATACATGATCTAACTTGTTTATTTTTCCCCATTTATCTACACGCTCTTCAAACCCTCTTCCTTTCCCCATTTACAAAAGCTTCATTTTGAGTTTTCGTTCTTTTCTGATTTTTAACGTTTCACTTCTTTATATTCTCCCTCTCCCTCCCTTGTTTCCCTTCCCATTTGACTATTTTCTTTCTATTTCACAATACCTATTATATATTTTGGCCCTTATTTACACTTTCGGTTTCTCACACCAAAGATACAATGTGGTATTTATATGTTTGATTTATCTCACTTAAGAGTATGGACTCAAGATGCATCCATTTACCTAGAAATATCTAATTTCTTAGCCTTTATGGTAGAGTAGTATCTCATCTTCTTTACCATTACCAGTTGATAGACATTTGGGCTGCTTCCGAGATTTGGCTATTACAAACTGCTGCTATAAACATGGGTATGCATATAGTGCTGTGGTATGATGCTTTAAATTCTTCCAGGAAGATACCAGGAAAGAGAATAACTGGGTCAAATAGAACCTCTCGTTCTGTTTTGTGAGGAATCTCCATGCGGATTTTGCAGTAGTTGTACCAGTCTGTACTCTCAACAGTGGAGAAGAGTTTTTCACCAGAGCCCTACTAGCATTTATTATTGGTTCATTTCTTGATTATAGTCATTCTTTCTGGAATGAGATGGAATCTTAGTGTTGTTTTAATTTGTATTTCATGAATCAATGATGTTGAACATTTTTTCATATGTTTGCCATTTCTACTTTTCATCTGAGAAGTTTGTGTTTATTTCAGATGCCCATTTTGGATTTGATCTTTAGATTTTGAATGGTCTGATTTTTTTTTTTTTTTTTAGTTCTTTATATATTCTGGATAGTAGTCTTTTGTCTGAGGAACAGTTAGCAAATATTTTTCCCATAGTGTGGGTTCTTTTTTCACACTATTGGTGGTTTCTCTTGCTATGTAAAAGCTTTTTCATAAGATCAAATCCCAATTGTTGACTCTTTGTGCTAGCTCCTGGGCAACTGGTGTTTTATTCATAAAGTCTTTCCCTACACCAATGTCTTCAGGAGTTCTACCTATTTTATCTTCCAGCAGATTTAACATTTCTGTTTTAATTCTTTGATCCATTTCAATTTTAGTTTACTGCATGGTGAAAGATAGGGGTCTCATTTTAATCTTCGATATGTAAAAAGCCAGATTTCCCAGCAGCACTTATTAAAGAGGCTATCTTTCTTTCAGTGAAGGTGTTTGGCACCTTTGTCAAAAGTAAGATAGCTAAGTATGTGTGAAGTTGTTTCTGCATCTTATAATTTGACCTATTGATTCTCGAGTCTGTTTTTTAAAAACCATGCTGTTTTTATCAGCATGGTTTTTAAAATTGTCAGTAATTTTGTAGTATAATTTCAAGTGTGGATTGTAATGCCCCTGTCTTGCCTTTGTTACTCAGAATTACCTTTGCTATTCTAGGTCTTTTCTCCAATTGAATTTCAGTATTGCTTTCTCTAATTTTGTGAGACACATTGTTGGAATTTTTATTTGGATTGCATTAGATCTGTACTGTAATTTTGGATGTATAGCCATTTTCACTATATTGATTCTTCTTACCCAAGAGTAATGTATAGCTTCCATTTTTTGATACTCTCTTCTGTCTTATTTTTCAGAGAACTGTAGTTTTCAGTGTTGTCTTTTGCTTCCTTGGTTAGGTTGCTTTCGTTTTCTTGGATGGTATTGAGAAAGCTGTTTCCTTAATTATTCTCTCTCAGCAAGTTTGTTATTTGTGTACAGGAAGGCTATTGAATTTTGAATGTTGACTTTGTGTCCAACTACACTACTGAATGTGGTTATTAAATCTAGAAGTCTTTGGTAGAGTTTTTGAGGTCTTCTATATAGAGTATCAAGCAATCTGCAAATAATAATTCAACTTGGTCCTTTCCTGTTGTTATTTCTTTCATTTGTTTCTCTTGTCTAATTGTTCTAGTTAATGTTTCCAGAACTATATTGCATAAGTGTGGTGACAGTGGACATGCTTGTCCTGTTCTTGATTTTAAAGTAAAAGTTTTCATTTTTTGTCCATTCAGTATGATGTTGGCTGTTGGTTCTTCATAGATAGCTTTTATCAGATTGAGACAAAGATCATTTATTCCAGTTGTCTGTAGGTTTTTTTTTTTTAATCATGAATGGGTGTGGTACTTAGAAGCTTTTTCCACATTTATTCAGACGATCATATGCTTTTTGTCCTTGGCTCTATTGATATGGTATATTACACTTATTGATTTATGTATATTGAACCATACCTGCATCCCTGATTGCTGTGTATAATCTTCTTGAGGGTTTGCTTCATTGTTTTCCAATATCATATTGAGGATTTTCACATACATGTGCATTAGGGAGATTCACCTGTAATTCTCTTTCTTAGTTGGGTCCTTCTCTGGTTTTCATATCAGGGTAATGTTTGCTTCCAATAATAAATTTGAGAGTATTGCTTCCCTTTCCATTTTATTAAAGAGTTGGAGAAGTTGTATCATTGAGTCTTTTCTAAATTCTTGTAGAATTCATCAGTGAATCACAGGGTCTAGATCTGTGTTGATTTATCCTAGAAAGCCAGCAGTAGCTTTATGTGGGGGTAGTGGATAATCTCAGTGAGTCTGAACCTTTGTTTCCTCTGAAGTTCAGGCTGGTTCCTAGCCGTGAGGCTGGAAACAGTCTTAATTCAGTCAGAAGCAGTCATGGCACCTTCTGTGGGCTTAAATGCACCCGGGAGCTGCTGGGTGAAGCCAGCAGTTGTTCTGAGTTCTGAGTTCTAAACTCAGTTGGCCACTCTCCATGATGGCTCCTGACCAGTTGCCTTCTTGCACAGGATGGTGGAATCCATACTATTCCTCAGTCAGTGCAGTCCATGGCATCCAATGCTGTGTTGCAGTCTTGCGTCTCTCTGTGGAGGACCTTGGCATTGCCAGCAGTCACTGTGTGTCTGAAGGTTTGACCTACTCCTCCCATTCAGTAAAAAGGCACCACCTGCTACCTTCTTCTTTGTTGAAATTTCTCCTTTTGCTGTTCTTGTGCACTTCAATGTGGAGGACCACCTGAGCAGCTAGCTCTCCCTGAAAGAAGAGCGACTGTCTCCATTTTGACTGAGCCTGACCCTATTTCCTCATATTGTTATGTACAGAGCTGGCTAAGACTTTTGTTTATCCTTCAATTGACCTTAAGCAATGTATATTGGTCTAGCTGAGGTGTTGGTGATTGTCTTTGAAGGTGGCATGCATGTTTCCCTGGTAACCTATACCTGCTCTTTAATGTAAGCTGGGTTGAGACAGAATGGCAGAGCTAATGCTCCATGCCGCCAGCTGAGACTGAGCCTCGAGATAGAGCCTATGACTTCCTGGGGTTTGAAAGACTACATCAAAGCTGAAGCACCAGATCCCCCAAAACATTAGATACTATCTCAATGGCATAATAGTATAATGCAGATTACTCTCTCTGCATATACTCTCTACATATGGCAGAGGTAAATGTAGGCCACCCACCTAGCTCAGCTCACAATGGTCACCTACTTCCCACAATTCTCAGTCAATCCTCCTCAAGCCACTCCCCCACTGAATAAAAACCGGGTGAAGCCCTGGGTCTCTCTCTTTGTTCCGGGAAGCCATCTTCATGGCTGAACTTAGAGCCCCTTGACTCCCCAAATGATTGAAAGTATAATTTAGTGTCTTTATTTTTGCTGTGGGTTGCATTGAAAGTGGTAGATTGGAATTAACTTGATGGAATTCCAGTAATGTAACTTTGGGATTACAAATGTTGGCTTCTTGGACCGAGACGAGGACCTGGAAGTGACTCCTACACGTCAATTCTCACTTCAGATCCTTCTTGTGTCCAGTGGATCCTTCTTGTCCCACTTCTCTCCTTCTTTGCTTTGCATACTATATTCCAGTGTCTGGACTAGAATACACATCTTGAAGAGGTTCTTTCTCTGTTGCTTACCACGCTGTCATCTACCTGGAAGTCTCTCATTGCTATTTTACTTGATTTTTCCCTGATGATATAAGATATTAAGTATCTTCTCATTTGCTAATTTGAAGCCATATATTTCCTTTTGTCTGTTAAGGCCTTCATCCCATTTTAAAATGGGATTAGTTAATTGTGGTGGCACACATCTGTAAGGCTGTATATACTGAGTTCAGGGCCAGCCTGCATTATATGGAAAGGCATTATCTCAAAAACAGTAACAAAATTTTCTTTTCTTTTTATTATTGAGTTTTAAGGATTCCTCATATAGTTTTTAAATCAAATGTTTTTCAACACATTTGAGACTATGTGTTCTTATAGTCTATGGCTTATCTTTTCATGTTACTCATTGCCTCACAAGCAGAGGTTTTTAATCTTGATGAAAATCAAGTGCAGTTTGTCAATTATATCTTCCACAGATTGTGCCTTTGGCATTTATATATAAACATCATTATTGAACTCAAATTCAAAGATCATTTAAAATTTCTCATGTTATTATCTAAGGGCTTTACCATTTTAAGGTTTACATTTAAGTTTGTGATCAATGTTAAAATATGAAGTTGATTTAGCACCAGTTGTTGAAGGATATCTTTTCTCTACTGTATTGCCTTTGCATGTTTGTCTGTCAAAGATCAGTTATCTATATTTGTGTGCTATTTCTGAGCTCTGTATTTTGTTCCAGTGTCACTATTTGTCTAATCTTTGATCAGTATTATGCAATCTTAGTTTATATAGCATGATAGCAAATTTTGATGTCTGTTTTCTAAATTTCTTCTTTTCCTTCAGTATGGTTGGCTGTTCAAGTCTTTTGCTTATCCATTAAAACTTAAGGATCAATTTTTCAACAATTATGTAGTAATTTGCTAGAACTTGGGTATTACATTTAACCTATAGATCAAGTTGGGAAGAAGTGACATCTGGATAACACTGAATCGACTTCTTCTTTAGGAACATTCTTAACTGTTCATTTATTTATTACCTTGAATTCTTTCATCAAAACTTCATAATTTTCCTTATATGGATCTTGTGCATAATTTGTTAGGTTTACACCTCATCATTTCACTTTGAGGAGTGCTAATTTTAAGTGGTATTTTGTATTTTCAGCCCCACTCATTTGCTACTGGTGTATAGAAAAACAGTTGGCTTTTGTATGTAACCTTGTGTCCGCTAATCTTGGTACAATGACTTATTACTTCCAGAAATGTTTTCATTAATTCTGTCATCTATTTGTATTTTATTATCTATGAAAAAACTATAGTGTTTCGCTACTTTTTACTGCTAATATTCACTTAGACTACTCAGATACTTTCAAATTTTATTTTTCTTTGTCTTTTCTCTACCTCTTAATTTCTATCTTCCTTATACTTAGGGAATAGTTTTAGCACTTTCTTTAATATGCATCTAGGACTGACTATAATTTTTTGTCATAATCTTACCTGATATTTAACTGTTATTTCTGTTATTCTTGATTAGGAATACTGGATTAAAAAAATATTTTTAAAGAGAGTACAAAATAGTATTAAAACAGAAAAAATACAAAAATTACATACAGAAGAATTACAATTACAAATTGATACAGAATTTCATTTAACAAAATAATATGAATTTTGCAGTATTTATAATGCATAGTGTTGTCTTCCTACTAGTTGTTCATATTACCAGGTGTATGCATGCAAAATTGGAAGAAAAAAGAAAGAAAAAAATATATATGAGAAATTAAGAAAAGAAAAAGGACAATTGAAAAAAGGAGGCCAAAAAAATTAAGCGTTAACTGCTCCTTTCCATAGGCCAGCAGAAATCTACACTACAGTTGTTCAATACATCCTGCTTACATACATAACTATATCTCTTAGGGCTGGGGAGATAGCTTAGTAGAATAAGCACCTGCCTGACAAGTGCAGGGTCCTGAGTTCATTCCCTGGTACTGAAAAAAGAATAAATATATCTCTTTCCCTCAGTATCTCTCCTGTCATCCTCAATTCAGGAATTCCTTCCTTTTGAACAGGTTCATTCCTTTTTCCTAGTATCTGTTGTACCATTTATATTTTATTTTCTCTTTAAGGTTTTCATGCTTAGAAGACAATACAGTGTTTGCATATGCAGGACTGAGTTATTTCACTTAAGAGCATGGGCTCTAGTTGCATCCATTTACCAATAAAAGCCTCAAATTTATCTTGTTTTATAGCTGAATAATACTCCATTGTGTAAAAACACCAAATCTTTATACATTCATCAATTGATAGACATTTGGGTTGTTTCCAAAATTTAGCAGTGACAAATTGTGTTGCTCTAAACATGGGTGCACATATATCACTGTGGTATGAGGTTTTTAGTGATTATGGAAAAATACCCAGTAGGGAAATAGCTAAGTCTAAGGGGACCCCCAATCTGAGATTTTTAAAGTGTCTCCATACTGATTTCCATAGTGGTTGTACCAGTCTGCACTTCCACCAACAGTGGAGAAGGGTTCATTTTTTCTCCACAGCCCCTCCAGCATTTGTTATTGGCTGACTTCTTGATGTTAGCCATACTTTCTGGGGTGAGATGGAAACTCAGTGTTGTTTTAATTTAAATTTCTTCAATGACCGATGATGTTGAACATTTTTTCATATATTTACTTGCCATCTGTATTTCTTCCTCTGAGAAGTGTATATTCATCTCAGATGCCCATTTTTGATTGGGTCTTTGAATTTTGTGGGGGCTGATTTTTTAAAAAATTCTTTCATTTTCTTTATTTTTTTTTATTCATTGTAGCACAGCATGTAAATCAACAGATAACCTACTCTAAGCAAATTTAATACCTTTAGAAGCTTATTACCTTTAGAAAACACAGGAAAGCTGGTAGATACATGATCGATGTTGGAGATTTTTATTTTGATTAAACACAATTAGCACAGTTTGGGGGAATGAATTTACATAGCCTGATTGGGGTTAAATCTTTTTATTAAAAAATCAGGTTGATACAGTACATCTGGATGCAACAAAAGAATCTTTTTTCTGGTATTGTAAAAGACTCCTGTCTATTTTGAATAAAACATTCACTCAAAAACATGAACACAAGACATTTCAAAATATGACAAACATTAGTTCACTTATACCATGAAATGACTTTACATGTAAACTTCAAAAATTGCATGCTGTATATTACATTTTTAGATTAAAAATATCCCTGCTTTCTTAATAATGTATATAGTAAAACTGAGTTAAAGGGATAATTTTAAGAAAATAGCACTTTTAAAACAACGGCCAAACATAAATTTCTTAAAACTCAGATTTGCATTTGATCACAGGAGGATTGAGAGCAGGAGATGTAGCTACCATTGCCCCAAACTATGCATCTTTCAAGGAAGCTTTAGTTTTCAGTGTCGCTAGAATTCCAACACTGCAACATAAGTGTGTAACAGTGAAGAGTCTCTGGGCAAGTAAAGAGAAGCACACAGTTGTTTTGGCATATTTGTAGAAGTAAAAGTGTGGAGTCCTTCAGCATTAGCTTCTTGGAGGAAGAGGGGGTTATCCTGGCACACTGGGAATCCTGTCAATGTGGGGACAAAAGCCCAAACTAGTACACACAGAGATACCACATTCTTCTGTTTAGGGCTGGGGGCTTGTGACAACTACAATGTTTTGTTTTTTCCCCCATGAACTATTTACTTTTTTAAAATCAGATTTTATTAGTAAATTTTATAATTTTTTTATTTATTTGGTACAGGGTCTCACTATGCAGCTTAGACTCATAGTGATCCTCTTGAGATTATAGAGGTGTGCCACCATGCCTGGTTTTGGTGGCCAGCAGAGTGTGCCCAGGGTTCTGGTGCCAGCACTGCATGCGATACTGGGGATCCAACTTGGGTCTTGGCCCTTGCCAGGCAGGTGTTTAGACTGTAGAGCTAATTTCCCCAGCCTGTTACATTTTAAACATATATAGTGAGGTGACAGCTGTTAAGGAGTATCTGCAAGTAGGTGTTATCGTTTGTATCTGGATATACCCCCAAAGCCTCATGTGCTAATAGACAAAGATGTTTGAAGGAAGCTGGATCATGGGTGTGTGATGCTGGATTATGGTGTGTGATAACTAAATTAGTTTAGCATAATTCTGGGTGTGCATAATGGAAACTTCAGTCTGATTGTGGCTGGCACCAATCAGTAGACTTGGAATTTGGATTGAATATAAAGGGACAGAAGGAAGGCAGGCTTACTGCTTGCTGCTGCTTCTGCTGCTTCTGCTGCTGCTTCATGCTGCCCATGCTATGGACTGTTTCTCTCTGTGATGCCCCTCTGCCATGCTACCTTGCCTTCAAGACAGCTGATTATGGACCGAAACCTCTAAACTGTGAGCCAAAATGAATCTTTCTTCCTCTAACCTTGGTTTCCAGGTATTTTGTCTCAGCCGTGAGACAAAACCACACCAGTAGGGTAGAAGTGTAATATTTGCAGGGTTTTTAAAATTATCTTTTAATCATCATTATGACTATTATCATTTTCATTGTCTTCATTATAATTATGAATACTATCACACATCTTTCAACTAAGAGAAAATAAACTGATCCACAGTTTATTGGGTGATGCTGGCAGAGTTGCTTTGACATGTGTTTCCTTCTCTCCCTCCTCAAACCATGTGCCCATTCCATTCATGTAGCCACTCTGGAATCAGCGTTCTTTCTGATTCAGACCGATTGGTTTTAATTAATTAAATAAAAATGTGCATTCAAGCACATGGACATGCATACACACGGGCACATAGTATCAGAATAGCTAGACAAATGCTCGGAAATACCAGGTAGCTCTTAATTAAAGGTAGGAGTCCCCAATCAGTCATCTTGAGCTAAATATGTAATCAAGGTTTACTTCCTGCAAGATGAGCACTTTGTTGAGTTTGTTTTTTTATTTTCCCTACATCTAAGCGTGTCCTTCCCACATTCATGTCTACTCGAGGTCATGCAGGAGGTTGTATGAAGATGTGATCAATAAAGTCCAAAGAGCATTTTAAATACTGTTTTGGGGTCAAGGTGAGATCTCAGCTTCAGCCTCATGTTTAACAGGTTTTGCAACATGGGAAGCTTTCTTCTTTGCATCGTAAAGAATGAAAATGTCAGTAATGGCCACGAAGTACACTTCTTTCTTGGGTGAGTGTCCATGGCATTGAATTCTATGCACATCAATATTTTTATCAAACTTGCCCACAGACAAAGGTAGTGAGCTGTTCAGTATCTTCCTGGGCTGTCTGAAGCCTTGACCTGGTGAGTGCCATGGCTCCTCCCAGTCTCCTCCATATCCTTACACTCCACCTCCTCTTGCCCTGCCCTCCTCGCATTGAGAATTCCAACCAGAAAGCTGTAGTCCACAAGCTTCAACTAGCCAAGAAGCTCAACATCTTTTTTCAGTTTTTGTGGTTGTCAGCAATATACATCTCTGGCCCTTGTTAATGAAATCATTATCCTTTAAAGTTGGCAGTTGTTTGGCCTTTTTTCCCTAACTTCTTTAGCCACCATGGAACACTTTAAGTCATATTTTCTACTTACAAATAAATGACTGTACATATTTCCTGTAGCAATGATATATTTATACATATTTATTTATTTTGTACAGGGTCTTACTACACAGCTTGGACCAATAGTGATCCTTCTGTTTTCAGCCTCCCCATTGTTGGGATTACAGGCATGTGCCATCATGCCCAGACTCAGTTGCTGGCTTAGCATGCCCGGGGGCAGGGCTGGTGTGGCAGTGGTACCAGGAATCAAAGCAATGATGCTTTAACTCTATTGACATTAGACTCTTACATGCAAAGAACTGAGGAAGCACGGTAATCCTATAGCATTCCACTATATGCTGGTGGCAGCTCTTTAAGGACATTGTACATTTCAGCCCACAAGACAAAAAATTACATGACAGAATGGAAAATCAGATCAAAAATTAAGGGATTTTTTTTTTTTTCTTACCAAGTCTCTTGTTGCTTTGTTAACCTAGGGGCACTTTTATTAGTTGGCCTCAGAATATTTCCTGGAGAGGCCAAAGTGAGTTAATGTTCAGGCTTCAACTCTGATACTTCCTTCATATTTTAGACATGGCTAAAATCTCATTTATTAGTGATAAGATTAGATGCTTTCATTTTTATGTCCATACCCACTGATGACAGTGATCATCTAGCCAACATGACAGAATCAATTAATAAAACATGAACCCAGCAAATTCTATCATTTAAGTTCTATTTATCTGGACTTGTTTATAAATTAAATATAAATGACTATATTTAAGAAGCTGGATATTTTCTCCCTGGTAACATTCCCCTAATGAAGAAGAAAAATATAGCTAAAGCTGTGATCAGCATTTTTCCTTTTAATAACGATCTTGTTTGCGTACCACATAGCACGGCCCACAAGTCAGTTGCCTCTTGCTTACATTCTGATAGTACTTCTGGTCATGGACTGAGGTGAACAATGAGAGGAGTAGAAAGCTAATCACTGAGAACCATATCACTTACATAGATACTTATGCTGTTGACTTAATTTGTTTTCTTATGTATCGTTGTGTTGAAGTAAACAAGAAAGGCTGCCTATTAAGTGGATTTTTATATATGAAAGAAGTTGGCAAAGTGGCTACTTGCTGCTTTTGTGGTGTCCAGAGCTGACATCAATTGAGTTTCTTTAGTAATCTTTCCTATCAGTAGGATGGGCCATGGGTCTGCGAGGGTGACTAGTGGCTTTTCACTGTCTTCCTGAGATGAAGCCCACAGCATCAGCCAGACTGTCACCTTGTATGCAGCAGCCTATTCTGAATTTCCTCTTTCCTTGGTCAAAGCCGGGAAGAAAGATGAAGCCAGATTTATTTGTGGAACTAAATTCCTTTTCAGACTTTTTCTCCGTGATAGCTGTGAAATAAAAGATACATTAATTAGTCAGGGGCACCATTTTCAGAGCCACAGTCAGCACACACTTTTCAGTGTCCTATTTCACCGTGGCAGAAATAGTTTAATCTTCCTGGAAAGAAAAGTAAAGTTATGACACTTAATAATCATGTGTCCCCAGGGAGAAGAGTATTAAAAGTGGGAGGTGAGACTCCAGAAAAGTGAGGTGGAAGGGCAGAATTCTAAGAGCTACTTAGCTGGGCAGGTATCCATTCTGGAGCTCCACCACACAGTCTGGGAAGCTCTGGTGCACAACAAGACAAAGCAAGACTTAGCTAATGAATTGTTAATGGTGTATGTTGACAGCATCAGAGTGCAGTGACTGATGGGAAAAGAAAATCAAATGATCACACAAAAGAGAAGCAAAGTGTGTTTTGAATTGGATGTTTTGGAAGAAATTCCAAACTTATTTAGTTTCAAACTTTGGATCAAGAAATGTTTAATTTTGTAATATTCAACCACTATTTACTGTGGCTAGCATATGATCTCAAATGCACAATCTTCTTTCCTCATCCTCTCCAGTAGGTGGGAATACAGGTATGCAGCACCATGCCCAGCTGCCTTCTTTCTGTTACTTAGTATTTACTTTGAATGTATATTTAATATCATGTGAGATGAAACTTAAATAAGAATGCAAATATGGGGCATAAACTATATGAATTAGAAAGATCAATACAAGTGTTTTTGTGTCTACTTTTTAGCTTTGTATTTATATCTCATGGTATTTCATTTATTATTATTATTAT